>NC_140815.1:2595000-2622500 GCF_050613455.1 Vespa mandarinia | reverse complement strand
ATGAATTTCTTTAAGACTCGTCTTGCGTCGTTTTTTATTCAATCGTTGACGACATTATCCATCACATAAGAACGTTCTCGTCAAAGTGAAAATTCAGAATTCATGGAAATTCAGAGTTTAATGCTTCCCAATGAAAAAAAAAACTTCTAAGAAATGTCGTCGAAATAATTAAAGAGAAAAATACGTTTTGAAAATCTTCAAGTACGATCGCAATTTACGGCAAATTAATTATTAACGGAAAGGATTTGTCAATTAGAAAAAAAAAATTTTACAATTATCTTTAGAAAATTCTGACTCGTTTACATGATCATGAGAGGATTTTACTATTACGTAAATACTATGTTATACGTTTTGATGATTTCTCGATATGACGAACAATGAAATTAGAGTCGATAAATCAAAGCTCGTAAACTACCAGCACGACACGAGCTGCTGTTGAACGATCGTAAAAATCCCATAGTTATTATCAGATGATGTAATAAATAATAACGATAATAATAATAATAATAATAATAATAATAATAATAATAATAATAATAATAATAATAATAATAATAATAATAATAATAAAATAAAGAAGGAAAAAAAAAGAGAAAGAAAATTGATAAATACGAAGAATATAAAAAATATGATCGTTCGATGATTCTCGGACTCGTGCAAGATCTAAATCGTTCAATAAATCAATTCACAAAGATCGGTTATAACATACGACTAATTAACGTGTACGCACATCGTAATCAACATTTACTTTTCATTTATTAATCTCCTTCTATCTTTCTTTCTTCTCTTCGTCCTTTTACTCCTCTTATCCCATAACTACTCTGTAAGATTTATCTCTAACCGAGATCATCTTACCTCTTTGGTGATTCGTAAAGATACGAAATTAATTAGAATCTTCGATGGAAATTCATTAGATCGATATGTAATACTCGATAATAACTAAACGTCGACCGATGATTAAATGATGATCTCAATTGGATTTCATCGATCTTTCGTTAAAAAAAAATAGAAAAAGTAAAATCACGTAATCACGATGAGCCATTTTTCTAATGTATTTCGCAATAGGAAATGGTTCTCTTGATAGGCCAAGAAACAAATATGCTTGCATATCTGATAATATGTATGATGAATCGCATGTAAGGTAAAAATAATCATGGATGAGGGATATGTGCAATGAAGATACGGATCTTTCTCTCTCTCCCTCTCTCTCTGTATTTATCTACATGTATTTATCTATTTATCTATCTATCTCTCTTTCTCTTTTTACCATACATATATTAACGTGAGAAGCGGAAACGTTTTCAAAGATATCCGTGAATGCGATGAAAAATGTGAAGAAAATGCGAGATGTTATAACCTCGAGCTATGTTTTTAACTCATGTGAAAAAGAAAGATTAAGAACAATGGCTTCGTCGAGATTGAAAGAAGAAGAAAAAACGAAAAAAAAAAAAAAAAAAGAAAAAAGAAAAAAAAGGAAAAAACAAAGAAAAAAAAGAACAAGAAAAAAGAAAGAACATTTTTGCAAGCAGAATCGAGCAAGACGATTATCATCCGGTGCGATGCGCGTTCGTCTTGTTCATGAATATTTCATTGTTCTTTTTCTCTTCACGCAACGTGAACGTAGTAACCTTGGCCTCGATATTATTAACTAATCTCGATATTAAACGGGTTGATACGTCATTGTTATTTCCCATGTAAGAACAACAACAACAACAACAACAACATTTGATTCTTAAACGTATAAAGAAAAATACGAAACAATGAAATTTTTCCTAATGTATCCTTTAGTTCCAATAATTTTTCAACGAATGATATTGCATATATCGTCGATTACGAACGAGAGCGTTGCGATACTATTTAATGAAAGAAGAAAAAAAAAAAAAAAGAAAAAAGGAAAAAAAAGAAACTTTCCTGCTATATTATTACAAATTTAATCCATTCTAAAAGAAATACCAAAATATCCGATGGATAATCTGATAAAATAAATGATCGTTCGTCCATCGGTCGAATCGGCCATAACTCAGATGGCCGACGAAAGCTGATCGCTATTATCAAAGTAAACAGTGGTAACGAAATTTCAGATAAAATCGCGCTGCCGGACATTACTCCGAACGCAAATAACGATCCCACGTAGCCGTTTCCATAGCACGTGCTGCTTCTACGAATTTTATGTCGGATCGTCCAATCGCGTTCCTCGTTCAAACCCCGAGCATACGTAAACCGACAGTGTTCCTATCTATATATGCATATACCTAACTACAGATATACAGACATATATATATATATATATATATATATATATATATATGTATATATGAGAGAATAAAGAGACAGATAGACGAAGAGAAAACGAGATAGAAAAAGAGAAAGAAAGAGAAGGATGGGGGAGGGAGGAGGGGTTATGGGGGAGAGAGGGGAAAAACAACAATTTTCTACCTTTGTTGGGTAAGTCTAAAGAAGAAGGTGGGAGTACAAGAGGCGATATAAACGAGGCCTGATGCAATTAGTTTTACGAGAAACAGTATATATATACTATTCATATATATATATATATATATATATATATATATATATATGAATGTGTGTTTAGATATATACTACGTGGCTACTGTAACATTAAAGTGCCACTAAGGTAGACACGCTCGCGCTTTAGTACTTCTGCGTACGGTTACTCTGGCAACGAGTGTGTATATGTGTACGCGGTAATCGGCCGAACTACACCACCGAGCGGAACCAACCCGAGAATATGACTCTCGTTGTCGAAGTAGCACGAGCTAAGAGATTATTTAGCTCAGGGCTAGGCGAAAGTAGTAACATTGTTCGACGATCGGATTCCTCTTTCTATGTATCCTTCTTTCTTTCCTTCTTTCCATCTTTCCTTCTTTCCATCTTTCCTTCCTTTCTTTCTTTCTTTCTTTTATTCTTTTTTCTACTTTTCCATCGAAGATTTGATTGATCTGATCGATCAAATGATCGAAATCAATATGTCATTCGAGTATAAAAGAAAGAGAAAGTTTAGCTTCTTAATGATCTCAATTCTATTACAATATTTATTTATTTATTTATTTATTTATTTATATATATTTTTTCCTTTTTTGTATAAATCGAATAAAAGATCGAAAGAGAAAAAGAGAGAGAGAGAGAGAGAGAGAGAGAGATGTAGTAAGAAGGATAATTGACAAATGAATTTTTAAAGGGTACAAAGATCGTTCAAAATTCCTCTGTCAATGCTATGACGCTACCATAGAAAAAGATTTATAATCTCTACTATGATCCCATACGCATGTTCCCGACCGTAATAAATGTCTATTTATCTATCTATCCATCTATCTATCCATTTATCTAGCTATCTCGTGTATACCTCCTTCTCATAGAAACTCATACAAACATAAGCCATTTAAATGGCCAAGAGACACAACAAACTTACACTATATACATACAGAGAGACAAATAGACAAATAGAAAGACAGACAGAAATACAAACGGATAGACATAGAGATACACATGCAAAATCGTAAACATGCAAACACGTATACGTTACTATGTACGTAGAGACGTTATAGGTAGTACATACGTAAGAACCGACAGACGTGGCAGACGTCACGTCGAACAACTTGAAAAGGACGTCGCATGCAAAACGAATCTTCCTTCTGATTCGACAATGGCGAGGGTTCTCTCTCTCTCTCTCTCTCTCTCTCTGATAAAGTACAAGAAGAAGAAGAAGATGAAGATGAAGAAGAAGGAAGGAAGGAAGGAAGGAAGAAAGGAAGGAAGGAAGGAAGGAAGGAAGGAAGGAAGGAAGGAAGGAAGGATGGAAGGAAGGAGGACTGTTGGTGTCGCGGCCTATACGCTGACTGCACTCGAGATATGCCAGACCCGTGTTGCATTGTCTACCTGCGGTTTGCAATAATGACGACGTGGCATACAGAGAGCTTCATTTCGAGCAATGCCTTTGACCGAACACACGATCATCACCGACAAGATGGTTCTCGAATAAGCGGCATACTTTAATAAATCCCATTCCATTCGTATATATGATTCACAAATTTCACAGAAGAAAAATAAACGATTCTTCCTATTTGGATCATTTTTATTTTTCAACGTAGATATTCCTTTTGTAAATAATTCTTCTTTTTTATTTTATGTATTTGACAAATTTTCTTTTTTAATTTCTTTTTTTTTCTTTAGTCGATCGACCAATCTCTCTCTCTCTCTCTCTCTCTCTCTCTCTCTTTTCTATAATAAAATGATAGAGTTTCTTTCATCTTTCCTCATAGATTATTAACAAATATCTTCATTTTGCTGACTTTATTTAAAACTTTGCTAAGATTATCTTGTTGATATTTAAAAGATTACAACTTTTCAAGATCTAATCTGAAAAAAAAAAAGAAAATGAATCATTCAATGTGACAATGAATCTTTTGTCTATAAAAATAAAACAAAAATAAATTATAAAAGATATGAAATAAATATAACGATTTATTTAAAATTTCTTTAACAGTCAACACGTTGATAAATATATATATATATATTTGTTGTTAAAGATAGTTTAAAGGTCCGAAAAAGACGAGAGAAGAGAGAGAGAGAAAAAGAGAGAGAAACAAAGAAACCTAAGCAGAGATTTTATGCTTAGAACGGTATACTTTCACTGAAATATATACGTTCCTATTTCCTGGTAAACGCGAGGAGAGTACGAGTTTACTGACGTTGGAAAATAAGAACATCGAGGAATATGCTTTTGAAAGTGTATTGGGTAAAATGTGTATACGTAAATGTGGAAAGAAACGTGACAGCAGAGTTTGCTCGCGTTTACTAACACCGCTTGCGTTAACACGCGCGAGAGATGCATCACGTCGAGCTTGGATAAGTTTATTAACTTCTTGCGAGTTATGGCTTGCGTGTGGTCCCTAAGACCTTATTTCATTAAACAGAAACGAATCGATTATTTAAGAGAATATATTTTCAACAAAATATTTATAATCCATGCATCTCCGTATGTGCATCGACACACATATATATATATATAATAAAATTTATTAACATATCTAAATAATAATAATTTATTAATAAATATATTTTATAATATAAATATATACATTAATTAACTATTTATACATTATATTTATGTTATAATTAAATTTTTATTTGTAAATATTTCTTTTTTTTTTTTCTTTTTTAATTTAAAAAATATTTTTTATTTTAATAATTTCACTCACTTTAAGATTCCTCTTAATATTTAATTAATTATAAGATTTTAAAATAATTAAATATCTTAAAATCATAATTTTTTAAATATATTCTAATTATTTATCAGTTTTAATTTATAAAGTAACTACCCAATCACATTCTTAATTACAATAAGAATACTTATAAAAATTTATTTATATATTATAATATATGACATATCTTAAATTATTTATTTATTATGATAATAATTATTTTTACTTTATTTAAATGTTTAACTATATATATATGTATATATATGTACGTATATTATCGTCTATTTTATCTATCAAAAAGAAATATCATCGATGAGAGATCGAAGAAAAAAAGAAGGAAAAAAAAAAGAGGGAAAAAAAGATTGACCGATCATTTTTATTTTATAATTGATCGTCCCGAACGACATACGTCGTTCGATTCGATTTATCGAATTATCGCGAAGGACGAACGATAAAAAAAAAAAAGAAAAGAAAGAAAGAAAAAAAAAAGAAAGATATTTTCATCCAACAAATATTTATAATTCATTTCGAAGATATAACGCGATAACGCGTTATACGCTTCAACGAGATAAATTATAGAAATTAATGAAAGAGAGAGAGAGATAGAGATAGATAGAGAGAGAGAGAGAGAGAGAGAGAGAGAGAGAGAGAGAGAGAGAGAGAGAGAAGATAATTATTTCACAGTTTATTATTTCAATTTAATCTCAAAAATTCGTCGTTTAATTCTGCTTATCCAAACGAAAGCAGAAATTTTCTCACGAGACGATAGGCCGTTGGCGAAGCCCTTCTCTTATCGGTTCGAAGAGTGATAACGGGAAAAATGTTGCGCCAGTTGCAACGCGTTGAAGAGAGAAAGAAATAAATAAGAGAAGACGAGAGAGCACATTTACGTTTGTACCGTATCGATAAGTAATCCAAAAGTAAACTGATTTATGGTCGCACCAAGTTCCGTAAGTAGGTCGTTCACGTTTGTTAATACTCTCCCATCTTTTTCTCTTTTCTTCTCTCTCTCTCTCTCTCTCTCTCTCTCTCTCTCTCTCTCTCTCTCTGTTTCTTCGTTTTAGTTCGTATTTTATACGTGTACACGCGCTTCCGCTTTCCAACTTCCGAGAATCGTGAGATCACATAAATCGACGACAACCGAATGCGATACCCAAGGAAAACTAAGCGATGCCAAGGGAAATACGAGGTTGTTGGCCGTTGTTAAGTCGAATATCAGCAGATTCAAGAAAACACCATTACTTCCGTAGTACCCGGAAACTGTATCTTTTCGTCGGGTCTCGAAACTCACTTACTTTTTAACTGACACAATTTTTCGGATTCGCTCGATATCGCTCCTAAAGGTTTTCCTTCCTATCTACGAGCTTACTACTCTCGTTATTTACAATTCCTACTTTGCGAAAATACTTTGGCTGAGATAGTTCTACGTTCTTCGAGATAGGAAACTCCTTGAAATGAAATTTTCCTTACGTTATCTTTCTCGATAAGAAATGAATTCTTAAATCATCGAAACTACGCGCTTCTGGTAATAGTAATAATAGTAATAGTAATAGCAATAATAATAATAATAATAATAATAATGATAAACAATATATCATATTTATTATCAATGGATGCAAATTATTTGTATCAATGGACTATTCAAAGATAAATACACAAAGTACACAAAATGTACAAAATACAGTGGCTAAGGAGATAATATATCAAACATAAGTTTTAAATAATACACATCGTAAAAATTAAACTTACATGACGCTTTAATTAATAATTAAAATAATATCATCAATCGGAAAGAATTGTAAAAAATCAAGAAATTAAATTTTATTTGGAATACATCATTACATGTAACCAGAACAATATAACAGACTGGATATATAATAATATAATGTAAAACAAATCGTATCACATATTTATTAACAAACATCGCGATCCTTAAAGAAACAAATATTAAACAGAAAGAAGATGAGAAAATAAAGTAATACCACATCCATTCCATTATCGATAGAATTTCGGAACATCTGAAAGAACCAAGCAAATATAAAATATAAAAATAATTCCCTTTGCGATCGTAATGTCCATAACAGATATCGTTCCTTCGACGGAATCACTTCGACGGAAAATATAAATAAAATGTATATAACCTCAACCATAGATAATAAGATTATTCATAAAGCCGCATAATAATGCGAAACATACATAATAGCGTGGCAAATTCTTTATTCGAGGGAATTTTAATAAAAGACCTTAATTTTATTTGGCAAAAATATCAATAAAGTTAAAAGAAAATATTAATAAAGTTAGAAAAAAATAATTTAAGAAATTCTTTTTTAATAATATGAACAACAACAATAATAACAACAACAACAACAACAACAACAGTAATAGTAATAATAATAATATACATAATATTAAAGCATAATGAATTTAATTAAGTTAGATGTAAAATAAGGTAGCATCCAAATGATCGGTGGGTACTCGTTATTAGCTCATTCAATAAGCGTGAAGGAGGCACGGCTCGTTTAACCAACGGCCTTAGAGGGCTATTCGCACAACGAACACCTGGGGTACTAACCATGCTACGAATTCGTTGTCTCGACGTGTCTACGAAGACGACAAAGCCGACCAAAGGGCTAAGTAGGTCGTGCGTATGATAATGTCACTATTATCGTATCTCCGAAAGGGATCTCCCAAGGGCTACCAGATTTCGCCGGGCCACCTGAGTCTTCTCCAAGGATTTAATTAATTAAGGATCGACCGGTCGATTCGTTATACGAGAATCGACTGAAAGGGTTACATTTTCTACGACTTCGAGACAACAGCTGATATCCCTTCACCCTAACGTTCTCACTCTTTTCCTCTCTCTCTCTCTCTCTCTCTCTTTCTGTCTCTCCCAGAATAGTCTATTACTCTATTGACGTTCATATTTTTTTATTTGCCCTTTAAATTTATTATTTAAAATTAATTTATTTGCACCATTCCACAAAAAAAAAAAAAAAAAAAGAAAAACAATATGATTAATATCAATACGCATCCTCTATCACATTAGATCATAACTTTTCACTTCCGAGTTCGAGTTTAATATTAAGTCATTAAGATTATAACTGGTTGTGGAAGGATAAAGAAATAATGAGAGAAAGATATATATATATATATATATATATATATATATATATATAGAGAGAGAGAGAGAGAGAGAGAGAGTTAAATCGACCGTGTAAAATCGTACGAAGGGTTAACGACAGAACGTTTTTAACTAATAAATCGGTAAACTAGTCGAGTGTAAGATAGAACGGACCGTTAAGATCGACGATGCGTGGCTTAAAGTCACCACTAAGAAATTAATTATCTAGTCAGAAGATTCACCGCGTAAGAAGAGACTCTTATGGCCAGAGATAGAGAGACAGAAATAGAGATAGAGGTACATAGACAGTTAAATAGATAGATAGATAGATAGATAGAGAGAAAGAGAGAGAGAAAGAGAGAGAGAGAGAGAGAGAGAGAGAGATTGCAGAACCTTCGAGTCGTTCGTGCTACCGAGGATCATTAGGTATGACTTAATTGCCTTTCAACTTTTCCCTACGTCGTTCAAAACGTCCCTTCCCTCTCTCCCTGCCACCAATGAAAAACGTAACTTATCGAAACACGCACGCAAATCTTCAAAGGCATACGCATTTATATTTATATATATATATATATATATATATATATATATATACATATGTGTACATTAATTTACAAATTTATGAAAGAGTACTGGAAAAGGTACTAAGTTAAATGAAACCAGACGTTGTATCAAGATCTTGTAATACTTTATCACGATTCTTGATTTACGCGCGATTAGAATGACGAAAATTAGCGCTACTCTGTTGCGATTGTCATCGGAATAATCGAAGTTAGTGCGAGGACATGTAACATCCTCGAGAGATCATGCATATTTCAAGTCGATAATCGCGTGCACGCTTAGAAATGTATACACACACGTACGCGCGCGCACACACACATATATAAGTATGTACACATACACAAATATATATATATATATACATATGTGATAACGATACGTCAATAGTATGTTGTATTACCCAACACAAACCTAAGACACGATAAAACATTTTAAATTTATTAACATTGATAATTGCTCATGTAATTATTAAAGAATCCTTTCCGACATTATAATCACATTTGCATATACATATATATATATATATATATAAGACTTATCGATCGATTTTCATTCATACCAAAGAAATAATGTGTTGGTTGATTGATCATCATCGATACTACTAAAAAATGTTTAATTCAACGTTAAACAATTAACAACTGGTTATTCGATTGAAACAACGTTATAAACGATGTAATTCTCGTCTGATTATTCTATGATCGTTTTACAACGTTATCTTTTCTACATTAGAATAGAATGAATACTTTAACGATGTAATCACGATGTGATTTCTCTAAAAATAATCAAACAACTGCGTGACAGAGAAACGTAGAAAGAATATATATATATATATATATATATATATATATATGTATATATATATATATGTATATATGTCTGTATGTATATACAAAGAGTAGGAACGTTGGTAACGACTTAATAATTCGAGCGTAGCTAGAACAAGAAGAATCGCTTTGGCTAAGACAAAAGAAAATTCATGTACCGTTAGATTAGCATTGGCCTTGAATTAAAGAAACAACATTCCAGATAGAAAGAGGAGAGATATACGACGACGAATAGTAAATAACCTCGAGAGTTAATATAAGATTCGATTGTCCGAAGATAATCTCGACGATTGGTGTACGTAAGTACGTAACACACATTCGTATGGATTGAGTAGTATCATTTCTAAGCTCTTCACCAAGGGCTAAGTACATCACTCTTTCTCTCTCTCTCTCTCTCTCTCTCTCTCTATGTTTTTCTCGATTTACCTGACCTCGATATTTCCAAGACGCGAGAGATGACGTATACATAGAACATCACTTGCGTTCTCGCAACTCAACTAACATCATTTTCTTTCGTTTCAACGACGTTGCTTTTGCTGTTGCTGTTGCTGCCGTTAATAGGCTAAGAGTTTTTTTCCAATGCGAAAGAACATAGAAAAGATACGAGAGAGAAAAAGAGAGAGAAAGAGAGAAGTGAAGAGGGAAGGAGGGATCGTCCGTGACTGGTTTTCGAGCGGCCTCCAACGTTGTTCTATCTCTGCTTTTGTCGTTGTCGTCATCGGCATCAGCATCGGCGTCGTCTTCGTCGTCGTCGTCGTCGTCGTCGTCGTTATTACAACTTCGTCATAGTCCATCAATAACAATGACGATGACGACAAAGCAACGTGTCTCGTCGATCGCGCCACGTCGTTTCCATTTTGCTCGACGATGAAGTCAAACGTTACGTTTAACAGAAGAGAACTACCATCGTGCGAGCAGCTACGTCTATCTCTCTCTCTTTCTCCATCTCTCTCTCTCTCTCTCTTTCTCTCTCTCTCTCTCTCTCTCTCTCTCTCTCTCTCTCTCTCTCTCTCGTTGTCCCTACTTGGCTTATCACGTTGTAAGACACGTAACACGACAAGACGGATAATGGTCTCTTCCCTCACTCCTCGACATTGCTATGTTGTTTCTCTGCTACGAGGATTCGTCTCTCCCCTCTCTACTTTCCCTCTCTACCACCCTCGGTCACCACGATGAGACGACGTGTACCGAATTACGTGGCCTGCCCACATGAATAGAAACGTACCGTTATACGTTTAAAGTTTAAGGTCTTCAGGTAAGAGAAGCCATGGCCAAGGACGAGAACAAAACTTTCGAATTCTATTTGCGATCGAACATTTCTGGATTACTTGATTACGTGAAGAAATAGTAAAGGAATAGAAAGAGAGAAAGAACAGGAAGAGAGGAAGAGAGGAAGAAGAAGAAGAAGAAGAAGAAGAAGAAGAAGAAGAAGAGGAGGAGGAGGAGAATAGGAGAGGAAGAATAGGAAGAGGATTTAGAAGGGTAGATCAAACGTTTTGGAAATGTTCGCATTATCTTGGCCATTCAATTATTCTCGTTCGGGTCATTCGAAGCTAAATTCTCATCTACCGCTATAGAGTCTATCGCATCTCGCACTTTGGCCATCGTCGTTTCGCCACGCTACGCTCGACTTGATAGTGGGAGGGAGGAAGAGAGAGAGAGAGAGAGAGAGAGAGAGAGAGAGATAGAGAGAGAGAGGTTTAGTTTTACGATCTCGTCGCCGAAATCACTGGCGACGCGATAATAAAATAATCTGGGCCTTTCGTGTCATTAGGCCGACCGTTGTTACTTAGCCGAAGCCCACTTAGCCCGACGACCAAGTCCCGTGCTGCTACTGCTGTTGATGCTGATGCTGCTACTGCTGCTGCTTCCTCCTCCTCCTCCTCCTCCTCCTCCTCCTTCTCCTCCTCCTCCTCCTCCTCTTACTACTACTACTACTATTACTACTCCTACTTATACTCCTCCCCTTCTTGAATCGATTCAGTAATGTCGATGAGCTAACTTTATCCGAACGAACAATTCTTCTTTTTTCATCAATTATCTAATAATCATACAATTTATATTTTTCATTTAATTAATATAAATAATATACTTATATATATATATATATATATATATATATTTATTTTTGTTGACAAGTTCATATTAAAATATTTAAATCAATATTAATAAAAATATTAGAAAAAATCATGCTGTGATACCTATACATTACTTTTTTAAGACGTCAATAAAATTGAAATGGAAACATTTTTGAAAGTACTTTCAACGTAGATATTTTTCTAAGAGAGAACTCGATAGTTGTTCGGTGCCATCGCTATCATCAGGTTATGGTGGCGCAACGCAACAACACACTTCGCCATACACCATAGAGCAGTAATGTCGCATGGCGTATACCCCGTTAAGTGGATCCAATCAACTCGGCGGCAATGTAACGGACAGACGCGGAGGAAGAGACGAAAAGAGAATGCAACGTGCAGAGGATCTAAGCCAACGAGAATACGTGCTTATGTATACGAAAGAGAGAGAGAGAGAGAGAGAGAGAGAGAGAGAGAGAGAGAGAGAGAGAGAGATGGAGAGATGACATCGTTATTATGTTACACGCATTCGGAGATAGCATGATATTAACGCCTAAGGGCGATAGAACGGTTCAGGGTGCCTCGATAAACCCCTTTGTGACGCACATTTGATTTTCCATTTGGCGTGTGCATACTCCGAAATCGACGCCAATCCAGGAAATGAAGTTTCTGACTTCAAATCTGAATCAGTTCCTCCTAAAGGATGAATGATTTTGATTTCTCTTCACTTCTCTCTCTCTCTCTTTCTCTCTCTCTCTCTCTCTCTCTCTCTCTCTTACACATACACAGACACTATCACTAAATATTTTTTTTTATTTTTTTGAAATACTGATATATTTACATATATGGGAAGACGATAATAGATAAATTATTGATTATTGATCGATCGTAAGATCATGGAAAAAAAGGAATTCTTTTCTCTCTTTTTTTTTCTTTCTCTCTTGTTTTTATTCATTTATTCTTTCAATATTACACACATACGTAAAACACGATATAAAACGTAAATTGTCAATTACTCGTATTGATTTCTATTATAAAGAGAAAGAAATAGAAAAATAGAGAGAGAGAGAGAGAGAGAGAGAGAGAGAGAGAGAGAGAGACCTTTTTTTTTTTCTTTGTCGATCGTATTTCTTTCTGAGAACGATTAGGATAAGGACGAGAGAAACGTAATATTCACGATGGCGATATGGTTTAACCAACATTTCGTTTATCGCCTGGCAAGTACTTTTCTTGGAGGGATCGTTTAAAATTCGCCACGGAGTGCTCGGCCCTTTATGCACTCTCTTCGGCTTTTCCAATTATAACAGTCCGTTATATCTTCGCGGAATTGCACTTTGGCAAAGCGGAGGGTGGGGGTGGGTGGGGGTCGAACAAAGCAGGGACCGTCGTTTGGCTTTCCTCTTCTCTCATACTCTCTCTTTCTCTCTCTTTCTCTGCTTCTCTCTCTATATGGAGTGCACTCATGCTCTCTTTCTCTTTCCCTCGCTTCTACAAACGATTTCCACGAAGCTGCTAATCGTGACTGCTCGTTGCTCGCTCACACGTAACGATAGATCTTATCGTTGTTAGAACGATCCAAGCGGTAGTATAATGGCTAATGCCTTTATAATATCGCAAAAGATAAAATCGAGCGACGATTTGCGGGTATGAGTCGATTAGGAAGACTCGATTCGTACATATTACGATGGATCTACAAAGGCTCAACGAAATAGAATTACTGATCTATTATTTAATCTACTCTTAATCTCTTTATTATTTCATAATCGACGAATAAATAATTAGTATTAATTGTGAATCGTTAATAGGTGAGTATTTTGTTCTTCCATTTTCTTTTTTCTTTGATAAAAGAGAGGAAGGAAGAGAAAGAAATGGAAAGAGAGATAAAGAGATAGAGAAAGAGAGAAAAAGAGAGAGAGAAAAGAGAGAGAGAGAGAGAGAGATTGAAAGAAAGAAAGGAAAAAAAAAAGATTCTTTGAAGTCACAGTGGTATAGTCCTCGAGAGAATCAAACGGCATATTCCTAAGTAGAACATGCCGCTCGTAGATGGGCAAAGTCAAACCTGCCCTGAAAGCCGAGCACAAACTAATAGCTTTTAAGGACTAGAAATTATCTTAAGCGTGCTTAACCCATTTCCAAATGGAGACTTTCGACTCTCTGCGAGTACGTCCATCCTGATGCAAGAGTAGAAGTAGAAGGTAGAGAAATAGAAAGAGTAGGAGAAAGAGAAGAATGAGGAGGATGAGGAGGAGGAGGAGGAAGAGGAGGAGAGTGAACCAACCACTGAGAGAATTCTCCCATTGTTTCTGCTACTCGAGCGTTCAAACGAACGACGAAACGAAAGCCAACTAAGTTACTGCTATACTACTACCTAATCCTAATGGCACTTCCATCTTTCAAAGATAAAACGAATCTCGACGTTACGAGAAGTAACCATGGTCGTAAGAGTTTGACTTCCGGTTGGTAAATGCCTATATATATATATATATATATATATATCGAAATGAAACAAATGTATCGTATAGTTTATTTTCTACGAATAATTTATCTTAAATCGATCTTCTTACTTACGATCGAACGCCTAAAGATAGAAGAAAAATCTTGTAGAAAAACATCGGGGAGAACCTTTTAATCAGGATCGAATCGACTTTACTTATTTTCTTCCTCTCTCTCCCTCTCTCTCTCTCTCTCTCTCTTTCTTTCATTCTTTCCTTCTCTCTTTATCTCAGTCTCTCGAGGGGTAATCAGGGCCAAAGTCAGGATTATAGGCTGATTGAATTAACTCCGTGTTGGCTACCCTCGTAAACTCTTACTAAAGTCAAGCCCCGACTCCTCCCGTCTCGTGTATTCGCATTATGGTCGAAAGTCTGTATCAGAGTTCCGGCTCGTTACGGTCCTTTCGGAAGTATACTATCGAATTTCAGCTTTCCGCCATTATCTTGAACGCTCGATAATAAAAATCGTAATGAAAATTGCCACCGACCATCTTCCATCCCCCCTACCTGTCTTATTCCTTTCTCTTCCCTCCTTTGCGCTTACACTCTTTATTCTTTACTGTTTCAGTTCTTCCAATGCAAAATTATCTAATCGTTTAACTTTTCTTACCGATCGTCATTATCATCGTCATTCAACATATATATATATATATATATATATATATATATATATATGTGTGTGTGTGTGTGTGTGTGTAATCAAATAAACATGTAGTACTTCGATTTTACTTAATCTTTTTCTTTTTTTCTTTCTCTATTTCTTTTCCATTTTTTTTTGTTTTTTGTTTCTTTCTTATTTGCAAATAAAACACTTTTATTATATTTATAGATATCTATAACGATAAAGAAATCGATTAACTGGAAATTTATGCGAACGATTGCCTTCCGAGTGTGACTAACGTTTTTCAAATATAATCGCGATATCAAGGAAATGGAAAGTGTGAATTAAACGAGCCAACGAATCTGACTTGCGTTATGTATTGGTCTCTCTCTTTCTCTCTTTCTCTCTCTCTCTCTTTCTCTCTTTCTATCTATCTATTTATCTATCTATGTCTCCCTCTATGTATCTGTCGTAGAAGGCGATACATTCACCACGTTTTATTTCGCATAACAAATATCTCGCATTACCTATAACGACAACGAACAACAACAACAACGACAACAACGACGACGACGATGACGACGACGACGACGACGACGACGACGACGACGATAACGACGACGACGATGACATCGTAGCAACGATATAACACAAACATGCATCCATATATACATATACAATTGAAAGTTTGGTAAGTGTGCGAAAAACGCGTCGTAACGATACACACGGACGCGTTATACGAGAGGAGAGTATTACGCGTTCGCAAAGTATTACTCCACGTATGTTTATCTACTTAATTCCTACGTACGTATGCCACCTGAACCTGTCGAGAGAGAAAGCTGTTTTTCCATAGCCGACGCTCTCGTCATACCTACACGCCTCGTATTAGTTGCGTTATATACTCGCAAGCACTGACCTACGCGCGTATTTCACGACAACGATAACGACGACTAAGATGACTACAACGATTACGACGACTACGACGACTACGACGACCACGACGACTACGACGACTACGACGACCACGACGACTACAACGATTATGACAACTATGACGACGACGACGACTACGACGACTACGACTACGACTACGACTACGACTACGACTACGACGACATTATACGCGATCTTATAAACAGTGCTCGTAAAAAAGATTCTCTTTGGAAATAATCAATTTAAGTTAATATAATTAATTACAAAAATAATTAATTACAAAGTACAAATTAACTTGACAAATTAAGTCGATAATTTTTATCATATACACACGCTCATGTTGTGATGTACTTTTTTGATTTATAATATTGTTAATTATCTTATCGTCATAATCGAAATCAATAGATGTCATATAGTTTAATTTAAATTTAATTTAATTTAAAATTTAATTAAAATCTTCGATTATCTCATATCTATGTATATATTTTTTTGAATAAATGTCTCCTACTGTAATAATCAAATTATTTATTCCTATTTTATTTTTATTTCTTTATTTTTAATTTCTTTTTTTTTTCCTTGTTTCAGGATATCAATCATTTTTCAAGATATCAATCATTTTTCAAGATATCAATTATTAATACTCTCCATCATTATGTACGATTTTTTCCAAATACTACAATTTCCTTTTAAAATCATAAGGATATTTTTAATTAAGCTTTCAGATTATCTCATATTTGTACACTGTTGAATATTGAAATATTTAGTTATTGCAAGATTTAATAATTATTTATATATTTTTACATCATGACAAATTTACGGATATATCATTGATATACGATGTACCGATAAAAACGTACTGGCTTCAGATTTATTATCGATATCGAACAAACTTCTCATTTGATCTTTTGACCCCGATAGAAAAGATTTTCTTTTATTTTCTTCGTTATTTTCTCACCATAAAGTACGAGACCTGTAGCACGGAAAACGCAGGAAAATTATGATCGTGCACTCCGCAAAAGCGTAAATTCGATTGGTTGATGCAATACCAAAGACGTTGAAGCGTATTTTTCTTACGCCATCACCTCAGAACATTTACGATCACGTAGCTGAGTCTCCTTAAAGGATTCTGTAAGCGTTCGATAAACGTATGACATTTAGTATAACATCTATCAACGATCTTTCATTCGTTTGTTCGTTCGTTCGTTCGTTCGTTCTTTTGCTCATTTATTTATTTATTTATTTATTTATTCGTTCGTTCATTCATGCATAACACGACTTAAACATCGTTTGATCTCTTCTAACAATGGATAGAATTTCTTCTTTCTTATTCTTTAAGAAAAATAAATTAATTGTAGTCTTCCTCTCTATAATATTTCATGTTTCTCTTGTAATGCAGAATTTACAAAAAAAGAAAAAAAAAATAAAGAAAAAGCAAAAAAATATATAAATGAAAATAAAAATAACTAAATTCGAATTATCTTTTTTTGTTTCAAATGATTTTCTTTTCGATATTACAAGGCAGAGATCGCAGTTTAATTTTTCTTTTTTTTTTTCTTCCTGTTTTTCTTCTTCTTCTTCTTGTAGAAAAAAAATAAATTGACTATAATCTTCCTCTCTCGGCAATCTATCTATATCTATTCTCATTAGATATATAAAATTGTAAAATATAAATAAGGAAAGAAACGCAACTCAAGCTCGGAAAATAAATAAATAAATAAATAAATAAATAAATAAATAAATAAATAAATAAATTAATTAATTAATTAATTAGGAGCTTATCTTTAAATTTTTCTCTCCTTTCTTATAACGTAAAGCTATTTAAAATGCGAAGTAGATAGAACGATAATGAGTGAAAATAAAAAGAAATAAATAAAATAAATAATTAAAACAAAAAAAAAAAAAAAAAAAAAAAGAAAATAAAAAATTCGATCTCCAGTTGTAATGTAAACTCTTCCCTTCTCCTTCATTCCTTTTAGCCAACAAAAATACGACATTTTAATGCTTACTAGATCAGGCCGTGCGACGAGGATAATTAAATATCGATTTTATTGAGATCTCGCGTGTGTTACTTATACCTACCTCGGGCATTGCCAACGCCAAAAGCTAACATTAATTTCCTTTCGCGTATTCTCATTCGCATATCTAACGACGCACTTATCGTTCCGCCGCGTAACGACTCGTATGGATAATAACCTCTCTGATTCTTTCTTTCTTTCTCTATCTATCTATATACATGCGTGTATATATATATATATATATATATATATATCTTTCTACTTTACGCACTCTTATATACCTAATATATACACACATACGCACACATAGAATAGCAGATACATATAACAACACACAACATATCTACACGCCACATGTAAGTGCATGCGTGCATCGCACGCTTCACGCGTCATTACGCGCAAAAGCGAGCTTCGATACTTGGGTATTATTATCCATAGTAGCAGTTAGAGTAACAACAACACAACAACAATAGCAACGAAAACAACAACAACAGCTATAGTAGTAGCAAAGACAACGCGAGCTACGTTTACCACCAACTGTCCAATTAATAGAGCAACATTTTTATTTAATGCTCTCTCTCTCTCTCTCTTTCTCTCTCTCTCTTTCTTTCATTCTTTCTTTCTTTCTTTCTTTTTTTCTTAACAACGAATTAGAAAGAAAGAGAGAATTCGAAGGCGATAAATAAATGTTCCAACGGATAGATAAAATTATCGTACTTTGATTCATGAACCTTTAAATGTAAGAGTCTAGAAAATACGAGGGTCTGTACGGCACGAGTTAAATTAATCACTCGGACAGAAAACGTTATGATTTCAATTGATCGTTCGAGTACTCGCTCGGTTAATATTATGCAAGAGCTTTCGATATCGTATGGATACGCCTTAGCAAAACGGCAATCAGTAGGTGTGTTTGGTGTAATTAAACGGTTAATGAACTAACATTGGATTGTCTCTCCTTTCGAAAAAAAAAAAAAAAAAAAAATGTGCATACACATATAAACATCAAAAGAGCTTTGAATGTATGATCGATAAAAGTTGAAAAAAGAACGATAAGGATCGTAGCTATATGATATAATACAATAAAAAAAAAGAAAAAAAAAAAAAAAAAAAAAAAAACAAAACAAAAAAAAAAAAAAAAAAAAAGAAATTTTAATTAATGGTAATAAGAATTATATTATAAGCTTCTAATATTTTTCCAAAGAGAAATGAGATGACCCTGCGAGTTGGATGCGAACTAATGAAACGTATATTCTAATGACGAGAATGAAGATGTTAAGTAATATGATGGATTATTATAATTACATAGAAACTAAAATGATCGGTATTAATTAACACGTTGATTACCATCATAACGGGTGGTGTCATAGGCATCGTATTTTATACTCTTCATTAAAATCCTAATGTTAGATTTATTGACCTTTTGTAATTATAATTTATATAATAATAATTAAAGGTCGTATAAAAGGAGACGATCTGATATGTTCGTTCTAAGAGAAAAAAAAAAATTGAAAAAAAAGAAAGAGAAAGAAAAAAAAATGAAAAATAAAGAAGAGGGAAGAAAATACAAATTTCCCGCGATAACGAAATAATTAATAATAAATGAATAAAGCACATTGATTCGTACGAAATTGATTAAAATGTCAATCTTGTGATAATCTATATATATATATATATATATATATATATATATATATATATTTAAATATAATATCGTTAAATACATAAACATAGAAGTTATTATAAACAAGAAATGCTATAATAAGAAGAGAACACATCGAATTAGACATGAATGAAGGCGACCCATGCGTTACATGGACTCGGAGATTGCCTATCGAGATTCGATAATGCTTTCGCACGGCACAATATGTATAGCTATACATCTGTATTTATATATATACATATATATTTATATATATATAAGTCCAAGGTAATCGTGTATGTCACAACGGATACTCGCGAACGTTTATGCGGCAGCACGCGCGAACTGACGAGTAGACGATAAAAGAGAAAGAGAGAGAGAGAAAGAAAGAAAAAAAAAGAGAGAGAGAGAGAAAGAGAGAGAATAAACGAGAGAACGAACAGACAAAGGAGAGAGATAAAGAAAGACAGTGAAAAAGAAAAAGAGAAAAAAGAATCAGGCGGACCGGTCGTGAGAAGTTGATCTGGTGTCATTGATCGATACGAAAAACACAAGAATATCAATGAGAATTCGTTTTTTAATCTAGAAAAATATGTCAAATAAGAAATTAATTTAAATTAACCTAAATGATATAACGTGTATAGTATTAACAAATTAACGTTTACTAAGGAAAAATTAATCATTTACATTCCTTCAATCGGATCTTTTATGAATGAGACAAAAAAGGTGATCTATCGTGGGTCGATCTTCCTACTGAATAACAGAAAGAGAGAGAAAGAGAGAGAGAGAGAGAGAGAGAGATAAATATATGTATAAACGAGATCGCCCTCGTAAATTTACCTTATATGTCTAATCTCATGTCTAATCGAAATTTAAAACTGTGCCATCGTTCTTCCTCGTTCGAATGAGATACCATGCAGACGATGCACCAGACGATGTATGCACCTACGTAAACGGATACCTCGATGCATATATATATATATATATATAATTTTCTACAATGTGTGGGTCGATCTTGACTCTTCGAATGTTCGCACTTAACTGTTCTCGATGAGAGTTAACGATGACTATGTTCTTGCTCTTCGATCGACTTTGTTTACATTTAGTATATGTTTACGTTTTACGTTTACACGAGTTTACCTTTATTATACCGAGAAACGTTCTAAAGATCATTCATTAGCTTTGTCATATATTTTTATTTCACTTAAATAGATATTTGATTTTTTTGATATCATGGAAATGATCGTTTGACTTTTTCTTTATTTCTATGAAATATATTAAAATTTTAAATATATACATATATAAATAAAATCGTTAATAAAATATGACGTATGACCTACTTATGTATTGGTATTAGAATACGGTTATTCGATAGATGTATATAAATTTTTTTGTATATAAATTTGTCCTAATTGTTTGTTGATAAGAGAACACGTAGATGTGTCTCCCATTTATTTCTACATAGCGCAAAATTCGAAAACGTAGGAAGAACATTTTTAATCTCAGTCTTATTTTCGTATTCAAAAATATCACGTTGTATTAGATATATATATATATATATATAGATATATAATATAAAGTAAAAAGAAATTAATGAAAATAAATACAGTATCGATAATACTGTTCGAAATTTGTTTGAAAATTTTCATTCGTTTGTTAATAAATTTATTTAATATATCGTTAATATATTTAATATATTTAATTTAGATTGTATTAATTAATTCGAACGAAGGAGACAGAGAGAGAGAGAGAGAAAGAGAGAAAGAGAGAGAAAGAGAGAAAGAGAGAAAGAGAGAGAAAGAGAGAAAGAGAGAGAGAGAGAGAAGGATGATAAAACATTTACCTCTCCCCTTCGGTATTTTTTCAGTAGCTTGGTATGAAGAGATCTTAAAGGAATGAAAGCGACAGTGTCGGAAAAGATCAAAGAATATTTTTCCGTTTGCTTTTAAAAATCATAAGAACGCCGATGAGCCATGAAGAAATAGATAACTTAGTGAAAGGTGTTTCTGCTTGTATTCCTTTCTTTCTTTAACTGGAGATATCTCGATCTGGGTCTTTCTCTTTTTTCTTCTCTCTTTTTTTCTAACTCCTGGGTGGTCTTTCGACGCAAAATTCGTCCAAAAGGATTCACCGCGGGGTGTCGGTGAGAAAGGCCATCAAGAGCGATAATCCACGGCGGTATGGTGCGCAGGACACTCGCAATGAGAAAAAGAAAAGGGAAAAGAAGATGAAGAAGAAAAAAGAAAAGTAGGAAGGAAGAAGAAGATGAAGAAGAAGAAGAAAAGAAGAAGAAGAAGAAGAAGGAAAAAGAGAGGAGGAAGGCAACTTTGTGTCGCAAAAGTAAGCTTTCGAAGCGGCTTAAGGCGTGCAACGTATGGCCGATACACCGAATGGTTTCTCCTCCCATTATGGGAAGCACCGAGAATGCTCGTAAAAGTCCTTAGAATCCGTGACGGACCTTTGTAGGCAAAATACTGCTCCGTGGCTGTCGTCCACGAAGCCGAAAAGACGTGAGGTCTTCCTCCTGGTGTAATAATAACAACCGAAGGGATACAAACCTATGCGAGAGAAAGAGAAAGATAAAAAGAGAAAGACGTCACGGTCTTAAATGTCGAAAAATTCTCTCTCTCTCTCTTTCTCTCTTTCTTTCTTTCTTTCTTCCTTGTTCACAATCCTCTCTACCTAATTTTCAAGCTGAGTTTACACTGGCTTACAAAGTGGACGAATATCGAAGCGCGACGAATATTCTTCATCGCGAGTTCCACGAATCCATTCGTATATATGTGTGTATGTGTTTGTAGATATACGAATATATATGTATGTGTGATAGGTCCTAAACGTGACAGTTCGGTGCACCAGAGGACGGTCACCTCCTCCGATCTCAACATTCTACATTATCCGGGTAATAAATGTCAAGCTTGGAGTCATCGCTCGGACAAAATTTTACTTACATATTATCTACATCTTATATATATATATATATATATATATATATGTACATATATATGTGGATACGTCTCGGTTGGATATAAAACTCTTGGCGATTAGAGAATATGTAAAAAAAAAAAAAAAAAAAAGGAAAAAAAAGAAGGCGTAGGAAAAAAAAACAATTAAATTCTAAATAGTAGATAGGTGAAAAAGAAAAATAGATATGACAAAATATAAGAAAAAGAAAAGAAAAAAAAAAAAAATTAGTGGGAAAGAAATACGATCCGATTTACACGATCTATCCTCCTTTAACCCAAGTGACCTGTTTAAAAAATCATAGATCAAATCTCTAGCGTGAAAGAAGGGACCGTATCACGCGAGACAGAAGAGAGCGAGAGAGAGAGAGAGAGGGAGAGAGAGAGAGAGAGAGAGAGAGAGAGAGAGAGAGAGAGAGAAAGGTTTAGGGTGACTCCAATCAGGAATTTGGTTAATTTCTTCGGCGAACCCCCCTGAGTAACATCCAATATGACGGATGTCCCTTGACGAAAGATATCTGGGATCGGAAAATTTTTGGATAGAGGTGAACACCTTTACGAAAGAATTACGAGACACGTTTCAACGTTCTATATGCACTCTAGTAGTGTGATGGGTTCTAGAACGTTTTAGTTAGCGTATGGTTCGAGGAGCGGAATGTGTTCCGTAAAGAGCGTCACTAAAACGCGTCCTACGGTTCTAAGACAAGCCCTATTGTCATGCATACGAGTGTACGCATACGGTCTAACATCACAATGACTCCTAACTAGCTATTATACGCGCTAAGCTTTGCGTACAATCCAACTACTTTCGAGATACGATTTTGATTTGTTCTCTATGTATTCCCCCCTCTCTCTCTCTCTCTCCATCTCACTCTCTCTCTCTCTCTCTATCTATCTATCTATCTATCTATCTATCTAACTCTTTCTTTTTTTGTCCTCTAAATTCGAAAAATCAATCTTGTTATCTCATGTGAAATACGTTTCGAGGATATATATATATATATATATATATATATATATATATATATATATATAAAAGAGAAAGAAAGAAGAAAAAAAAAAGAAAAAGGAATGATAAAACATTTTCAGAACGTATCTTACACCAAGCATAACTGAAAAAACGACAGCTGTCGATTAAACGATACATGATAAAAAGTAATAATAACTAAGATATATCCTTCTTAATTAAACTCCTATCAATTTTCTTTCATAAAACGTTATATATATATATATATATATATATATATATATACATTATATACATATATTTGGTGGGAAAATCAACGAATGGGAAACGAGGAATATCATTTATACACGCGATCACATTTTTCTTTCTTTTACTTCGTTCGTTATTTCAAGAAGGCATACATACTTTGTACAAATAATAATTCGTAACTAGTACACTTTATTTCTCACGGGTTCGAAAAATCATACGCTTTGCGGTTAATAAGTAACCGTTGGGATTTTTCAAAGGAAAAAGGAAAAGAAGAAGAAAAAAAAAAGAAAAAGAAAAAAAAGAAAGAAAGAAAAAGAAAAAAGCAAAGACAAAAAAATGATATAAAAGAAATGTTTCCCCCGTCTTAAAGGAAAACAAAAAAAGGTAGGAGAACGAACGGAAATAAATGGAAGGGGCTTATTAAAAAGTCACCCCTCAAAAGGTAATGACGGTGACTTTAATAACACGGCGATGGAATCTAAACCACGATTTTTCTTTTCCCTTTTTCCTCTCCAACATTTTACTTGTTCTCTTACTATTGTCGATAATATCGTGAAAACAAAAGAGAGAAAAAAGGGGTAAAGTTGAAGGAGGAGGAGGAGGAGGAGGAGGAGAAATTACACGCACGTTTTCATTCCCGTACAATGGCTTTCCCACTGGCCAGTGGCCATCGCAAAGCGTCGAACACATGGCGCATCTTCCTTGCCGTATCCTTTCAATCGAACGGAAGGCGGTCTAGGTAGGATGATGATAACGATAATGACGACAATGACGACGATGACGAAGACGATGATGATGACGACGATGACGACGATGACGACGATGACATAGAAAAAAGAGGAGGAGGAAGAAGAGAAGAAGAAGAAGAAGAAGAAGAAGAAGAAAAAATAGTAGTAGTAGTAGTAGTAGTAGTAGTAGTAGTAGTAGTGGTAGTAGTAGTAGTAGTAGTAGTAGTAGTAGTAGTAGTAGTAGTAGTAGTAGTAGTAGTAGTAGTAGTAGTAGTAGTAGTAGTAGTAGTAGTAGTAATAGTAGTAGTAGTAGTAGTAGTAGTAGTAGTAGTAGTAGTAGTAGTAGTAGTAGTAGTAGTAGTAGTAGTAGTAGTAGTAGTAGTAGTAGTAGTAGTAGTTGCGTACGTATCAAGCGTGCTCTACAATTATTACAATTACCCGGTAACTACCTACCATTTGTCCGTTAATCGTTACGTGACGCTCGAACGAAGCTACATGAGAAAGAAGCCACCGTATTCTCTCTCTCTCTCTCTCTCTCTCTCTCATTCTTTTTATCTTTCTTAGTCTTTCTCTTTATCTCTCTTTCGTTCTTTCTTTCTCTTACTTTTCTTTGACGTGACGCCTATTTCAAAGCGAGGCGATACGAACATTTGCGGTCAGTTCAACGGAGTCGTGCGGCTCCGATCGAGCGAAGAAAAGGGTTCGTGATCTCTTCTCGCTAAGATACGAGTCGATTGCGAGAGGGAGGGTAAGAAGGGGGAGACCACCACCTTTATAGCAGTGCTATATAAGAGGAAAGAATTATGTTGAACGAAGTGATCGGAAAAAAAGAAAGAAAGAAAAAAAGAAAGAGAGAAAGAGAAAGAGAGGGAGAGAGAGAGAGAGAGAGAGAGAGAGAGAGGGAGGGAAAGGGAGAAAGTATGTATGGTCGTACCATCTTTTTCAAAACGATGTCTCGAAGCTTCCTTCGAAGAAAAATTCTAATAACGATAATAATCGTATCGTACAAGGTTTAAAAGATTCTCCCATTTACTGTATTGATCCTATGAACCTGAACGAAAGGAAGGAAAAGATAAAGGAAACAAGAAGAAGAAAAAATATCGTAAGTCGACTTATGGTCGGCGTCTTTGAACCTTCGTACCGAAAGAAACGAGAGAGAAAAAAAAGAGAGAGAGAGAGAGAGAGAGAGAGAGAGAGAGAGAGAGAGAGAGAAGAGGGAGTAAAAAAAAAGGAAGAAAAAAGAAAATATAGTACGTTTTTTCTTTTCCTTCTTCCTCTCCCTCCCCCTTTCACGACATAAGAAAGATTTCGCGATATATATATATATATATATATAGGACAAATATGCATGCGTAAATGAAAGAAGAAGCGGAAAGAAAATGAAAAGAAATGGAATGAAAAAGGAAGAAGAAAGTCCATATAATAGAGACACCTAAATCGGCGAAGTCAAAAAGGATCTAACTGAAAGATGGAATGGTACCTCGTTTTACCTTTTCCTTACGAGATAGAAGAACGAGGAAGGGACCACCATCTAGGGCATGACGAAAAGAGAAAGAGAGAAAGAGAAGGAGAGAGTTGACAACGCCATACGTCTTGCTTAAACTGTAAAGAAATATTGAGACACTCACTACGAGGACTATAACTTGGGCCGGGCAAAATATTTCCAAAACTTCGTGCTACACCATGACGAATTTCTCTACTTCTCTACTTCTCTACTTTCTCTCTCTCTCTCTATCTATCTATCTATCTTTCCCTTTCCGTTGTAACCTTTTTTATTCTCTTTCTTTCTCTATCGTTTTCTTGTAATGAATCGGTCACGGAGCCTCCTTCCACCCACCGATCCCTTCTTCTTTTTCCTCTCCTCTTTGCTTCGCTCCTTTATTTTCTCTCTCTCTCTCTCTCTCTCTCTCTCTCTCTCTCTCTCTCTCTCTTTTTCCATCGGCCAAAAGTCTTCTTTTACTGTTCTTTGTTGTCTGTTAGAGACAAACGTATCGTTTCTTCTCTCTCTCATAGTCCACTGACTTATGTCGTCCATACGTCAGAGTCCATTGTGCCACTACTAACCTTCTGAGCACTCTGATCGTTCGACTCCCAACGAGAGCTTCAAACTCACGACCCTTTAAAAACTTATACATATATACATACATACATACATATATATATATATATATATATATATATATATATATATATATATGCGAACGTTTAGCCTTATTGGAACGAAAACGAAAGAGAGAAAGAAAGACAGAGTATCACTTTATCAAAAAGCTAACGCCCATAGTGGCAGACCAACGAAAAAGTGTTTTTCTCTTGGAAAGAAAGAGAAAGAAAGAGAATAAGAGAGAGAGAGAGAGAAAGAGAGAGAGAGAGAGAGAGAGACAGAGAGAGAAAGAGAGATTTATGAAGGAAATAAATAGCAGAAGAGAGTACGTCATATCACATGGAATGTCCACTGTAAAGGAACGACGAAACACCCAATCTCTTCTTCCTCCTCTTCTTCTTCTTCTTATTATTATTATTATTATTATTATCATCATTGTCATGTCCACTATCGATAATAAATGTACTCTCTCCTCAGGGCATTCAATGAGATTCCATTGATTTTAGTAGCGTGGATAAAACACTCCTATTTCATGTGTCCGAGTTAGCGTGCCTTGAAAAATCGTCGTCGCTCGTTATCAAAGCGATAACGAAGAGAGTTCCATCTCTTTTTCTTCCTCTCGTCCTTCTTTTATTTTCTTTCTTTCTTTCTTTCTTTCTTTCTTTCTTTCTTTCTTTCTTTTTTTCTTTCTTTTCTGTTTCTGTTTTGTTTTTTTTTCTTCTTCTTTTTTTCTTTTCTTTTTTTTTTTTCATCCGTTAGACCGACCTTTAGTTGTTGGTCCTTCCCTACGTATCACAGAAACGACAATCAGCCGTCGAGACATCAAGACTCCCACCTTTATTGTTACAAATGACACGACAGTCGATTCGCCTCTGACCCTACAAAGCAAGTGAGAGAATGCAAGAGAAAAAGAGAGAAAGAGAGAGAATGAAATAGAGGAAACAAGAAAAGACTTGTCTTTACCCTCCGAGTACATTTCTTCCTTTTTTTTTCCTTTCTTCTCTCTCTCTCT
>NC_140815.1:2575000-2587500 GCF_050613455.1 Vespa mandarinia | reverse complement strand
ACGTTAGATAATTTTCTCTTGTTATTGCTATTGTCATTATTATTATTGTTGTTGTTGTTGTTGTTGTTATTTTTGTTGTTATTATTATTACTAACGGGTCATAATAGTTCGCACTCTTTAAAACATATTTTTCTTTTCTTTTTTCTTTTTATTTCTTTCTTTTTTTTTTTTTTTTATTTTATTTTATTTTCTTTTTCCTTTTTCTATGTCTAACGACTTGAAGCGAGTTAACAACGTGAATTCTTGCAGCAACCCAAGCGCCTGTTTCTTCGTGGTCTTTAGTCAAAGAAAAAAAAAATACAACGGGGAAGATGTATGTACGTTCATGGGAACGAGGTCGGGGTATTGCCTGTCGAAGAGGAGGATATACTCCTTGAGGTTGTCTTCTGAGAGGAATGGAAAAAAGAAAGAGAGAGAGAGAGAGAGAAAAAAAAGGAAAAAAAATGCAAGAAAAAGAAAAAGAATAAGAAGAAGAAAAAGAAGAAGAAAAGGTAGGAGAGGAGGAGTAAGAGTAGGAGTAGGAATAGAAGGAGGAGGAGGAGGAGAAGGAGGAGGAGGAGGAAGAGGAGGAAGAAGAAGAAGAAGAAGAGAGATGGGGAGTGGAAGACGACGACGAAACGTCTTTTCTAATGGAATTAATGTACTCCTTATAACCCGCCCGGAGCATAAGATTTACCTTTCATCCTTGAGAATATGTGATCAGGGTATTAGTGCCTCTGTATTATTAAGAGATGAAAACTGAAAGTAGGAAGGCGGTAGTAGCAGCAGCTACGAGGTGAGAGGGAGAGTAGAGAAGTGAGGAGGGAGGAAGGGTAGTAGCAAGGAGGAGGTGGCCCGTAGAGGTCGACACGGAGGGAGGGTAGGTAGGTAGGTAGGTAGATAGGTAGGTAGGTAGGTAGGTAGGTAGGTAGGTAGGTAGGTAGTAGGTAGGTATAGTAGAGTTTGAAAGTCCTCTGGCAATGGAGACGTTTTCCCGATTTCAATGCGAGCCTGATTTAAAATTCATCAGGCTCTTTAAGGGCTTATTTTTCTGCTCGCGCTCGAGGGTATTTATTTTTTTTGTCAGACGAAGATGAGGTAGGAAAGACGTAATCCTGTATTCCCGGCTTCCTCCTCTCTACCAACCGGGACGACGACGCTCATATCTCTCCTTTTGTCGTCGAACCATTTTGGGCTCGAGTGGGAGTAGATTTTTAATTTCACGTGGATGCACGCGAATCTTTCTTTCTTTCTTTCTTTCTTTCTTTCTTTTTCTCTTGTTATTTCCTTATCCTTCGCTTCTCTCGTTTTTCTCTTTTCTTTCTTTTTTTTTCTTCTATCCTCTTTCCATTTACTTTTTGTTATTATCTAGCGACAAAAATCCACTTCTTTACATTTCGCCCTCTCTCTCTCTCTCTCTTTCTCTCTTTCTATCTCTTGTTTTTTTATTTTTATTTTTTTTGGAATATGAAAGATAAAAACGAAGTACCTATCTCTATCTCCATCTCTCTTCTTCTTTTTATCTCTCGTATGGCGAATTATAGATTTTTCCGCGCTTTCGCGACGATCTTATCGTTCTCATTTATCTTAATTCGGGCGGAAACAATTTCGGTGGAAGAAAGAAGAGGGTAAAAGACGGAGAAACATGGAAAAAGAGAAAAAGAGAGAGAGAGAGAGAGAGAGAGAGAGAGAGAGAGTTCGCGTGGAGAGCGTCCAAATACGTTGTCGGAAGAGCCCAGGCAATTTTTCCACGGGAAAAAGCTTACAGATTGCATTAAGTGATATCCAGCCGAAATTACAATACGCTACATTTGACTCGGAATTTATAATATCCGCGATGTCGTTGGGTGCGTTGTCGTTGTACAGCCACCCTGGGACCTATATACCACGAAGCGTCGGGTTGTTGTTAATGCACCCTCCTACCCCACTTTTCCAGTCGAACCAATAACAGAGGACATTGAAAGAGAGAAAGAGATCGGGGATACCGGGCTTTAAAGTGGTCCAATCGTGGGACACCCCTCGTTCTCTCGCATTTTCTTTCAAAATCACACCCTCTCACGATCGTAATTTAACGAATTAGCGCGGCCAAAGCATTGAGAAAATTACATTAACATTTTTTTCTAATGAAATCGACTCAAATTCATGCACGCATATACGTATATATATATATACATTTCTAATTATTCAAAGGAATTTAATCATAGATTTTGATCATCAAATTAAAGAATAATCGTAGATAGATCGGTTTGTAATTTAGTTTGAAATTACAATTTGACGGTTCGACAATTCGTTACACAAATGCGTTGCAGCTATCAACAAATAGCGTTCCTTTGCTTTCTAAACAGTCCCTACGATCGAATAGTTCTACAATTCCCGATACCTCCCCCCTCACCATGCTTTTGCCTATTTTCTCTTTCCCACACACTCTCTCTCTTTCTCTCTCTCTCTCTCTCTCTCTCTCTCTCTCATTCGTTAACGTGGACCATCGAAATGGCCGACTCGTATAATTATGACAGTATCTAATGGACAATGCTGGTGGTGGGTCCACGATCACCCTTAAAGAGAGAGAGAGAGAGAGAGAGAGAGAGAGAGAGAGAGAGAGAGAGAGAGAGAGAGAGAGAGAGAGAGAGAGAGAGAGAGAGAGAGAGAGGCGCAGACCAAATCGATGTTATTTCGAAATATTAACGTAGACCAGAGCAAAGCAGGCTCGGCAGACGATGGTAGTACAACGTACGCCCTATTACCGTGATTAGCATACGTTGACAGGCAGGCTAGCATCCCTAAACAAGACTAGGGTGTGAGAGAGAGAGTTAGAGTTAGAGTTAGAGTTAGAGTTAGAGCTAGAGATAGAGGAAGGAGGGTCGTTGGTCGCTTGGTCGGTCAGATCGGCGAAATCGACGATCCTGCCGGCTCACCCTGGAGCACCCTAACACTCGCGGCTTAGCCAGTAGAGACGCGAAACGTGGATAGATACTGGCCAGCCGCTAACCCGATTTGCACGACAGGAGTTTCTCCGTGTTGTGTGTTTCTCGCGTTACGACGAGCCGTGCTAAACGTCCGTCCCTTCGTCCGGCAGAGACAACACATCGGGGTTCTAACTATTTGTTTTTGCTACGGACCATTACGTTCTACCGAACGTAGAACAAACGTTTATCTCTTTAATATTAGCTCAAGTTAGCACGATACGTTTATAATACATTTATATGTCATCTATGATATATTATAAATCAATTAATTGAATAATTTAATATGAAATTATTATTATTATTATTATTATTATTATTATTATTATTATTATTATTATTATTATTATTATTATTGTGTTTTACAGTTTAGTATAATTTTTGTATAATTTAATATAATTTTATAGGTTTTGATTTTACATAGTGTTTTATAATATTTGTACATTATTTGTTCAAACAAATGGAAGAATATAAAATTGTCATTTTATTTTATTTTTTTTGCGGAGAACATGGACGATTATGAATTTTGTAAAAAATATTTCTTTTCAATAAACAAACGTAATTAATAAAGCATATTACTACAAAATTATTTTACGTTAGAATGTACATCTTTAAGATAAATATCGAAAGCTCACGCAAAATGAATGGGAACGTAGAAACGATTAACTAATAAAAGAAGAATGTGTATAAATAGTTGGTAGATAGTAAGATGAGAGATGAAAAAGAAAAAGAGAGAGAGAAAGAGAAAGAGAGAGAGAAAGAGAGAGAGAGAGAGAGAGAGAGAGAGAGAGAGAGAGAAAGAACGGCAAAAATGAAAGAAAAAGAAAAAGAAAAAAAAACAAAAGGAAGAAAAAATGTTGCAAAATCGTAGGAAGGAATTACGGTTAGCGGAAATCGAAGAGAGAAACACGCAACGACATCCTGCCACACAAACCGGGTATGGTCTGTTGTATATCGATGCATACGAAACGAGATCGAGCAACGAACGTGCGAATCGTGTTGCACGAGCACGGATAGCCAATACCGAAGAGATAACTCGATTCGGTGGACGAAGCGGGGGGGGTGTCGAGCTGATGTTCATTCGACGCTTTGCGCGTGTAACATATTGCAACGAGCTATGCTAAACATTATGCCAGCGACGTCGACTGATGCCACCGCGCGACTAACTGGAACTCGGAAACCATAATGTACATATACATATACATATATATGTGTATGTGTGTATGTGTGTGTGTCTATGCATATATATATATATATATATATACGTATAGGTAAACGTCTCGCCACTAGTAATGAGAGAGAAAGAGAGAGAGAGAGAGAGAGAGAGAGAGAGAGAGAATGAGAGAGAGAGAGTGAGTGAGTGAGAGAAAAGGAGGGAGGGAGAGGGAAAGGGAGAATATTCGCAGGCACACTCGTAACGTGCGCGAGAATAATTATCACACGCGGCCGGCCGTGTCATCTCGTTTCGCACGTTGACGAGCCATTGTTGAAACGTAGGAGAGGAGGAACGAGCGATCCTTAGGACGACCGATCGGATGACACCAGAGTAATAACCAAGCTATAAACAATGCTGATATATATGGACTTCGAGAAAATCAACGACCATGAAAGAAAATATATTTTTGTATGTGTATATATATATATATAAACATTGTCTTTGAAAATATCAATCTCATGTCGTTTAACATTGAATTAGTTTACTTTTGATAGATCGTATCAATTCAAATGAAAAAAAGAAAATTCAGAAAAGAGGAGAAACAATTGTAGACACACGTGACAGATAAAATGATTACTTTTAATATGAACCTCCGAATTTTCTATTACGATCGATTAAGTGTTAATCATGCGGTTAAAAAACGATGAACAAAAGAATAAGCAAAACGAAACGAAACGGAACGAGAGTGGATTAAACCAAAAACAAGAAACAAAAACAAAAACAAAAAAGATAAGACAGAAAAAGACACTAAAACGTGGAAAACGAGAAAAAGGAAAGAGTAGAACGTAATTCTCGCATGTAATACGATGTTAACGAACAGGTCAATAATCGAGTAATCTTTGAGATTGTTGTTTATTCTCGTCAGATCGAAAAGAAACGAAGCGGACATAGAAAGAGAAAAAGAAATATACGAGGAATAAGTACTAGAAGAAAACGAGGAATAAGTATTAAATAAGTATATATATATATATATATATATATATATATATATATGTATGTGTATATATATATACATATATGTATATAAATATATATCAGAGCTTTCGAATTTAACACGTAGGTGAGAGAAGCGCGACGGTAATCGCGGCTCTACTCGCGTCTAATTTGCATTCGCGCGATCGTCCTGTCCTCCACCACTTTCACCTCCACTTCCTCCTTCTCCATCACCTCTTCATTGTCGTATTTGCATTTGCGACGAGAAGAGAGAAAGAGAGAGAGAGAGAGAGCGGGATGGGTAGGAGAGGGGAAGAGTAGATTCGGTTGGAAAATGGTGTTGGCGCGGGCGTCGGCTAAGTGCAAGGATAGCGGCAAACGACGTCAGAGCGGGGGTTGACGGACTCATTACGTGGCGGTTTGCATATAGAACGCGTAGGCAACCACCCTGGTTTGCCGATACACGCTTCCACACCACGAATATACATGTATATTCAAACGGACGGATGGACGGAGAGAGGAACGGACACTGACTGACTACTACGCGAGTAATATGGATTTGAGGGGTGGCAGCAGGCACAATGGTTCCACTAATGCACGACCACCCTTCTCTCGTTCTCTCTCTCCTCTCTCTCTCTCTCTCTCTCAGTCAGTCAGTCAGTCAGTCAGTCAGTCTCTCTCTCTCTCTCCCTCTTTCTCTCTTTCTCTCATATTCACTATCCACCACCTTCGACCCCCTTCGGACAAACTACCTATACAGACCATTCAATATTGGCCGGACCACCGACCACTGGCTTATCTCTACGGTTAATGGCGCGACATTGAAGCTCGGCGAAGAACTCAAATCGTCTCGTTTTCTCTCTCTCTCTCTCTCTCTCTCTCTTTCTCTTTGTATTTATCTAACCGTTGTTTACGATCGATCGTTCAGGAATTTCATTTCAAATATTCGTTGCCGAACGAAAAAAAAAAAAAATAATAAAACTGTGATAACTGCATAAAATCTCTTTCTCTTTCGTAGAACAATGGATCATGGACGAACGAAGAGCAAAGAGTCGTTGAAAGAGAGAAATAAATGAAAGAGAGAGAGAGAGAGAGAGAGAGAGAGAAAGGGAGAGAGAGAGAGTTATCGAGGATTTTGCTCTACGCGGGTGGATCAAAGTTCGGTCGAGTACTTCGGCTGATATCCATGGCTCGCGCTAACACGAGCTACCGATGGCTGTATCAGCATGGACCATTGCTCGCGTATCCGGCCAATTTCCTGCATCCTGATCCGATCGTCACTTTACGACGCATGTACCGACGTTCTGACCAACGTACGCATCCACCGGAGACACTGGTACCGTCGCAAACTCTCTCTCTCTCTCTCTCTCTCTCTCTCTCTATCTCCGTCTCTATTGCTATATGGACGGCTCCATACGCACGATCGACCCATATCCATCGAGTGGCGTTCCCATACCTACACGTCTCGATAAACCGTGTTTCCCGTATATTTGGAATATAATCTGACTGATTGCTGGGACTATCTCAATCTTAAGAATAATGTTTTCTCTTCGATCGATCAATTAAACGTTGAAAATAAAACAATTAGAAATTTTAAGTACTTAAAGGAATATTTGAAAAAATATAATGAACATAGACTTTATCATGGATTTAGAAAAGGAAGATGACTTTTCTTTATCATTGTCATGGACGTTTATGAAATACGTGTTTCGCTTGATTATTCGCGATTTAGTAAGAGTATGTTTGAGAGAGAGAGAGAGAGAGAGAGAGAGAGAGAGACGTAGGTTAGGGGTGTAGGAGGAGGAGGAGGAGGAGTTGGCTGGCAATTGTATGGGAAACGGATAGAGTGGCGGCATTTGCTATTCCCGTAGCGCACGGACTACGTTCCATTGTCACATTGTGCCTGCTAATACGCTAAAAGCCTATCTGTGTTGAGATCTACGCGTAGAATATTGCCAAGCCCGGGATTCAAGTCGGCATAACGAGGTTACGTCGTCGTCGAAAGAGACAATCGCGAGTTAATGACTGCGTAATTGAACGGCCGCTGGTGTTGCCAATGGTTCGACGATTGCTCTTGGTAAAGGTGACGTTGGAGAGTCCAAAAGCTTATGGTACTTTGCCACTATATAACTATTTCACGTTCACGAAAATCATGCCAAAGTAAGTATTTAATTCCCTGAAACGTACGAAATTTAATAGTTTTCCATAAAAGTGATAAACCATAATTGATTTTTCTTATTGATATTATAGACAATAAAGGTCCATTGTTATATTTTCAATGGAAATTATATTTGATCCTTTGGATTAGAAAACTTATCGTACATATTATCAATCGTATCTTTTTTATAGTTTGATGCATGCAAGAGAGTATTTATCTTTGGACACGAATACAATGGGGCCTTACTTATTTGTCTTTCATACCACGGAGTAAAGGTATATTCGTAATTGTCGTATTGAAACGTGGTTGAGATCCTTTTTTTTCTCCCCCTTCCCTTTCTCTCTGTCTGTCTGTCTGTCTGTCTGACTGTTCGTTTGTTCGTCGTACTCATTTATTTTAAATAAAAACACAGAGACGTAATCGACAACAGTACCGAGAAAAGAAGATTAACCTTTTTGCTCCTTTCGACGTGTACACCGAAAGAACGAGGTCCTCGAAAAGGATAGGATGGTGATAGTGGTGGTTCAATGGATAAAAGAAGGTTTCCCTTTGGTTTCAACCGCATCGCGTGCATCATCGAACCGCAACCTGCCCCAAATTCTTCGATTGCAGAAAAGGAGTTTCGTATATATGTATATGTAAGTATGTAAGTACGTACATACGTCCATACTTATATATAGAGAGAAAGAAAGAAAGATAGAGAAAAGAGAGAGAGGGAGAGAAAGAGAGAGAGAGAATATTAAACTGGAATCTATGGAAAAGGGAAGAATTCTACGTGCATACAACGAGTCGACTCACGAAAGGATATTTTTTTTATTTTTGCGATGGAAAAACGAAACGAACGAGAACGAGGGCGGTTTCTCGTTCCCAGTAGCCTCTACCTTCCTTTTCCCTCCCTCTTCAATCTCCCTTTCTTGCTCTCATATTCTCTCTCTCTCTCTCTTTCTTTCTCGTTCTAAGTCTCGTTTTCTTTTTTTTTTTTTTTTACGGACGAATGAGCGGCTGACGAGAGCGTGCAAATTCTTTTAACGATCGTCAAAGCGACCGGGAGAAAAAGCGTGCCAGAACCAACGCGATTATAAACATTTTCTTTGATAAATATTCTCTCTCTCTCTCTCTCTCTCTCTCTTTCTTTCTTTCTTTCTTTCTTTCTTTCTTTCTTAGGGTCGTATTCGCTCAATTTCTCTCTAACGCACACGATGATTTTCTTTTCTCCCTAAGAGAAAAATAATTAACTTCGCTGCATTTGCTTTACGAGATTCTCATTGATCGAGCGCGTGTATCTACGTAAGTTATAAAAAAATTAAAAAATTAAAAAAAAAAAAAAAAGAAATAAAAAAAAAAAAAGGAGAAAGAAAGAAAAAAGAAGAGAGAAAAAAAAATTGATTTCCACTTTGCCTATATACAAATGAACGTTGGTCCTGCTGCTCTTGTACGTCTCTCTTTTCTGTCTCGTTCGAAAACGCTAGGTCATAAAACGTATTTGCTGAAAAGTGCGCCGAAAAGCGCGACATGCGAGTGTAATAAAAGTTCGAATCGTAAAGTAACGGACGGGAACGCGAGCGAGTAAGGCCGTTAAAAAATTATGGGATAATAGTTCCAGTGCGGTCGACGGAAAAAACGAGTGGATGCGATTTTTTTTTGCCTCACCGAAAAAGAAAAAAGAGAGAGAGAGAGAGAGAGAGAGAGAGGAACGCAGGGTTCATTGCGTATCAACGAATAGGTGACATCGAGTTCGCTCGAAAGCTCAGTCATAAATATAAATATTTACCTCTCTCTTTCTCTCTCTCTCTCTCTCTCTCTCTCTCTCTCTCTCTCTCTCTCTCTATCTCTTTTATTCTTTTCATTTCTCTTTCTCTTTCTATATCGCTTGAAATGAAGTAAGTATTGATGCAAAAGAAAGAATTATTTTTTTATTCGTTACTAATACGTGTACTCGTTTAAAAAAAAAAAAGAAATAGAAATATAGGGACAGATGCATAACATACACACACACACACATACACAACACACACATACACAACACACACATTGGCACTTATATATAAAAGTGCACACACACATTGGCACTTATATATAAAAATATCGTAGAAACGTTTGTAAAGAAAAAGACAGAAATAGAGAGATAGAAAAGGAGAGGAGAGACATAGAAGGAAAAAAAAAAAAAAAAAAAAGAAGAAAAAGAAAAAAGAAAGAAAAAAAGAAGAGTCGTATAACGGCTCATCGGGGGCTTTTTAGATGTCCGGAAGATCTCGGGGATATCACTGCGGCTTTATCATGAACAATACGAGATAAAGCAGGTCGAACTGCTCGCAATAAATTCGTACCGAGCTCCGAGATATTTCATAAGGGAGGAATCCATCAATAACGTGGATTCTCATCCATCTAGGTATGTGTGCGATTCTCGGTGGGCAAAGTAACGCCAGGGGGTCGTTGGTGAATCGTATGTAGTAGCAATGATCCTCTCTCTCTCTCTCTCTCTCTCTGTCTTTCTCTCTCTATCTTCTACTAACTTGACTGAAACCAACAACCCTCCCTCTCACACGCATGCGGCAATAAATAATGCGATAAAACACGAGTTTGTCAGGCTATCACGAGCTACGGAGAAAGAGAAAGGGAGAAAGAGTAAAAGAAAGAGAAAGAGATAGAGAATTTTCTTCGAGGAAATATTCGTTTGGAACAAGGACAAGGAGACTATAGTATAGTGATAAAGAAGCCGCTGGTGACGCGCTTTGGAGAAGACGAATACGACGACAACGTTGTCGGCTTTCGGCTTTCCTCTTCCTTTGAAGTATACCGATAGGTATTTTCGGCATCCTCTCGCTTTCTCTTTCGCTCCCGTCACGGTTCACGAAATGGAGAGGAACACTTTGCCGAAAGAGAAGAGAAGAGGAAGGAGGAAGGGAGGCCAGGCCTTCGTCGTCTCGGTAAACTCGATTATGCTCGTGGCCGAACTAAATGAATTCCCTGGGACTCCTCTCTCTTACTCATTCTCTCTCTCTCTCTCTCTCTCTCTCTCTCTCTCTCTTTCTGGTGTAAGTCAATTTCTTCTCAGGCCCCTTCTATATTTGCATTAAATCACCGATAAAGCCCGTAGATTCGGAGAAAGGAGAAGCGGAATGCTGTGAGATTATTGAGGAATATGTATAAGTACGATACGATTCGATTCGATTCAATTCAATTCGATTTGCGAAGAGAGAGAGAGAGAGAGAGAGAGAGAGAGAGAGAGAGAGAGAGAGAGAGAGAGAGAGAGAGAGAGAGAGAGAGAGAGAGAGAGAGAGAGAGAGAGAGAGAGAGAGAGACAGTGAAAGAAGAAAAAGAAGAAAGAAAGGAAAAAAAGAAGGGGGTGGGGGAGAGTGACTTTGCGCTTCTAAGGCCATCGAAGAATCGTCGAATATCGGGAAAAAGGTTTCCCTTGTTTCTCGCGAAAGTCGATGAATTATCGTCCACCTATATCGTTCGTTCGCCTTTCAACAACCGCCGACAGCACTCTCTCTCTTTTTCTCTCTTTTTCCGTCTTTCTTTCTCTGTTCATCTTTCTCCCGTACTCTTTCCTCTTCTAGTACTTCTCTTTTACCAGTGAACCTCGCGACTTCTTTTTCCTCAAAAGCAAAGAGAGGGTGGTGTGCCTGCTGCCTTGGCGGCGTCGATACTTCGACCGCTGTTTCGAGAAAGCATATTCATAAAATCGACGAAGCAAAACCGCTTTATGTCTCCTCTGAGCTCTACTACTAGTAGCTTTTCCTGATGAGGGGTTGTTGTGTATAAGGATGCTCTGCTTCTATTGCTACTGCGCGCGCGACTGCTGCTGCTGCTGCTGCTGCTGCTGCTGCTACTATTGGCTATTGCTAACCTCTGCTACTGTTACTACGGCTATTGCTGCTACTACTACTGATATTGCTGGTGTTGCTGTTGGTGGTAAACTTCGCTTATTCGAACAGTCTCGATATGTCGAATTTATTAGCACTAAGCTCCGTTCAGAGAATGAAACGACCAATGCCAATCACGAATTACGTCCAATAACTACGGATTGTAAGCGCGTCCTTCTTGCTGGCAAATTTCATTGATAGAATCGTTACAACAAGCTTTCCTTCTCTCTCTCTCTCTCTCTCTTTCTCTCATTCTCTCTCTCTGTCTGTCCGTCTGTCTGCTGTCTGCTTCGTATCCGAAAACACGAGAAACGTTATCTTACGCTAACGTATAAACGTTAATAACGGCGAATGCGTGGTCGAAGCGTATTTCGCTTTTGACAATACGGAGAATTATTATGCGAAGGGTGCCACGTACGAGACTCGCGTATGCAATGCCATTTGCTCGTGACGGACGTTATGACTCGCCGTTACGTTTATGTCGGGCATAAAAATACGAGAGAGAGAGAGAGAGATTTGGATATCAAATCGACGGCGTATGTTTCGACAATCGGTTCCACGTTCCTTCTCTTAATATTACTTCAAAATCTATATTTCAGCCTGTAACTAAAATTTAAAAAAAATTCTATTTCTTTTTTTTTTTTTTTCTTTTTTTAAATCGAGTTTTATAATCTTGCTGTAACATTCGATACTAATAACCGATAAGTTATCTTACGCAACTTTCTATTTTGGTGAAAATTTTCAATCGTGTTGACGTATAATCAGAACGAATAATTATCGAAAATAAAATCAATATTTAACCATCAATTAAACATTGATATTCATTAAACATATGTAAATACACGTGTGATTATTTACTTAATTAAAACGATTCCGAATAATGAAGAATTAGTGTTATTTCTATGTATATAGGATATATCATTTTCGACTTGTTATATATATTAAAAAGATTGAACGAAAGGAGGAAGCGTTATCGAACGATTTTAGGAAGGTACATATCAGGATAAGGGGTGGCAGAGGATGAAGTTTTACGATTTTTAGGTTTCGTCGATTTAACGGCGCTTTTAACGACGACGACGACGACGACGACGACGACGACGACGACAACGACGATGACGACGGCGAGGACGACGAAGACTTCCAATTCCACACTCACACCCGTCACATCCCAATCCACTCCTATGACTACTTTTGCCAACACAACATACCAAAGGCATCAAAAGCGGCACGATATTCTGCAAAGGCAGAAACGTTGCTAGGAAGAACCAATGGCGTCATTCTGGCCACTACCACCATCATCACTACCACCACCATATCAACACACCACACACCATGCGTATTATCGAGTTACATCTAATCATCATAACCTCTTGTCCGACCAC
>NC_140815.1:2567500-2570000 GCF_050613455.1 Vespa mandarinia | reverse complement strand
AGCAGCAGCAGCAGCAGCAGCAGTAGCAGTAACAAGAGCGACACCATTAATAGGAACGGTAACGGCAACAGCAATACCAACAGCAACAGCAAGATCAGTAGCAACAGCAAAGGCCCTTAGAAAAAAACCGACAAGCAGAGGGGTGTGCTGCAGTTAATTCTTCTTGTCTTTTCAACCCCGTTCCTTTAGTAAGTAGGCCAGTGGCCTACTAACAACAACTGGGTGGCTGTTCTGAAGATGTTACCGACCGGAGGGTCGCGGAATAACGCAGTAGGAGCTACCACAACGATTTTAATGAATTATGAAGCGTTGTTAGGTATATATATATATAGAGAGAGAGAGAGAGAGAACGAGTGGATCGCCGGGAGAAAAAGGACAAGCCCTTTTTTTCACTCGACCTCGTTTCTCATATATTTTAATCCCGTTAATTTTAATAAATCGAATCCATTTCTTAAGAGGATCTGAAATCAACGATGATATTTTCTCTCTATCAAAATGTGATACATTAAGAAAAAGAGAGAGAGAGAAAAAGAGAAAGACAGAAAATGGCAAGCTGTTTTATTGACGGTCTTGTTTCTTTTATATATATATATATTTTTTTTTTAATCCCGTTAATTTCGATCAAAAATTCTCTCAAATGGGAAAAAAGTCGCGGATAATATTATTTCCTTCACATCGACATATGTATGAGGTATTGAGAGAAACAAAGAGATTCGATTTGTTTCACATGAACAAAAGATATAAAAGACACGTCCATGTATTTTCTCCTCCTAACTATCTCTCTCTTTCTCTCTTTCTGTCTCCGACTAAGAAAAAAAAAAAAAAAAAAAAGAAATAAAAAAATAAATAAATTTCTACCGGTGAAAAACACGATGAACTCTCGCTAGGAGCATATTTTCTCCAGTGCGTTTTTCCGCGTAAACTGAAAAAGGGTGGGTGGTGGTGGCATATATACCACCCGCAGCGAACCAAGCGACCCCTTCTCTCCCACCCACCTCCACCCCAGTCTCTCTCTCTCTCTTTCTTTCTTTCTTTCTTTCTCTCTCTCTCTCTCTCTCTCTCTCTCTCTCTCTCTCTCTCTCTCTCTCTATTTTCCTCCTTTCCTACTCTCTCGACGTAGTTGGACTAATTTAAATATCAGTTCGGCAAGGGCGGCTTGTAAATCTATCAGCCGTGTAGAAATTTATGGGTGAGGCGCGTATGGATGTTTTATTTAGTAGCTCTCGCATTGCACTTGGGTTTGGGTTAGGCACCCGCGCGCGTGTATATAAGGTGCTTCATGAATAAAATATCACTGCTAATGCCCGGAGGCCGGGCGACGCGTTTTTCTCTCTTCGCTCTCGCTATCTCTTTCCCTCATTCGGTTCTTTTCTATCTCGTTCTTCCTTTCTCTTCGCGTGCAATTTCTCTCGGGCGAAGATGCGCGACGAAAACGACGAAAACGAAAGATTCGCACCGTGACGACAATGCATTCGGAAAAGCCCTTCGTAAACCTTCGTAAATATAACCGTTGGAGAAAGTAAGAGAGATTACACGACTTCCGTTTTTCATCTCTCTCTCTCTCTCTCTCTCTCTCTCTCTCTCTCTCTTTTTATTTATTTTTTTTTCTTATTATTTTCTTCACGATCGATGTCGCGTTATTGATTCTGTTTGCGAAAAATCTTAACGTTATCTATACGACAGAACGAAGATCAAATCAAATTCCCCCTTTAGACGAATTATTTCCAAATCATATAATATCTATCCTTCAGCGAAACATTTTATGAAGGCTTTCAATGTGAAACATTAACTGTTAGGAACAGAATATATACGTTTAACGGGATATGTCTAAGGATGAAAATTAATCGGATGGAACGTGATCGACGCGTGATCGATTAATCGTAAGGAATATTCGATCTTACGAGTATATCATAATATCAATCTTACAAAAAAAAAAAAAGAAAAAAAGAAATAAAGAAACTCTTCTTGTCGTATATGTATATATATGTATATACGTCGAGGTACGTGATTAGTGGTAAAAAGAAAGAGAAAAAAAAAAAGAAAAAAAAAAGAGAAAAAGAGAGAGAAAAAGAAAGTAGAAAATTTTTAAGTATACAGATCCAAATGGAAATCTGCATTTTATTATCTCTGCCATGGTAGTTAAGTAAGCGATAGGGGTGGTATTCTCCTTAAAAAAGAAAGTCAAACGGAGCGGCGAACCATACCGGATACGGGTTTCCATTTGCATTCGCGGTTGTAAACGAGACGAAAAAGCGATCGACTTTTCCTCTCTCACTCTCTTTCTCTCTCTCTCTCTCTCTCTCTCTCTCTCTCTCTCTCTCTCTCTCTCTCTCTCTATGTTTTCTTCTCCCATGGCTCCCTCTCTCTTCCTCTCTCTTACTTCTCGATAATAAAGAGAAAGTCGAAGGCATATCCCTCTCTCTTCTTTTACTTCTCCTTCGCGTCTTAACCCCGGAGCTATGAGTTTTTCGTAAAAAAAAAAAAAAAAAAAAAAAAAAAA
>NC_140815.1:2550000-2557500 GCF_050613455.1 Vespa mandarinia | reverse complement strand
GTTACTTGGCAAAGCGGAAAGGAAAAATCACAGAGGTCGGCACGGTTAATGAGCAGATTTAAAATTTTCTCGCGGTCTGGCGATAAGGGCCGTGCGGCTGCCGTAGCCTTTTAAAATCCGAAATAATCCTTGTAATTATCAAATCCCGACGGGCTGCTCTATAGAAAGCATCCTTGAAAGGATCCCAGGCTCCTCATTACCAGCACACCGACTACTACGGCCATCAAAAGGACCTCTTCGTTCTTCCTGACGCCCTCTCTTCTTCTTCTTCTTCTTCTTCTTCTTCCTCTTCTTTTTCTTTTCTTCTTTTTCTTACTTTCGAGGAAAAGAAGAAAGTCGTAAAAAGGGCCGGCAGCCGGAGATAAACGCCAACGACAAATTGTAACAAGCTCAAAAGTCGTGCAACTCGTAAAAGTCAAAAAATACGAGCTTAAGTTTCTAACAACGAGCATGATTATAAAAATAAAAATAATAATAATAATAATAATAATAATAATAATAATAATAATAATAATAATAATAATAATAATAATAATAATAATAATGAAGACAAAATATACTGAGACAATATCGTGCTAATAGACATGTTAATCGATGCTAATAAATTGCAAATGACATTAATAACAAATGAAATAAATAAAACAATATATCTCGTCGATGTAATAAATACTTAGTGACTCTATAACACTGAAATCAAATATTCATATATATATATATGAATATATATATATATATATATATATATATATATATATATTCACTAGCTCAAAATATTAGTAGAATATGAAAGCAAAACGAAGTTACAATAGTAAATCCTATTCATCAATATCAGTAACAATAATAAAATCAGCGAGGTCTAAATGTACTTTGACTTATTATCTCGAACTCATTTACAGATATAAAAGACGGTATAATACTAAACGCAATAATAATAGTCAAATTTTAAGAAATTTCTATGACAACTATACTAATAAAAACAACTTTGATATAGCCTATTTATATTAGTCTATAAACCATTGCGAATAAATAATAATAATAATAATAATAATAATAATAATAATAATAATAATAATATTACTAAATAAAAAAAAAATAATAATAATAATAGTAATGATTAGAGAAAGATCGAAGTCTACACGAGTATATTTTCCATAGAATTTTGATGCGACGAAGATCGAGGCGTAAAGAGGGAGAAGCGTTAATTACCGAAGTTTACGAGTCAGCCACGACGGAGGGCGAATTAGCATGCTAATTTTTCTCAGCTACCTTCGCGGATCTCCTCTCTTTTGCGTTCTCATCGAGCCGCCTTTACGATTCTCATAAGAGAAGAGAGGAGACGAGAAGAGAAGAGAGAAGAGAAGATCAGAGAAGAGAAGAGAAGAGAAGAGGGAGAAAACGAGTGGTCGTACGAGCGCACGCCTTTCCTGGCCTCGCTTGTCAAACTTCGTTATTGTGGCTCGACTGGTAACTCGTTAAATTGCGTGCTAAGCCGCGAAGCTGTTGGGAAGAAAGCACGAGGATGAGTACTTACATCAATGTCTTTCGAGAACTTTGTGTTAGTGTTGACGATAAATTAACGACGTTCGGCAACACTTAAATAATCTTTAAAATCATCCTGACGTTCTTATCAATGGAAAAAAAAACAAAACGTAAAAAAAAAAAAGAAAAAAAAAACAAACGTAAAAAAAAGAAAAATCACACATACATAAACACACACACACACACACACCCATGCACGTACGCACGCACACGAATATAACAAACACACGTATATGCTAGGATTACAAACAAATTGATTTGATTGATAAAAGTAATCTCGGAAGGGTTAAGAGAGAGAGAGAGAGAGAGAGAGAGAGAGAGAGGAAAAAAAATACAAAACAGAAAAAAACTGTGGGATAAGCTTCAAAATGACAGATTCGGTTTGTTAAAAAGTAATTAATAGAGAAGATAATAGAGTCTTGCGAAACCGAGTAAATTCTCCATAGCTTTTTAGTCGCTTCGTTTTAAGGGCGGAGATGAGGCGGAGAGACAGGAGCCAAGAGATTCAGGGGGTTGGAGGTTGGGTGTATTGGGAGTTGGGGTATGAGGTAGGGAGGGCTCGGCCCTACTCGCAAAAGGGCATCCTATTGTTTCTACCGTACACCCGCATATCCAGCACGATATATCTTTTCAAACCCCCGCCGTTTATTCCTGGGGGTAGTTTGTCATGTTAATTTCGCGAGACTTCGCGAGGGTGGCCAAGCCGGGCTTTTAACGCACTGCCACCCCGTCCCGCGTTTTCTCCCGCACCGTCCCGTCCCGCTTGCGTTCCGTTCCGGCCACGAGACGACGCGACGTGGCGAGACGTCGTCTCTCGTGCCCTCCTACATCCCTCCCCACCACCCTACCTACACTACCCCCATCCTTCACGATAGAAGAGCGAGAGAAGAAATGATGCAAATCTGGCCGACGCTGATGAAAGGGTTAACTGAACTGCCGGCCATTAATATGCTAATAGTTTTCGAGTCTCGCGATTCCGGCTTATGAGAGTGATTATGGCCGCGTAATGACCCAGAAACGCTTTTTCCGGGAGGGTACTCTCTTTCTCCTGCAACAAACTCCACCTCCCATCTCCCTCCCCAACCCTATCCACCTACCGACCCCTTCCCTAAAATCCCTTATCTTATCTCCATAATCGGTCGTCTTTTTCTAATATGTATCTCATAGCTTTCAACTTTTTCGTCATGTCTGTTCTGCCAACTTGTAAATTTGTGAATTATCCATTATTTTGTTGTTGTTATTGTTATTGTTTTTGCGAGATACTTTCCTCTCTCTCTCTCTCTCTCTTTCTTTTTCTTTCTTTCTTTTTAAATTTTATCAAAGTTTTGTTGTTAAGAGAGCAAAAATTTTCTTTTTCTTTTTCTTTTTTTTTTCCAAGTTTTCGAAAGAAAAATCAATCGTTCGGTCGCAAGTTCTAACTCGTTGTAACTCGTTAACAAGCGAAATTATTTCTACATTCTCACGAACGAACGCGTTATAACCATTATAACAACTTTGACAGACCGATGCGGGTAGGCTTGATGACAATTTATTGTAGTGGGACAGTCGTGACACGTGCGTGATATATTGGATTTGGGGATGCGCTTTGGAACTTTTCAAAACGTCTAACCACTGATTCGCAGGGAATCGCGATCTCTGATATACGATATGTGCCTTTCTATGTTCGAAGAATAAATCGTCAAATTTCGTTATTAAAACGAATTTTGAAAGAGAGAGAGAAAGAAAGAGAGAGAGAGAGAGAGAAAGAAGGAGGGGAGAGGCAGAATGATATTAAGAATTCTATTCGAATACCATCGTTATTTGAACGTGCTCGTCAACGAAACCCTGTTAACAATATTTTCCCTCGACGCGTTGATCTTTAAACGGGCCCCGTTAAAACTAACCCCCCCAATGAAATGTTAACTCTACCGCCATTAAAAAATATATTTGCTTTTTCAAAGGTTTCCTCTTTTTCTTTCTCTCTCTCTCTCTCTCTCTCTCTCTCCCTCTTTCTCTCTCTTTTACTCTTTCCTTCTCTCTTTTACGTCCGTGTTAAAATTGTAAAGGAGATCCCTCGTGTCTTCTACGTTCGAGGGAGAAAGATAATGTTATCATATTATTTTATCTTATTACTCGATATAATATAAAATTGCGCGCTTAAATTTATTTTTCATTTTATATCCTGTACGAAAAATTTTATAATTTTCCCTTTTTTCTTTTTTTATTCTTTCTTCTTGCTTACATATAAACAAAATTCGATCTTTCATTATGTTGCTAGATTTTTCAATTCAAAATAGTTAATATTTTTTGATCTTTGTTCCTACAAAGAGAGAGAGAGAGAGAGAAAGAGAGAGAGAGACAGAGAGAGAGAGAAGTTATTATAACTTGTCTTCTATTAAGTACATACGAAAACAATCAAATATTCTATTACTTTGATTTTATATGCATGACATCGAGAGAACTTTCTTTCTCAAAATTTAAATGTAAAATCGTTTAAAATTTATCTTAAAAAGTCAATCCTGATTTTATATTAAAAAGAAAAAAAAAAAAAAAAAAAGAAAGAAAAAAAAAGAAAAATAAAAATAAATAAAAAGAAAACAAAAAGAAAAAAAGGAAAGCATCATTTATTAAATCAGTCATCCCATTACTCGAAAACGTTACTTTATATGTTAGAGTTTTTAAAGAACCATTACGGGGCTTTTAAAAAAAGGTACATGAATCGTTCACGAGATGACAGGAAATTCGATACGTCGCGATCTCGTTACTACGAACGCTTTAAACCACTCCATCATCGGTCTAGGGGATTCCATGAACGGTGTACTACCATGACAAAGATTTAAACATCACGAAAGCATAAGCCTCGGTTCTTTCTTTTTTTATTTTTTTTTATTTTTTTCTCTCATTCTCCTTCTTTTTCTTCTTTTTACACTCGTTCGCGTAGGGGCACGAAAACGTTTTACGCTCGACCGGCTATGCCAGTAAATACACCGGTGGTGACTATGGTGGTCGTGACGAACACGATGGTAGTGCAACTACCAACCAACAGCAACAGAATCAACGGCAGCAGAAACAGCAAGCAGCAGCCCCAATCTCGAAGGGTGCTGATCTTGAAAACTCGTAAAGCCAAATGAAATTCACGCTCTAATCCGACAGATGATTAAAGCTTGCTTTACTGCCGACGTATCGGCGAACGACTTGGTTGCAGGGTGCGATCGGAATTTTCATGTATGTGTAACGTACGAGTAATCTGTGTGTTGCGTGATAGCAAGCGCGTGAATAATATCGTCATCAAGATCTGTACTTAAAATTTGAAAAAAGATGAATAAAAAAGAAAAAAGAGAAAATTCAAATCATATCGTATACATGTTCGAACATACAGTAGGATATTTGAAATTAATTAAAAAAAAAAAAAAAAAAAAAAAGGAAAAAAAAAACGAAAAGCATATACTATATAAACACTGCATCATTTCTGAGAGATCATTTGTCGTGATGGGATTTTTCCGTATATTTATACGTATGAATTAAAAAATTGTTATTATTCGAAGCTCAAAGTTAAAAGAAAAAAAAAAAAAAAAAAAAAAAGAAAATTATTATCAAACGTTAATGATTAATCATCGAATGTTAGGAAATCGTCGAAATGAATGGATAAGAGAAAACTGAGTAACGTATGAACGATTTAAAACTATGTAAAATTTTTTTTTAGATACAACAAGTAGAGAATTCTATTCCATTCGTGTCGCGTTCTGGGTTATTCTCGTTCAACCTTAAGGGGATATGAATTTTCAAAGAGACTCTCGGCAAATGCGATGATCGTGGAACGTAAAGCACGAAACTGCAGGTAAGTTGGCTATCTTCTCCCGACACTCTCGGTGTACCAAGGCTTTATGCGAGGTCGGCAGTAAACACGAATTAATTTCAATCGTTCTATGCGCAGAGATACGACGAGGATGAAGAGGATGACGAAGGAGGAGAGAGAGAGGGGAGGGAGAGAGAGGGATGGAGGGAGGGAGGGAGAGAGAGAGAGAGAGAGAAAGAAAGAAAGGAGAAGGAAGAGGAGAAGGAGGAAGAGAAGGTGAACCCGGAGGAGGAAAACACGTTTGATACCTCCCAACTGTGTGCAAGTGTATATACCAGCATAGAAGGTACTATATGTATGTATATACGATACACAAAAGCATGCGCTCGAGGGGAGGCCAAACATAAAACAATAATGGCGAAACATAAACGACAGAGCACTTAACACTTGGCACTTAAACAACTGGCAAATTGCTCCCTTGTCAGTCTGGCCTTAACGGAGAATTTAGGTGGCGGAACTTGACGAACGAGCAACCCTGATCTCTCACCACCTCCTCCTCATCCTTCTCCTCTTCCTCCTCATCCTTCGACAATAGAAAGAGAGAGACACAAAGAGAGAGACAGAGAGAGGGAGAGAGAGAGAGAGAAGGAAATAAAAAGAATTTTGATCCTAAAATATGATAAAACTTACGGACTATTACTCTAACGATCAGCCACCAGGGTTCACAATCTATATTGAAAGGTTCGTGGATTAGAAAAAAGCATCGAGTTAAGAAAAAATTCATAGAATTCGAGAGAGGGTCAATTTCCCATATAGCAAGAGAAAGAAAGAAAGAGAGAGAAGGAGAGAGAGAGAGAGAGAAATCTGTAGAAATCTGTCCCGATAAATTTCGGTCTTTCATAAGACGTAATGAAAGTCAAATAGTGGTTTGGCACCCCGCGTGCTTTAAAACGATACGAGAAAGAGGAGTGTAAAAAGAGGGAGAGGGAGGTACGGGGGGTTTACAGGCATATGGCGATGCATTGGCGACCCTAAGGGCATACTACCATAGCTTAGATCGTCCTTACACCCTCTTTCTTGTTATCGCTAGTAGCGAGATATATATATATATATATACATATAGATAGAAAAAGAGAGGGAGAAAGAGAGAGAAAGGTGATTTCAGTAGTGGTGAGAGAAGTGAAGAGGCTTTTTAATTCCATGATATCCCCATAAAATATTCGCCATAACGGTTAAAAGTAGACGGATACTAAGCCGTGATTTGCGAGCGAACGATATTGCATTGTGCAGTATCTTAGGTTATCCTATTACTATCTCTCTCGCACTCTCTATAAGACTATTTACCGACAGTAGTCGTTATGAACGTTTTACTTCTCTTTCCTTCTTCCTCCCCCCTCCCTCTCTCTCTCTCTCACTCTTTCTCTTTCCTTCTATCCTTTTCTATCTCTTTTTCTTCCTTTTTCGTTTTTCAACGATGAAAGAGATTTCGAAGGAGCGCCAAAACTAGCGAGTATCTTGTAGAGGGTGAAAGACACCCTTATCCGAGACCAAACCATTCCACGAGCTTAAGTGTGTCCTCTCTCTTTCTCTCTCACACACATACACACATACACACACGTGCGCACATATATACTGTCTTTCTCTTTCTCGTTGTATGAAACGCGAAACTTGAAAAGAAAGAGAAAAAGAAGAGAAATAAGAAGGAAGAGAGATTCGTACGGAACAAACGGCGTATTCTCGGATTACGGAAAGCGCGAAACTCGCTTTTGCCGAGCAACTGTACAAACAAGCTTGGATGCCGTCGACCGAGTTATTATTTGAAAGTACGACGACGATGAAACCGACAATGAACGTGCCCCCAACGACATCGATTTCTTTCATTTCATGGAGAACAATCATGATAACATTGCAGTTTAACATTAATACAGTTAACTTTCACGTGGAGATATAATTGTTTTTATTGATATTGAGTATTATACATATATATATATATATATATATATATATATATATATATATATAAAAGAAAATAAATTATTATTATTAAAGCAAAAGATATCAACGAAGTTGGCTCGATGTTATTATATCGTATAAGGTATAAATAACTAAGTCTATACAAAGTTCGATAAAAAGAATCGGGGGTTATCGAGAAGAGGTCTCATAAAAATCGAAAAGCGTTCCTAGCG
>NC_140815.1:2537500-2545000 GCF_050613455.1 Vespa mandarinia | reverse complement strand
CTTTCTATACGCTGATATTTTGTAAAGATGACGCTTGGCGAATGTTCGATGAGGAGAAAAAGTAAACAAAAGGGAAGGAAAAATGGAAAAAAGTAACAAAAAGAAAGAAAAAAAAAAAAAAAAAATAGAAAAAAAGAAAAAAAAGGAAAAAGAAGAAGAAGAAAAAAGGGAGAGAAAAAAAAATATAACCGGCAGAAAGAAGAAGGGGAACTACTGCTACTACTACTACTGTAGATAGCGAAAACTCGTTCCGGGAGAAAAGTGATTATGAGTGATACGCGGCAATATCCACCCTAGCCATCGGCCAGAAATTCACTTGCCGTGGAAATTAAAAACAGTCATCCAGAGGCGGGCCCGTTAATGGCGAGCATCGTTCATGTCAATATGGGCCATTGCCTGTATTACCATATTCCGTTTAGTAAAAAGCTTCACTGTGTATATTCCAATGTTACAGTAGTATCGCTTATAAATACCGGCAATTACAAAACAGGGAGAGAGCCTTCCTTCCTTCCTATCCGTGTCGTCCTCTTCCTCACGGGAGTAAAATGGAAACTCGATTATATATCGTTGTCCCTCTCCCCACTTCTCTCTCCTGTTTCTCTTTCTCCTCGTCCTCCTCCTCCTCCTCCTCCTCCTCCTCTTCCTCCTCTATCACTACCTATTTCTCTTCTTTCTCATCCTCTGGCAATTGTGTTAACGCTCGACTTTTTCCCCTTCCAAAAGAAAAAAATGTATTTTTTCTTTCTAATTTTCACTATCGTTTGCAATCGATTTAAAGGATTCTCTCTCTTTCTCTTTCTCTCTCTCTCTCTCATTCACTCTATCTATCTTTCCATAAAAGAGAATAGCAAAGTAAAATAAAATCGAATGAGTTAAGAAATTGTTTTTTACGAGAGTATTCACGACGTTAATATCGACGACGATTAGAGTCTTTCATAGTACGAACAATATCAGGGATAAATCGAGGAAGAGGTAATGGAGTTAAAAAGTGATGGAGAATGGAAGAAAGTTTGTATGACACATTTGTATTATTATCGTTAATTCTGTAACATCGAACGTTACTTTTAATTTCATCGTCACATATGTATATTTATTCTCGTGTAATATCGAGTGTATATAACGTCGAGTAGACGAATTCGTCGATCTCGAGGAGACAACACAACGCTCTATACAATGAAGAGAAACCGGCACGTGCAGCCTCAAGACTTCCGATCAATTAACTCTACTTTCGATTCGCGCGGCCTATACTCAACCTAGGACTCTTCCACTCGTTAGCCATGTAACTACTCAACCCCCGTCTTTTTTCACCATTCTTCCCTTATTCATCCCCCCTCTCCCCCCTTCTCTCTCTCTCTCTCTCTCTCTCTCTCTCTCTCTCTCTCTCTCTCTCTCTCTCTCTCTCTCTCTCTCTCTCTCTCTCTCTCCCTATTTCTGTCTCTCTGGTACTCTATTACTCTGTTACTCTTTCAATTGCTTTCTTTCATTGATCCCTCCCCGCTCCCATATATATATATATATATATATATCTCTATATATATATATATATGGAAAAAGGATCGAAGCATATTGACGCGAACGATGGCGTTCAAGCGTATCACTATACGCGTACTCATAGAGAGTAGTACTCGAGGGATGTAATAGTAAATATTAAAGTGCGTCACGAAGTCGTTGAATTTCCTTAATGGTTGTCGTGCTGATCGACAGAGTGTTGAATATTATACAGCTACGTACGTATGTATGTATGTATGTACGTATGTATGTTTGTTTGTATATATGTATGCAGCAGCCATGACAAATAATATATCGTTAAGGGTAAAAAGGGATCATGGGAAAAGTACTCGAACTACTCGTACGACGTACGTATATCTTTCGAGTGTTCTTTTATCACGTAAAATTCAACGCTTCTGTTAAAAGTAGAATCGACAAATTTACCACGCGTGATACGTCTAAAGATTAAAACAATACAACTATAATTCTCATCGGTTTTAATAGTTCGATATAATAAAAAAAAGATCTTTGAAAAAAGGAAAGAAAGAGAAAAAAAAGAACTACGTATTAAATACAACGTTTGGAAGATTATCTCGTTTGAGATCGATGATAATCATAAAAAACAACAATATCTTCGTAAAAACAATTTTGCGTGTATATGATCGAATGAAAAGAAGAAAAAAAAAAAAGAAAAAAAAAAAAAAGAAATTGATTTTATAAGAATCTTATGACGTTTTTATTAGCAATGACAGTTCGAATAAATATGAATTACGTATCAATCGTTACGTTGTTATTCTCCTTCTTTTTCTTTTTTTGGTTCTGTTTTTTTTTTCTTTTCTTTTTTCTTTTTTTTTTCCTTGATAATATTAAATCAAGTTTTAAGTCATAATAACCTTTTAAGGGTTTAATCAACGTATACCTATTATAATAACGTCTGGTATACGTTATCGGTTTAAAAGGTACATTGAAAAGGTTCTTTAAGTGATACGGTACAGCCAAAAGAAAATGAACGGTTATCGTTGGGAATGACTAAGTGCCGTATTGAACGCGATCCGACGCGTGTAAGCCCACTGCGGAAGCACACGCAGGTATATACACGCGTGCCGAGTACTTTAATAATAGAGCATACGTTTCACACCGCCGTGCTTGGTTCGAATAAACTTTACAAAATATCACACGAAGGAGGGAAGGGAAGGAGCGAGGGATAGGGTAAGGTGAGGTGAGGTGGGGGGGGGGGCGGGTTACGGGAGGGTGGTGGCAAGGGAAGACAAGGGGTGGGTTTCGGATGAGGGAGGGGGGGGGCGATAGCGAGAAGAGGCCCCAGACTCTTTTACTCCTCCTCTTTCTCTTTATTTCTCTAGCTTCCTCGACGGCCTCAATAAATGAATCAGAAAATAACGGCGGGAGCTTCCCACACGTGTCAGGTCACGTGTTAGATAATTAGATATTCTTTAGACCGTGCATTAGGTCGCACTCTGTATTCCATTAGGACACGTCGAATCTTCCCTTCTCACACCCTCCGAACCGTGATACCGACAACCAAGAATTTTCTCAAAAGGCAGACGCAGTACCGTCTGTCCGTCTCTGTTTCTTTTTATTAATGTTATATTTAATCGTCGATATATATCTAACGGCCGAATAGCATGCGGAAATGTTCGGGGCCAAACTGATTCGTTTTTATGATCAAAAATCTCTCTCTCTCTCTCTCTCTTTCTCTTTGTTTCTCTCTGTTTTTATTTAGGTCCAAGTATTACGAGAAAATAATTATCATCGATCGATTTGATTGGAGAAACGTGAGAAATTTAGCGATCGAACGATGTACTAACGCGATGAAGATAATCGAGTTAAAAATATGTATGAAATTTTTCCATGTATTTTTTAATTTTCTTTTTTTTTTTTTTTCCTTCTTTCTTTCTTATAAAAAAATCAATGAACATACGACGAAAAGGCGTATCTTTCTCTCTTTCTCTCTTTTTCTCTTTCTCTTTCCGTTTCGCAGGATGATAATCAAGAATACATATTGTAATCTTTGAATCGAGTTTTGAATTTATGATCGTAGTTGTTAGTAGTATAGTATGGTCCTAGTAGATTATAAAATATTATTTTGTAATGCATCGTCATGTGTCATTAGAAACGAGTATGACGACGACGACGATGAGGACCGAGTGTGGCTTCTAGATTAATGTATTCCGGCTTTTACATTTCATTGGCTCACCAATACTATATCTATTATTGGTGTTACGTTTCAAAGACTCTCGTTCGACTTGTTCGCTTGCTTGCTTGCTTGCTTGCTTGGTTGCTTGCTTGCTCACTCGCTCGCTCGTTCGCTTTTGCTCGCGCGTTTACACGCACATAAATGGAGGCGTTAAACCGACTGCCTGACAACTCTGATAATTGCCTTGCACGTAAAATCCGTTACGAGGCTTGTTTGTCAGTTCCACCCGAACGTATATTATCGCGTCGTTGTTACTACGAGAATACCCACCACCGTCACCACCACCACTACTACTACCACTACCAGTACTACCACCCTTGAAAGCCCTTTAAACCGTCTTCCTCTACAATTCCTTCTCTCCCTCGGGAAACAAATTTGCCGTTCGAGCGTTCCGTCGTATTTCGTTTTACTTGGTCAATGTAACCAACTAAGAGGAAAATCATACCTTGTTTCGTGCCTTCAGATTTTACAATATCAAAGATATAAATTAAATATTTATGTATATATATATATATATATATATATATATATATATATATATATATATATATTTGATATTTTCTATACGTTCAATTATATAATATTTATAAGAAAAAGAAGAAAGAAAAGGATGGAAGCAAAGAATTGATATCACAAAATAAACGCATTATATTTATTTAAAAATTCATATAAAATATCCATCTGTTTTTTTTGTTCTTTTTTTTTTCGTTATACGAAATATTATATCCATCTATATATAAAATGTATAAAAAAAAAAAAAAAAAAAAAAAAAAAGAAAATGTTACTGTACTATACGAAAGCTATAGATATAATTTACGAAATATACCTGCTAATTTTACGATCAACACAAGGACTCCACTCTACCATTGCAAATCTTTCTACCTTTCTACGAACGTCTTATGAATATTTGATTAGAGAGGATTTCGTATTAAATGCTTTCTCACGCGCTCGTCGACCTCTACACATTGGCTACGATCGTAATTACTTCAATCTGCATAAAGGATAATACGAATTTATACACTTGTACATAGACTGTCACATATAATATATTATATTAGTTATGTACATATATATGTATGCATATATATATATATATATATATATATATATATAGATAGATAGATAGATACTATATAAATGTAATATCCTGTGAGAGAGCGTTCAAATGTAATCGGCAATTATGTCGAGGTTATATACGGTGGACAAACTATTATGCGACAAAGGTAAGTACTTACACGCGTAGCTAATACGGAATCAAATAATTACCAATACGCGTAATAACGTAATGATGATGCAACTAACACAAATTATGTATGACTTTTCCTTTCGTATTACCAAGTAATACTTTGATGCTTCTGCAATATTCAACCGAGAAATTAATGTAAATACGTACGAGGTAATTATGATACTAAATATATACAATTTACTGGGTCATCGTTGATTTTAATCCTTCCTAACATTTATAATACACAATGTTTATTCGTTTGATAAACATTTGTGTTTAAGAATAAGGAAGAGAGCAAAAGAAAAAAAAAGAGGGAGAGAGAGAGGAGAGTGAGAAAAGACAACAAGAAAAAAAGTCGATAATCATTGAGAAAAAAGGTACATAGGATATAATCGACGAGCTATCACGAACTAGCCACGTGGCTTTAATGTGAACCAAAATGAGAGGGGTGATGCCAGTTGAATCGAAAATCGAATCGAATCGAATCGGTAAGATCGACTATTGAGTAAACGAACGTTTAAATAGATTTGCATGCAACTATTTAAATTATCATAAATACCCACAAACACAAACACACACACAAAGAGAGAGAGAGAGAGAGAGAGAGAGAGGGGGGGGGAGAGAGAAATAAGGAAGAAATGGAAAGAAAGAAATGAGAATACTATTTCTTTTATATATCGTACTCGTAACCAGTTAGAAAAAAAAAGAAAAAAAAAGAAGAAGATACAATAAAAAAAATAAAACAAAAATAAACGTATGAAGTGTTTTATTATTCCCGAACGACTAAAAAGATATAAATTTGACCATGGTCGAGGGGAAGTTACTCGACGAAAAGATAAAAATCTGAGGTCGTGCTCCGATGGAAAAGGATATTCCGAGTGAGGGTTAAAGAAGTGCGATGATATTAAGCGAAAATAGAAAGAGAGAGAGAGAGAGAGACAGAGAGAGAGAGAGAGAGAGAGAGAGAGAGAGAGAGAGAGAGATCAACCTTTATTCTCTCTTCTCTCTCCTTTTCTCCCTTCTTCTCTCTCTCTCTCTCCCTCTCTCTCTTCCTAACATCCTCGACCCCTTTTGCGTTCGTCGAAACGATGCCTACGAAACCCCGAAGTGATTAAAAACAATTACCGTTTCTCGTCGCTGGCATCGGTGCTTTTCTCGCGTTCTCCTTCTCCAAACCCCTTTCCCGTAATGAGCATCCTGTTTCTGGATAAGAAAAAGAGGAATGATATGAACAAAGATAGAAGGGAAGAGGGTGAGAAAAAATAGAAAAAGAGGGAGAGAGAGAAAGAGAAAGAGAGAAAGTGAGAAACGAGGAGACAACAAGCGAGGCACAGGCCTTCGGCTTATAGGTGGTTGGATATTCCAAAAGAGGGTAGAAGGGGTGGGCAGAGGGATAGAAGGGGAAGTGAGGGCCTCCTCCATCCCTACGTTCAATGTCATTTCCCTGGAACATTTCTATGAAAATATTTCTCGGAGAGCTCATAGGTCGAGGGCTAGAAATTCACTGGAAATCCGAGCGTAGCAACGCGTACACACATATATATATGTATATATATATATATATATATACACATGCATATATACATGTATACATACGTATGTAAATATATATAAAAATATATGCAACGCGTACGTGTGCATATATATATATATATATATATTTGTGTATATATTTACTTCAGAACGTTTCCAACGATATCAACGCGATTGTGTGCGATTACGACACGTAAAAGAGACACAGACGCCAGTGGATCTCGTCCCTCCACCGCCCTCAATCGTTATAAGAGAGGGCAAATATCTCTCTCTCTCTCTCTCCCTCCCTCCCTCTCTCTCTCTCTCTCTCTCTCTCTCTCTCTCTCTCTATCTATCTCTCTTTCTCTAGCATACGCGCGTATGTTAAATTACGAAATAACTTTTCTCCTTGTACTAACTTTGATAAAATACCGATTGTTGTTGGTAAATAATATGCATATCCACTTTATCAATATTATATAGAATAATATTATCAACAACAATAATGTTCATAATATTGAAGATAATACGAAAGCATTTAAATACCTTCGGGCGATTAGAAATATCAGGGTGTTAATTAAGGTTAATGATGTTGCTGCTTGATCATACTACGATATACCAAAGATATTACATATATACGTTCGTCTACGTTCAAATTGTAATCGTTCAACCACGAAGCTTTCCATAGCTAGGCGAACTATCTATTCATTGTCGACAACTTCCGGGACGGGTGATCCCGACAAAAGGACGGAGAAAATGTATCTACGGTTATTCGCAGCAGGTGATGCAGCTGCTTCGGGCACCATTAAGCTACTACTACATACAAAACGAGAGAGTTTGAATAAGGAACGAGAAGAGAAAGACAGACAGACAGACAGAGAGAGAGAGAGAGAGAGAGAGAGAGAGAGAGAGAGAGAGAGAGAGAGAGAGAAATAGAGATAGAGAAGTAGTTTGAATAATAGGAACTACAACATCGTTGTAAGGGAATAATAACGTAACGATGATATACCTAAATCGTTCGACCTTCTCCATATCTAACTCTCATAAACATATTCTCTTT
>NC_140815.1:2520000-2532500 GCF_050613455.1 Vespa mandarinia | reverse complement strand
TCGAAAGATCATTGAAAAAGTTTCGATAAAAATCGTAAGGAAACGATTTATCAACGATTGAAACACACTGTGACTTGCGAAACTAAAACGTATATCTGCAATATCTACATACCTACTCTTTTTACGGGAAATGCAAATCACCCTGTCAACCCATAACGCTTTCTCATACTAGTGTTGGAATAAATTGAGAAGGATGAGGAGAACGCGAGTCAGAGAACCGAGAGAAGAAGATGACATTCAAATTCGGACCCCGGTGAAAATGACAAAAATATACATATGCTAGCTCACCCTTCATACATCATGCGTAATTGCCTGCTATTCAGATATCTCACATGGAATTGAATGTCTCTCTTCAGTTATCGAACGAACTAACATTTGTTTATGGGGAAAACAGAAGCAGACGACTTTTTCCAAACCCTCTACCCGTGAAAATATATCGAAGTAATACGAATGATTTTCTCGTAATTTACGTGAATACCTAAAGGCAATAAATTATAAACAAAATTTCATTATTCATGTAAACATAATTTAATCCATAATACGAAATAATATAATATAAATCGTGTATTCTTCAGATGAAAATGTATTCTTTAAATGAAAATATATTCTTTACAATGAAAAACGAGGGAGAAATCGTTCATTCTTTTTTAAATAGAATTTACGCATTTTTTTTTCTTTTCTTTTCTTTTTCTTTATCTTATTATTATTATTTTTTTTTTTTATATATAATTCAAGTAACAATATAATAAAATGTTGCAAATCAAGTATTCCTATTAATTTCACGTAAATATATCTGCGTTCAGAAAATCCGAATAAGCCGTTATTTTATATACATATATATATATATATATATATATATATATATATATACATATATAGGCGTGTCTTTTCGAGCATAAAATCCACATTTTCTATAAATGTCTGAATCACGTGTCGACGATACATTGAAAAGAAGAAACAAGATCGAAAGAGAACAAAAGATAAACTAGAAAAGATTCGTATATTCTTGTTTAACACGCTCGTCAATGTCGGATCAAGAGGCAAACTTAACTGACCACTGGTCAATTCCCACAGAATAGAGGAAGGTTGAAACGGTGGTGACCGGTCAAACAACAGTTCCTTTCTCTCTCTCTCTCTCTCTCTCTCTCTCTCTCTCTCTCTCTTTCTCCTTCTCTCTATCTATCCATCTATCTCTATCTTTGAACAATGTCGATCGACCACGATGAACACACAAAGACAACGAGAATCTGCGATGATCGGCGTAGTACAACGCGATAAGCAGCCACGATGACGATGACATTGACCACTAGGAAGGCTAAAGCTCGTGCGATTCTAAGCACCGTGAGACGAGTTCACCACAGAGAACGTGTTCCGAGCATGATTCTCTTGTCTTGACCGAGACGATTCGGGTATGGCTAATTGACGCTCGTCAATCCGCGGAACGAAGCATCAAAGGGGTTTTCGTACTAGAGGGTGCCACGTATGCATGTATGTATGTGTTATACATTTATACGTGTTTAAATATATATATATAGTGTGTGTGTGTGTGTGTGTGTGTGTGTATGCGCTTTATAGAATAGATACCTACTATTACTACTATGTCTAACAATTCCTCTCCTTGTATTCTTTTTCAAACGATCTATAGAACGAAAACGAGTGGTGAAACAAATTGGAAGTTGGGAATTGGATGGCAACGACGTTTCGACACGTGGACGCTGTCCATCTTCATTTTATCGAGAAATGGAAGAAGAATTCTCTTGATGGATAGAAAGAGAGAGAGAAAGAGTATGGTTAAAAGAAGGTAAGCAGAGGGGATTCGTCTGACGAGTTCGAATCGATCGATCGATTCGTTTCCAGGTGAAACACGAACCCAGTTATACTGACTACCAACGACAAGAGAAACGTTATCGTTTTATTCTCCTACGATACTATTTTCTTCATCTTATTCGTTCGAAGAGAATGAATGATAGAAAGAGAATATCTTCTGATAAGTTTCGAAAAGTACGATTTCTAAATTCTTTTCTTCTACGGATGACATGTCCGTGGAAAGAGAAACGTCCAAATTGACGGTAGAAGTCTCGTCTCGTAGTTCGGATTCGCCGTTGAAGAAAACGACGGCGAAGGGTACTACGACGGTATCGGCTTACCCCAATTTCACCCCAATCATTTTGAAACCCAAAACTCCCCGGTGTATGCATGTATGTATACATACATATATATATATATATATATATATGTATGTATGTATGTATGTACATGCGTATGTATGTATATATGTATAAATGTATAAGCGTACGACGTCCCTTTTATCTTCTCATGAATTCTCGTCTTTATACGTATGTTGATGATATTGATACGTCGCTACAGAGAGACAAAAAAAAAGAAAAAGAGAGAGAGAGAGAGAGAGAAACAAAAAAAAAGAGGGAATCAAAAGTCGTACTGTCTTGTCCCTTTCCTTCATACATTTCAGTGTGTATATATATATATATATATATATATATATATATATATATATATGTGTATATAATACGTGGGACACGTACGTATCTATATGTATGAGAAAAAAAGAGATAGAGATAAAGAGACAGATATAGAGAGAAAGAAAGAGAGAGAAAGAGAAAGAGAGAGAGAGAGAGAGAGAGAGAGAGAGAGAGAGAGAGAGAGAGAGAGAAGGCTTGACAAATCGCAAGACGTCAGAATTCTCGCGCGTCGATTTTTCACGTCGACCGAGAAACGGCCAAGAACGTCGAGAGGGACGAGCGACGAGCCGTGCATTTTTCAAGCAGTCGAACGGAACGAAAAACGGCAGCGATAGAACGAACTACAATCTTTCTCTAACATTCTATCTCTTCCTCTTTCCCTTTCTATTGAAAGGGAATGAGAAAAGGAGGGGGCAAGGAAGGAGAAAAAATCGAGAGAAATCGTTTACGATTTCCTAAAACAGGCGCCTACTCGAGGATAATGCGATTGGTTGGTTGGTTTGGTTGGCTGGCTTTTGTATCCCGTCGTGACGACAATTTTCTCTTAGACTTTAGGACTCTCAATATCTTAGGTGGGCACGCGTATGCTGGTTTCGTTAGAAGATCTAAAACGTTGACCTTTTTATCCGTTTATAATCCTATTTGATTTTGTCTACCCTATTCGATGCTCGTAACGCACGTTAATGGAATCGTAAATCAGCTGCCGTTTGCTTGAAAGAGAAAGAGATAGGCAAAGAGAAAAAGGGGGAAAGAGAGAGAGAGAGAGAGAGAGAGAGAGAGAGAGAGAGAGAGAGAGAGACACAGAAACGAAAGAGAGAGAGAGAGAGAGAGAGAGAGAAAGAGAGATTGAAAGAGAGTGAAAGAGAGAGAGAAGAGATTCTTTTTTTGAACTCGCAAAATACAAAGTTAAATTCCGAATAGTCTGTTACACCGGTCGAATAAAACGACATAACGCTCGTTAATAGCTAGCTATAGATAACGACAGTTCTGTAATGTTATATATATATGTGTGTGTGTGTGTGTGTGTGTGTGTGTGTGTGTCTTTCGCTTCGGGATTAGAGTCGACCGAGACCAAAAGAGAGAATCATTAGGGCGTTAAAATTTTAATTACGACTAGAAAACTCTTGATTCATGATATCGTCAATGTCCTACGCGAAGTTAATAGCTTACGAAAATACGAAATAAATAGTGAAAGGAGAAAACGAGAGGAAATAGAGAGATAGAGATAGATATATTACTAACGTGACTAGTTGCAACCCCTACGCGTTTTTCCACGTAGATCATAAAACAAAACGAGATTATATGCGACTAGCTCTTTCGATTTCACTTACCAAACGGACTATAACAACAAGAGGGAAAGAAAGAAAGAGAAAGAGAGAGAGAAAAAGAGAGAGAGGAGAGACAGACAGAAAGTCGGGAAATGTAAATTAACGTCGAGTGCAGCCAGGTAATCACGTCGCAACGATAAAAAGGTGATAAACGAGCGGAGTGGCCCAGGAGCCGAGATGCTTATCTACTACGACTCCCTTTTCTCTCTCTCTGTCTCTCTTTCTCTCTCTCTCTCTATCTCTCTCTGTCTTTTTCTCCCTCCCTCGCTTTCTCTATTTTTTCTTTTTTTTTCGAACCGGCCATAGAAAAATCCTGCTCGTGTTTATGTCACCGTTTCACCCTCTCGATGTTTGCACGGGCACGTCTGTGTCTCTTTTCTCTCTCTCTCTCTCTCTCTCTTTTTTTTTTTTACGTATACGTTTCACGGGACGTTTTAAGCAGAGTTACGTGTAGGTGCTACGCATTGAAAACATCGACTCTAGGACACCATCCCATAGAATGCGCTAAAGAGGTTTCATTTTCGCTTCGTTCCCCAACCTTCTCTCCGTCTCCCCTAAAAAAAAAAGGAAGAAAAAGAAAAAGAAAAAGAAAAAGAAAAAGAAAAAGAAAAAAAAGAAAAAAAGAACAGAAAAAGAACAGGTCTTTCTATCGAGTCCCCATACGATTTATTTTTTTTCTTTCTTTCTTTCTTTTTTTTTTTTTTTATTCTTTGCTTCTTTCTTTCTTCTTATTTTTTTTTTCTTTTTTTTTTCTCTTTTTCCCCTCTCATACAACTTTTCGTCAATGTCATTGTCATTTTTAGTTCGACGCTCGAAACACACGAGACCTAAAGCTCGTTCCTTTTATACTTTTCACTACCTGGAGCGAATAAAACGACGAATCGAGTCCTTCGTCTTTCTGTTGTCATTGAAATAAATCTTACGAGATTATGAAAAATATAATCAAGGCTTAATCGAATGATCTATTATATGTGTGACATGAATTCGAGTTAATCAAATTTAAATTAACATCGCTATCGTAATAAAAGATAAACAAAGAAAAGTGAGAAAGAAAGAAATAAAGAGAAAGAAAAAAAATACGCGTTAAGAAGAAGAAAAAAAAAGAAAAAAAAAAGGAAAGAGGTATAGGAGAAAAGAAAGAAAATAAAAATAAAAATAAAAGAAAAAAAAAGTAGTAGGAAGTGTATCCCACGGTGTCGACTACGATTAATTGAGTAGAGTGCCGTTTTTGCCACGCGTGAGGAAGAAACTATGATGAAGCTCAGGTAGAAAGAGTGCCGGTAGGCGTGCTATGGAATCGATGTTACTCGTTAATGAGGGAAAGAGAGAGAGAGAGAGAGAGAGAACGATGGTGGTCACACCATTACCATAACTATTACTACTACCACCATTACCACCACCATCATTATCATCGTCATCATCGGCCGTTTCGGCATCACTACGATCACCAGGAACGCGTCACGCCATATCGGGTCAGTACAACGCTCTACCCCATCGTGAGAGTATCTCTCTTCCGAAACACCATAGAGGCTATTCAGGAGGCATCAGTTTGTTAGAGAAAGAGAGAAAGAGAGGGGAACGTTTGAAGATTTTCATGTATGTGCGAGGGACACGTGACTATTTTATAGTAACAACGACGTGCGACGTGTGATCACCACATAGATATATACACACACACACATACACAAAAACGTAGACGTACGTATATATATATATATATATATATGTGCACAAACGTGTGTGTGTGTGTGTGTATATATGTATATATTTAAAAGGGAGAACGCTCATCTTTTGAACCCTTCGTACACAATCTATCCGTTCGTACTTTTCATTGGTTGCCGCAGGACCAAAGTTACACGGTTTTCGTATCGAGCTCGTTCATTGTCTCTTATTTACAACGAGAGTGCTTATTGTTTCACGCGGAGTCGAAACGTGGCTCCGAGAACCACCGCTTTTTCCACTTTCGCTTTTCTCTCTTTTCTTTTTCACTTTGACGTGGTACCAGGCTCTGTGTGGTTTCCCTTTACGGAGACATTACAAAAACGCAATTTCCGGACAAATCGCTGTGGAGAAAGAAAAAGGGATGAAGGAGGAGGAGAAGGAGGAGGAGGAGGAGAAGGAGGATGATTTTTAACGTAAACGTACTTTGCTCGTTTGTTTTCTTCTTTCATCGTTTTAATTGATAAATAAAAATGGAAATTCTTTTGACGATTAATTTCAAGAAGCCTTAAAAATATCATTTTACACGATTATTTAAAATACATTTAATAAGACTTAAATTGATTTTGATCAAATGGACTTTTCGATATAATCCGATAATGATACAATTCTTTGAATCTATATCCCCCGGTCTAATGTTAATTAGAAGAAAAAAAAAAAAAAAAAGAAAAAAAAGGAAAAAAAAAGAAAAAAAAAAGGAACGTTCTCTATTTCGCATTAATCATTTACTACAGTAAATACGAATGAACAGATAGATAGATCTAGGTTCGATTTCATGAACGACAGATATTATCTTCAATTATACGGGACCATGAAGAAATCTTACGAAGTTACGCGTATCCGGTGCACTTATCCTTACTTCGTAAATGGATTCAAGATATAAAGAAATTTCCATAGAATTACAACGTATACAGGTAAACGATAATTCGATAAGTATATACTACTGACAGTCGAAATATATATATATATATGTACATACATATATACATATATACATACAACGCTAAGTTCGTTGCAAAATCATGACTTTAGAGTGTCGTGTTGTTTGAGACAGACGGAGATCTAAGAAATAAAAATAAAAATGAAAAAAAGAAAAAAAGAAAGAAAGAAAGAAAGAAAGAAAGAAAGAAAGAAAGAAAGATAGGGAAAGGGAAGAAAGAGACTTGGAGTCTTTGAATTATATCTATCGTGGGTGCGGCCAAAAGAGAAAACTCGACGAAAGGAAGCACAATAAAATTAAAAAAAAAAAAAAAAAGAAAGAAAAAATAAAGAAAAAAAAAATAAAAAAGAAAAATAACACGGAATGATTTAAGAGTGAAGCTCGTCTCGTCGGATACACCTTTCTAATAAAGCGAACATAATGGTTGAACCTTGTAATGTCTCACGGTGCATCGATCGTTCTAATGGCGATCGATCGATCGCCATGGCAATTCGCCGATTGGCTATAAATCTTCACCTTCGTGTTGTCATTATACGGTGCTTTTAACGTTCCTTTTCTATCGCTCCCCTTCGAACGTCTATTTTTTCCTCTTCTTTTCACTTTTCTTCCAATTTCGCACGAACGAAATTTATACGTCTAACTAAACTGAATATAACGAATTCAATTTAACGAAATTCACTATGAAAAAGTGATAACGTTTAAAATCGATAAGTTAATTGGCAAGTAATTAATATCCCTCAAATATTCTCTTTGAAGAATTTATATGTTATATCATATTATGTACGTTGAATTATAACTTTTATTTCGCACTTGTAAAAAACGAGAGAAAAAAAAAAGAAAAGTGAAAAAAAAAAAAAAAAAAAGAAAAAATATAGATAAATTCCTAATCATCGCAAGATCAAAGAGCATAACCTCTCACCCACGATCTAAGATAGAATTGATTTGAGAACGAAAACAAAAGATATTTATAAGAATAAAAAGTAAAAGATGGCGAAAAAAGATCTGTCGGTTTACCCAGGAAACGTTAACTCATTGAGTTTTCACCCTTCGAAAGGCCTACGAAGGAAGTATTTATTAGATTAGAATCTAAACGCCCCCAAAGGTCTAAAAGCGTATTTCCTTCGCCGTAGGTGGTTTCGTGACCCGACGAACGACCCCTTCGAAATCGGGCCACCCTACAACAAACATCTTTCTCTCTTTCTCTCTCTCTTTCTCTCTTTCTATTTCTTTCTCTCTCTCGTTCTCGAAAGAGTCCTAGAAAATTAGCGAGTGCAACTTTATTAGCTTGTATCACGGAAGTGCGGAAAATTATTATATTTATTTTTTTTTCTTTTTTCTTTTTATTTCCTTTTTTTTCTTCCACCTCCTCACCCCCGCCACCTCTAGCAAGATTTCGCTACCAAATGCGATAGAACGACGGCCATGTCGTAATAAAACAATAATTACGCTTAATCACCGTCAAAATCAAATTTATCGTTCGCGAGAGCTGTGTATCACACATGCATACACAACACACACGCACACACACACATGCGCGCGCGCTCGCGCGCGTGTCAAGCCACTACATTTCCTTTCTTTTTTTTTTTCTTCTTTTTTTTTTCTCTCTCTCTTTTTTTCTTTAATAGCCAATGATCGAGCCACGCGCGTAACATCGTACGGATGATACAACGTTATGGGAAACGCGAGTACGCCAATAAATAAATAAATATATGTGTATATTTCGCCAAACAGAAATTGCTCGCAGATGTTGTACCGATATTCGACCGGTCCAGACGAGTATTTAATTCGATACACCAGACCAGCAACTACGAGTGCGTACGTGAAAATAAACGAAATTTATCGATCAAACTCGTTCGCTTGCTAGCTCGTATAAAAGCAACGCCGGCGTATCATTTATTTAGCGATTGTAGTGAGTGAGTGAGTGACTGAGAGAGAAAGAGAGAGAGAGAGAGAGAGAGAGAGAGAGAGAGAAAGAGAAAGAGAGAGAGAGAAAATTTAACGAATCGTTGAAATGCCGGACGTTGGCTCATCGAACCTCACAAAGAGAAAGAGAAAGAGAAAGAGAAAGAGAGAGAGAGAGAGAGAGAGAGAGAGAGAGAGAGAGACATTAATCGATATTCAAAAGTGTCACACGGAATGTTCCGATTTGAATCAGTGAGCACGACCTCACTGGCAATACCTTTTCAACAACGAAACGTCAAAACATAGGAGGAACTGGGGGAAATAGAGGAAGAGGGGGATAAAGAGAGAGAGGGAGAGAGAGAGAGAAAGAAAGATGGGGAGGGAGGGTGAAAAAGGGAACGATCGTATAGTACGATAGTAACGTACTTACGAAATATAAATCAAAATCTCTTTTCGGTAGGCTCATAAACCGTCATTTTCTACCATTAAATACGATAGGAGAGACGACTGAATCTCTATGTTAGAGTCAGCCAACCGGAAAGTCGTCTCTCAAAGGACCAAACGCCGAATATATCCGCGTTCTGCTCAATTTCACCGATTTTCACGTCGCCTTTGTATCGGCTTATTCTACTCGATGAACGATCATTAGTATTAGTGTCAAACAACGGACGACCTTCTTGCGAATTTATGACAGCGTTTACCTGAATCTCTCTCTCTCTCTCTCTCTCTCTCTCTCTCTTTCTCTCTCTCCTTCTTTCTCTCTTTCAGTCACTCATTCACTTACTCAGTTACTCAGCAACTCAGTCTTTACAATCGCTAAATAAATGTATAACTATACTTCTTTAAAATTTATATATAGCGCCTGTCACGTAAAGTTCTACTTTAGAAAGTCTATTATTTATCGATTCTCGTAAATGAGATTTCACGATAATAGAAATAAAAATATGTGCAAATATAATATCCGACGCAATAAACAGATAAAAATAGATAGATAGATAGATAGATAGGTAGAGAGAGAGAGAGAGAGTGAGAGAGAGAGAGAGAGAGAAAGAGAGAGAGAGAGAGAATCATGGCATTTCAATTTTTCGAATGAATGTGATGATAATATAAAATGAAAAAAATGAAAGAAAAAAAAATGAAAAAAAATGAAAGAAAAAAAAGAAATAACAATAATAATAATAATAATAATAATAATAATAATAATAATAATAATAATAATAATAATAAAAATAATAATAATAATAATAAAAAAAAGAACTCTTATGTCTTTCAGGTGAAGCCACCTGGTTGGTTGGTCGAGTGCCGTGTGAACCTGTCGGAGATACGGCGTCGTCGTTCGAGAAGACACCCGAAGGGTAACTGTTTGTACAAGCGCCCTGGTATTTTTATCCGAATGACGGTGACTCATAAAGATCAGAGCACTCTTTCTCTCTCTCTATCTGACACACATACATACACATATATGCATATACTCTCTTGCGTGTTTCGTTGCCGTTCCCTCTTTATCTTACACATATACGCCTCACCATGAGTGCACACCCCCGTATTAACCGGCACATATGAAACATACGATAAAAGAAGAGGAATAAAGAGTGTGTGAACGAAACTGAGTGAGTTAGAAAGAGAAAGTTAGAGAGAGAGAAAGAGAAAGAGAGAGAGAAAGAAAGAGAAAGAGAGAAAAGTAAAACGCAAGGAGAGAGAGAGAACAGGAGCGTGCTTGAATGTGTACTTAGCGGCAAAGAACACACTCGCTTCGCATGTTAGGATAGAGATTATGTCGTCCAAGGAGTCTATAGTTAGTTAAGACTACCATTCTTCGTTCGGGTAGCCTTTTGAGTTGCCGAAAAAAAGCGCCCTGTCCTATCTCCACTCCTCCTTTTATTTTCTTTTCTTTTCTTTCACTCTCTCTCTCTCTCTCTCTCTCTCTCTTATTCCTACACCTCCACCTCCACCTTCACCACTCCTTCTTTTTCTCTTCATCGAGATCGTGCGTTCCAGCAACAATTAGATATTAATTCTATTCACCCCTCTCACCTAGCACACGAATCTTTCTTTTGAGAGGCGACGAAGGAGGATTAACCTCCTTCCTGCAGCATCCTTTTTCTTCTTTTTTTCTTCTTCGTATTTCTCTCTCTCTCTCTCACCCTCTCTCTCTCTCTCTCTCTCTCTCTCTCTCTCTCTCTCTCTCTTTCTATCGAGAATCTGATTCTTCTGTCCAACTTGGCCTACCACGAAAGCATAAAGAAGAATTTGTCTTTCCTTTAACAAAAGAGTTCTCAACACACACATACACACACGCACACACACACGCGCGCGCACACACACATACACACACATATGTATAAACGTACGCATATAAACGCACAGACTTCGTATATAATCTACCTTGCTCTGGAATCTACCATTCTCTTGCATCGAAGGGAATCTCGTGCTGTCAACGATCATAATCGGTAATCTCTATTGCTTTCTAGATCGTAGAATACATTATCTTCGTATAACATATGGAAGAAGGGAAAAAAAGAAAAGTAAATAAAAAGAATGAAAGAAAAGAAAACAAAAAAAAAAAAAAAAAAAAAAAAAAAGAAAAAAAATCAATGTATGGCTCGCTCGTTCGCTCCTCGATATAACTATCTCGATTAAAATAGGAATCGGATATCGGATTATAGGGGAAAAAAAAAAAAAAAAAAAAAAAAAAAAAAAAATTTTCTCTTCGTTGGAACGTTTTTTTTTCTTTTTTCTTTTTTTCTTTTTAGGAAAAGATCCGAAAGAAAGAAAAAATATTTCTACTGGATGACAGGGAATCTGTTTTTTGTCTGGGAACAACGCATGTCGAAGTAATCCTTTTGAAGATTACCAAGGGTGATCACATCTCTTTGGTCGATCAAGAGCAAACATTTAGACTCAAATACATACATACATACATATATATATATATATATATATATATACACATAATTTTTTTTTCTATCTTCCTTTTTTTCAATTTTTGTCAGACCACCCTTTTCACTATATATCGATGTTCTTAAACGGACCGAATTCTATGAATACGATAAAGAGAGAAAGAGAACGAAATGAAGGGAGGAAAACGAGATGGCAATTTTTGTGAAAAACGAGTGCTTGCCTGACACATGGCTCGAAAGCCGAGTGGTTGGCCCGCGAGAATGCTACGGTTTATGGTTTTATAATGCGAATGCTTGACCAAGGGCTACGCTCGGAAACACATGGGTGATGCTTTACAGAGATCGCAAACACCCATCGTGAAGGGTTTTACGCTCTGTGTGTCCACTATACTAAACTTCTCTCTCTCTCTCTCTCTGTCTCTGTATGTGTGTAAGGGCTTGCGCGCGCGTGTCTCTGCACCGTTAAAGGGTGACCACACCACTCATCGTTCGTCCGCCAACGAAACTGGGTAATGAGCCGTCACGTATCCCGAGTTTATCCCTCAATAAAATCTATATCGAGAATGTGGCATAGACGTGTACACACACACACACACACACTCTCTCTCTTTCTCTCTTTCTTTCCTGCTTCGATTCGCTTTTTTTCCTTTCTTCTTTTTGTTTTTATATTTATTTTCATTTTTTTTTTCGACATCACGGCAACGTCATACATCATTTTCTATCCCTATCTGTCTCTCTCTCTCTCTCTCTCTCTCTCTCTCTCTCTTTTTTCTCTTTACTTATCGTTTTTTCTTCTCCCCCTTATTTCGGGTCACGATTTCACTGATGTTACGTAGAAAGTGAGATTTGATTTATCGAGGGCACGGGAATGTCTCCATATCACTTGGCAACGTCGAACTACACAAGTTGGAGTTTTAAATTTCCTATTTAAAAGAAATTTTCCATGATAAAAAGGAAAGAAAGAAAGAAAAAAAAAAAAGTGGAGAAAGAAAAGGAGAGAAAAAAAAAAAGGTAAGGAAAGAAACGTGAGAAGCACGAGGAGGACATTCCATTCTATCTATATGAATAGAATAAATAATATTGATCTATGGATATAACATATATACGATAATCGTATATATTTATAAACGCTCCTGTAGTAAGTTATATAAAAGTTAGTTTAATATAATAGAAAATTGAAACGAACCCTTTACCTTTGTCATTCATATTTGTACGGGATATTTTAACCTGT
>NC_140815.1:2502500-2510000 GCF_050613455.1 Vespa mandarinia | reverse complement strand
ATATATATATATATATATATATATATATATATTAAATAGAATTTCGAAAAGCTACGAAGAGACGAAGCATAAGAAAAGAGAGAGAAACAGAGGTGAGAAACAGAGGAAAGAAAGAGAGAGAGTAAAAAAAAAAGGGAGCAAAAAACAGAAAGAAAGAAAAAAAAAGGAAAAAAGAAAGGAAAAAAAAGAGAGAGAGAGAGAGAGAGAGGATCTTTAGTTTTGGGATTTGACACGCGTATCTAAAACACCGAGCGCGTTCGTCACGTGCCGTACATTGTTCCCCCTTTGCCCCTTTCCGTTCTTACCGCTACTGTCAAGTCACGTGACCGTGCGTAAAAAGGGTTGAGATTTTCCATCCAGGATTTTTCGACTTACGCGACTTGACGGATCGTCGTAGTTGGTTAAGATGAGACTAACGTCTGGTCGACACGGGCTTCGCTTTAATTACAAGATATTATTCCGAGATCTAAACCTAAGTCACCCCATCTTTCTCTTCTCCATCTATTTCGCGCTTTTACCCTTCGAACTTGCTGATCGGGTTTAATGTCTTTTTAAACGAAGATCAAATCGACTTTTCTCTTTCTCTTCGATGAAAAGAGAGAAAAAGAGAGAGAAAGAGAGAAATGGAGATAATGCTTTCTCTATTTGTCTCGACCTTTCTCATCGTCGAGGATTATAACCATTTCGATTGTAAGCTTCGAAGGACAGCTACAATGCCGACGCCGTTTCAGAACGAAACAATTAGCAGGCCGATCGTTCGCCACCCTGTGAATTCGTTCACCGAATCGCGAACAAAAGGTTTTACATTTATACGTTTTCCGCCCTTTCGATCCGACTTCTTCCTTCTCTCTATCTCTCTCTCTCTCTCTATCTCTATCTCTATCTCTCTCTCTTTTTCTCTTCTCGAGGTACAAATATCGATAGAATGGACAATAATATTCCAACGAGATTGAGTCGTTAAATTGGCGTCACGATGCTTTCGAACTTCTTCTTCCTTGAATTTTCGAGAATCTCTAAAGGTTTAACGCAATATCGTATTCATACATACATATAAACGCACACATACACATGCATACGTACATATATACATACATATATACATACATACATACATATATATATGTATATATCTTGTCTCTCTTTTTACTTTACCAAACTTTCGTTGAATTCAGCGCGGAATGTCCGCTTTATCGTCACATTTCCGTTCATTCTTCGTTCATTCTCCTCTTTCTTTGTTTCTCTCTTTCTCTGTCTCTCTCTCTCTCTCTCTCTCTCTCTCTCTCTCTCTCTCTCTGTCTCTTTGTTTCTCTCTTCGTTATTTTACTTTAGAGATGTCGATGAAAAATATTTGAAGAAAAATATATATATAATAAATATTTGCTATCTAAACATTAAATCATTCATGATCTAATTTTTGTATATATCTAAACAAACGAAAAAAGATTATATAACGCGAACATTACATTCGATGGAATATTAGAATATGATTTAACGATCAATTTAATTCTAAAAAAAAAAGAAAAAAAAAAAAAAGAAAAAAAGAAAAAGGGAAACTGTAATGAAATATTAATAATAAGATTTTGAATACACGAGTATGCAATTTTCCAATGGATCATAATGAAAAATATTAAATATATAAACATGAAATAATGTAAGATTTAATATATTACAACTCTTATGTAATACTGTAATATCTCAAGAGAAAGGAGGCGCCGGGAGACGAACTTTCCAGACGATAGCCGGAAAACCTTTATACGTAAAAAGGGACAATACAATTCCAGTCTCTTGTGCTTTCTCCATGTAACTAGTAAGAGCAAAAGAGATAGACAGAAAGAGATAGATAGATAGATAGAGAAGGAGAGAAAGAGAGAGAAAGAGAGAGAGAGAGAGAGAGAGAGAGAGAGAGAGAAAGAGAGAGAGAACAGAAAAGAAACGAGTGATGGATGTGCGTCGTAATCGGTGCTAACTTCCTTCGGGATTTGGTTCTGACTTCTCCGGCGTCTCTTCGGTAAGTCGGCCCTCCCTAAAATTCTAACCTTGCCTAAAACCTTGAAATCAAGTCAACTCACTAAGTATTCTCTTCCTATTCCTACCAGTTCTCCTTTTCACCCGAGCAAAGAAGAGAGAGAGAAAGAGAGAGAGAAATAGAGAGAGAGAGAGAGAGAAAGGGGGAGTGGGATAGATGGATGAAACGTCTTTCTAATTAACATCGTGTCGCTCTTAAGGCTTAAAGTCGTGCTGTAACGTGCCGTTCGACCGAGAAACGTCTTCTGAAAATCATTAGAATACAGGATGAGATAGAAAGGGGAAGGAAGAAGAGTGAGACAAAGAGTATGAGAGAAAGAGAAAGAGAATGATAGAACTAGTTGGTTTAGCTGTCATGGTAAAGAGAGGGACAAGGAGATAAAGAGTAGGGAATGTAAAATCCTAGGCGATAGAATCAGAGAGAGTGAGAGAGAAAGAGAGAGAGAGAGAGAGAGAGAGAGAGAAAGGTTGGATTCAAATTTTCGCAAATCATTCGACAAAGGTTCAGCAACCCCTTCTTCGGGATTATCGGGACCCATGTGGCCAACCTCGCTGATGGCTCGTTACGGAAGCGAGCTTCGCTTCGACAACCGACAGATATTGCTATTTATGAACGTGCCTCTACCTTCTTTCTTCTCGCGATACATCTCTTTCTCTCTCTTTTTCTCTTTCTATCTATCTCTCTCTTTCCTTCTGTCTGTCCTGTCTCTATTTTCTTCTCTTTGTTTCCTCGCCGTCTACGACGACATCGTCTACTACCTCAGTGATCACCGAGTAAAGTCACGTTCAACGATCGACGTATCCTCCGATCCATCTACGCTTCCACTGTCATGTCTTACATGAAAACGAGCTAACTTTCTGACACGGGAACAGAGAGAATCAATTTTCGATCATGTAAATCTATGAACATCCTTTTCAATTCGCTCGACTTCGTCGGTTCAATATTACTACAATGATAGAATGGCAGGTTTCTTTCTTTCTTTTTTTTTTTTTTTCGTTTAATTTTCTTTCTTTGTGACACTGTGATCAATGACATTGATTTTATATCTATTTTCATTTTTTCTTTTTAATATATTTATTTTTTTAATTTTACCATATATATATATATATACCCGGATCGGTTATTTTTTTTTACAAGGTAGTAATATATTTACCGCATAAAATAAAAAACAAACAAACAAACAAAAAGAAATAAGAAATCGTGTAAAAGTTGATCTACGAAAATTATTGAATTTATATTAATATGTAAACCACTATATGAGAAATAATATAAAATGTATATAGAATAACGTTCGTTAAAAATATTTTATTTGACAAAAGCATAAGAGAAGAATCAACGTAAAGAATTAATGAAAAAAGAAAAAAAAAAGATATGTATGTTTATATTTATATATATTTCTTCAAAAAATACGCGACTAAGATTATCGCGACATTATCTTTAAATCGATTACTACGCTATTATTGAAACCACGTAAAAATAAATAAAACGTATTGATAAGAGAGCAAAAAAAAGAAAAAGGAAAAGAAATAAAAAAAAAAAAATCGTGTAAAAAGAAACTAAGAGTGCATACTTGTCATATAGATTATATTCGTTTCTTGTAATATTAATCATGTCAATATAAATTGCTTAAAAATAATATTCGTAATTTTCTATAATTTTCGAACTATAAAATATAATAACCGATCGTAAATTTTTTTTATATTAACGACGAGTTAAATTAGAAATTTTTAAGATCGAAATCATTAAAAATAAGCAATAGCTAAGGTAATTAAACTCTCAAAGTTTTTTGAGACGAATGGCAAGATATTATTTGCCAGCTTATTGTTCCTCTTCTCTCTTTAACGTATAATACCGAGAGTCAGGAATCTCGTCGGACGAACGAAGTTTAATGTCACGCAATTCCTGCGGATTCCCAGAAATACCACGGGGATTATTCCAACGGGCAATGGGGATAATATCCCAATGATATATATATATATATATATATATATATATATATGTATATATATATATATATCTCAAGTTATGCATCCAAAACGTGTACGGTCGTTTATCTCTTCGAAAAGGAAATCATAATTGTTTTTATTGTTAGAATATAAATTTTTATTCTATCACAATTTAAATGTATGATATTATCTAATACAACTGTATATATATACATAACACTTTTAAAAGATTAAAAATTAACACCCTTTAGTTAAACTTTCCGCAATTCCAAAGTGGTAACTATATATAATTTCTATAAACGTTCTCTCTTTCGTGTTAAAATTCTTTTCGTTAGAAATGCATTATTATATTTCCGCATGCTTATCGTATCGCGAGAATTCACGAGAGTACGATGGAACGTAGCAAGAGAGAATGAGAGAGAGAAAGAGAGAGAGAGAGAGAGAGAGAAAGAGAAAGAGAGTGTGTGTGTGTGTATGTATGTTGAATGCAACGCTTTACCACAATTACATCGGATCATAATAATCGTGCGACGTGTAATGACACGTTATCACGGTGCTAAAGTCGTGTCCAGCACTTTCGTGACCAACCGATCGAAACTCGTGTGTAACAACCTCTCCCATCGACCTTATTGTGTTGTGCAGTACTACATTGTGAACTGGATTACGGAATATTATTATGACCGTATAATATTGTAGCTGCATTCGAGACCCTGTGGTTTTTGCTTTTGAAATTCGATTTCATGAATATGAGGAGAAAGTCAATTTGCAATATATATATATATATATATGATATTTCTTTAAATCGAAAAATTTCATCAACGATAATAAAGGATTATTATCACAACTTTCATTAAGGATTATTATTATTTGGTTACATTTTCAATGGAAATAAGAAAATCCGATTTCATCGTTGAAAAAGTAAAGTAAATTTATCTATCCTCGATCGGCCATTTGTCTTCGAAGGGTCTCAGCGAATACTGAAAGTGACGAAAGGACAGTATATATATATATATAAGGAAGAATAGAGAAAGTAGAAATATAAAAGTAGGGCGATGTTTGTCCCTGGACGTTCTCAAGGGAACATCATCAGGGAAATTGGATCGGTACTGTTTTTCAAATCCTATCTTGAAAACGAACGGTCTGAGGGGGTGGTCTTGGAAATTCGAAACTCATCCTACGTATGTATTATATTTTCGTATAAACCTCTCCCTTTCTAGTAAAAAAAAAAAAGGACAAAAATAGCAGAGATAAAAAAAAAAAAAAAGAAAACAAAAAGAAAAAAGGGAAAAGTTATCTACATTGAATCATAGTCACCTAAACTATAATTTTTAATCCTTCGAATTTGTAAATATTCTAATTGCATATAAACTCTAAAACGATTTACGTACGTTAACGTTACGTTACCTTACGACAAATATTTTTCACGTTAACAAAACCAAGTAAATCAGATAGATAATGATTTTCCAGGAAATTTGACTTTGTCACTCTGAGACCATCCCTTCTCGTTTCACAATTCTAGCTTCGAAGATTAAGATCTACCCCTTAAAGCTTCTGCCGCTATGCTCGCGCGAATAACTTTTGCCAGTTTGCCCGTAACTCATACCCGACAGATACCACCCCCACCCACTCGCTCTCTCTCTCTCTCTCGCCTGATGTATTATTTATCCCCGCTGTCACCGCAATTATTCACTATGCTATCGAGCTCTCAACACTTTCTCCGTTGGGAACTACCAATACAAACGAAATTCGTACTTATTATCGCGACTTGAAAGCAGTTAGATACGATGGCTATAAACATTTTTCTTTTCCTTTGCTAACGATTCAAAGTTAATCTTTACCATTCATTTTCGTCTTATACTAGATAAAAATAATCATAAAAAGAGTATTTTTCAAACTCTTTCGATTAAAAGAAATAGTATATATACTTAAAAATAAATTTCTGTAATAATATTATGTTAATATTATAATGATAAATATATATTAATTATGTTAATATTATAATAACAGATACATATTAAAGAGAATTTCTATTCTAATATCTTCTAATTTCTATGCAATATAATTTTTGTTCTCTCTTTCATCAAGTTTCGTACGATTCGAAAAATACTTAAAAAAAATAAAATTTAAGAAACGAAACAAAGGGGATGATGATTTCAATATGATATCAATGTATAACACACTTTCGAAGAAAATAAGAAGAAAAAAAAAAAAAAAAAAATCGTCATACTCGCGTAATACTCGCGGAGATATTTTCCAAGTGTGAAATATTTCAGTCTAATCCAGCAATATCATAAAGAACGAACGAAATACTTTGGCGAAACGCGTTCGAGTCGTAACTGGGCATTAGGGCTGTTTACAATGCGGCCCTTTTGAATGGCGAATCGTTCCGAAATCGCATCCTTCTCTTTCGAGTTTCTACGACGGTACGGCATACCCTGCGAAAATCGCCACCTGGTGCTCACCGTTCCCTTATTATCAACAATCGTAAAATGCTAAATTGAAAGTCTTAAAGAGAAAGAGAGAGAGAGAAAGAGAAAGAAAAAGAGAAAGAGACGATAGGCATTTATATCTATGTGTGTGCGTATATATATATGTCTATTATGTATGCGTGAGCTGTCGTATTAAATAAGAAAGAAAGAAGAGAGAAATAGAAAGAGAGAGAGAGAGAGAGAGAGAGAGAGAGAGAGAACAAATTCTATCATAAGTAATTTTCACAAACGATATATGAACAAGTCTATTTTATCGAGATAGATCGAATTAACTTTGATTCTTAAATTTCCTGCTTTTACATTGGCTCTCTCGTTAAACGTGCTACTTATTTACTAACGATTATCTCTCCGATCGATTTCGAAAGTACACGTTATAAAAGCTAATAATCGATAGTTAGAATCGAGAATTTCATAGGTGGTTTAACTTTTATTATTACTATTTAAAGATCGATCGAGTAAACGAGAGTAATTTTCTATCTACCTCTTTTTTCCTCCCGTTATCTTTTCTTTTGTTTTCTTTTCTTCTTTTTTCTTTTTCTTTTTTTGAGAGACGACTTTAGTCGGCCAAGTTAATCCTACGAATTGAATCTGTCCAAGGTGACAAGACAAATGTCTTGTTGCACTTATTTCCAACGAATGGCACGGCACGGGTCAATTAGCCAAAAAATTGGGACGTCGGGAGCTAGTGAATACGTAGAAAAAGTAATTCGATTGAGGAATAGCAAGAGGGTTGAGGATATAGGCTATAGAGATAAGTGAGAGAAGATGCCAGTCATCCCTCGGTAATTAGTCAAGGGTCGCTTGAGTGCCGGCTCAACGGAATTCCCGAGTTCTACGAAGCGTAAGCGAGAAAGAGATGGACGTATAACGATGGATAGAATAGAGAGAATACTATAACAGTAGTAGCAAGAGCAAAAGCCTCCTTTTTTCTAAATAGGGGAAAAGAAGGAGAAAGAGAAAGAGAGAAAGAGAAATGGAGATACAAAAAGAAACGGAGCTTTTGGCTTACGAATGTAATCGCCAGTATATATACATACAT
>NC_140815.1:2492500-2497500 GCF_050613455.1 Vespa mandarinia | reverse complement strand
GAAGATGAATAACCCTCTTTGTAAAATGTATAAATCGAAATTTAAACGGGATTTGATTTGAGTACTATTTACTGTACATACCGCAAGATGTATACTTATATACATATATATATATATATATATACACATGCGCACGCACGCAATATATAGTTAGATAGATAGGTGGTTACTTACATACATATCGATTCTAAACGTTATTCTAATATATACAAATTTATTTCGGTGAAATACACGGCAAGAATAAAGATAACTAATCTCGAATGGATTTATACGATGATATAACGTCTTCGATTTCTCAACCCTCCTTTGCTAAAGAAAATCATCGACGAGAGATCGAATCGAAAGATCATAGGTAAACGAATTCAAAGCACGAGTAGAATGATACGAGGATGGAATGACAGTGTCGACGAGATTAGATAGAGAGAGGAAAAGAGAGAGAAAGAGAAAGAGAAAGAAAAGAGAGAGAGAAAAATTCTACATTTCATTTTTCTCAAACTATGTTAGAGTTGTATGTAAGTATATATATATATATATATAATATATCGAGAGAGAGAGAGAGATCGATCCAAAAATGGGGAGTCTGATAATACAAATTGTTTCGTGAAAATCACGTTTCTTTTACTAAGAAAAAGATGGAAAAAACATACCGATGAGAGAGAGAAAGGGGATGGAAGAGAGTGAGAGAGGGAGAGAGAGGGAGAGAGAGAGAGAGAGAGGAAGACAGAAAGAGAATGGGTGATGGCATCGAGTTTGATAAATGACACAGAGACTTTATTTCTACCGTCGAGAGGAGTGCGAGTGACTATGGCCGATGTAATCAAGCGTTGTATTATATAACAGGGTGACTTTCCCAGATTAGGAGGGTCCCCCTTCCAAATTGTCTCTCTTCCCCTTCTACTTTTCCTCCTCCTCCTCCTCCTCCTCCTCCTCCTCCTCCTCCTCCTCCCTCTCCTCATCCTATTCCTCTTCCTCCTTTTCCTTCTCATCGCCATCCTTCTGTTCCACTACATAACCATTAACAATACAATGTCATCTTGTAAGTATAGTCTCTATATACATATATATATATATAGATAACAAAAACGTAGAGTAAATTCACTCGGTTCAATATAATTCAATTTGTATTCGGTCAGAAACGCGCACGCATAATAATTACCTATCTATCCGGGGTCGGAAATTTTAAAAGCTTTTAAAAGCAGAAAATTCTGGTTTGGCCGATGTTACTCCTCTACTCGTTTTTCAACGATATTACCGCATGGTATTATTATAAAACCTGATGGATCTTTAATGTAATTAGTGATAATCCAATTAAATTGCTTTCATTCATTATAATAAAAAAAAAAAAAAAAAAAAAAAAAAAAGAAAGAAAAAAAAAAGAAAAGAAAAAAAAAGAAAAAAAAAAAAGAAAAAGCGAAGAGATGTAATAAAAAAAAAGGGAAAGAAAGACAGACAGACAGATAGATAGATAGATAGATAGATATATAGATAGAGAAAAATAAAAAGAGAGAGAGAGAGAGAGAGAAAGAGAAAAATGCATCGATCGATCGAGAGTGTAACTTTGAAAAAGAATTCAATGAGATGTCGTAATAGAAACGAGATAGAAAACTTGTGTTTACACGTATACACGCATATATGTATGTACGTTAGTATTTATTTATTCGTAGATACTTATAACGCGTGTCTCGCGAGAAACATATTTATTACTCACGCAAGGATCACGAGACAAATGGCGATACGGTAAAATGCGGATAATTATTTCTATGAAAAAGCGTGAATCCATAGAAACGGTCAATAGCTGTTACAACGACGACGACGACGACAACGACGACGACGATGACGATGAGAAATACACATGGAGAATACTATTCACTACCTGTAAATATACGCATACCTGTGTACAAGCATGATACGCCTACCGAGAAGAGAAATAATAATGTCAGAACTTTAATCGTTACTTTCAAACCATGCGGGATCTATGGTTACTCGACTTCAATTTTCTTATTACCCGTTAATGATGCAAGAACTCTTAGAATTTTAAAAAGAAAGAAAGAAAGAAAGAGACAAACGTAAAAGGACTCGGTGTTGTATGTGTGCGTGTTTATTTGTGTATGCAAGAGCACGCATAAACCTAGTTATTACATTGCTTACTTTTACAACGTTTAATGTCAGTCATGAGATTTTATGAAGAGAGTACGAATTTATCATTTAATATATATATATTAGACTCATAAATATATATATATATATTAAACTATTTTCTTTGGAGTGTTTCATACAAATTTATGACACTTTTTGATGCAACATTTCTAAGTATTAAATTGCAACTAGAGAGAGAAAGAGAGAGAGAGAGAGAGAGAGAGAGAAAGAGAAAGAGAGAAAGAGAAATTACATACATACTTAGACATATACTTATATATAGTATATATAAGTAGTACATATAGTATATACACATATACTATATAGCATATATATACATATATACACGTGTGAAATCTATCACACTTTTTGATGCAGCATTTCCAAGTTTAGATCGTAACTAAAGAGAGAGAGAGAGAGAGAGAGAGAGAGAGAGAGAGAGAGAGAGAGAGAGAGAGAGAGACAGAGAAAGATCGTCGAGATATCACAATGGAAGTTCGGTGATATTAAAGGACCGCTCCAGGGAGACACCGAGATTAGAGCGAGAAAAGTTAATCTTAATAAACGAGGGCAATCAGGATAGAGGCCGAGCTATAGTAGTCGCCACAAATGCGTAGCCCATGCAAATGCGTTTCAAAGCCAAATACTCTCGCGACCGTCTGCCCGGCTAAGAATTTACATACCGTTCTCGCTATCTCTCTTTCTCTCTTTTTCTCTCTTTCTCTCTCTCTCTCTCTCTCTCTCTCTCTTTCTATCTATCTTCTCTTCACTCTGCAGCATCACGAAGAGTGCCTTTTGTCCGGTACGGAATGTCCATCAACTTTTTGTCCAGTATGGACGAGTAAATAGGAGATTCAAATGACCAACGTTGTAAGGGCTTTAAGGGCTGCGAAATGGGAGAGAGGAGATGGGTGAGGGGCCTTCGGCATTCATTGGTCGAGCCCTTTTATTTGCTGATTTCGTACGGATTGTTTCGTGATTTAGCATAAATGTTTGATTAGATTCTCCTCTCGAGGAGGAATAAGAAGAAAAGGGGTTCGGTCGATCGGTCGATTGGTCGGTTTGTCTACTGTTCGTCGTACTGTTGACGTGACGTGAGTTTATTGTCATTCAACCCCAATTCGTTCGTTCGTTCGTTCGTTCGTTCGTTCGTTCAATCGATCAATCGATCAATCGTATCGTGATTATTTAATGAAATTATTAAAACGTTTTCGTTAAGATCTCATCATCTTTTCTCCTTCCTTTCGTCTTTAATATCTATAATAAACATTTTTTACAACGATATTTTAATTTATAAAACGTTTTATGTTCTTCTTCTTTTTCTTCTTACAATGAATCGCATAATAAACACGATTTTGAAATTAACGCGCAAGAGATTATTCACCCTTAGAAAGGAAATAATTTATTGAACCGTTTGAGTAGTTAGCAAACTAGAAACTAACGTCGGCATTATACTCGACAAACTCTCAAAGTAAGAGACGACCGTTTCAACAAACGCGGATATCCAATCGGTCAAGATAGCTCTTGGAGAAACTACCTAACCTAGTGAATTCAGTTAGCTTTACGTTTGCGATGGCTAGAGGTTAGATTGGGCCATCAGTTTAGACAATGGGACCTGCTTGTGCGTTTAAGGTAATCCCTCGTGAATGGTGTCCCTTTGGTACTTAATACATTGTCCGCCCTGATGGCCGTCCTTTACAACCTCGTCGCAGGGTGGTACATCGTCGACCCTTGGAACCACCCTGCCTACCATTTTAGAAGCTGGCTCGCATTAACACCTATTTACTATGGCGTTACTACATGGTGTATCTAACCCTTGCTCTTTGATAATGTTATATCTTCCCTAACAATTTGTCAAAAAAGTTTATTTCAAACGATCATCGTGTTAAAAGACTATCATTAAGATTAAGAAACGAATGATAAATTCGTTCGTCCCTAACGAATTCTAATCGTAATCCATTGAGAATAGTTTTTGAAAATTAATAGTTTATCAAAAATTAATATTACTTACTTTTTCCTATACGATCGTGCGTAATAAGTGATATGCTAACGTAAATGTTGACGACTCGGAGGATCGTATACGACTGAGGTCATAGAAAAGATAAACTCTTATACCGTTGTATAAACTAGTGCGAGACATATTATATAAATCTACGATGTATGTTTATAAACGCCAAGAAGTGACATTGAACGAGCAAACGTTAAACGTAAAGGAATATACACATATGCACGTACATACATACCATATATACATACATAAGGAGAGATGGATAGATACATAGTTAGATAGATATCTATCTTACTCTGTAATCGATCGACCTTCAACGTTTGAATATGATTGATAGTCCCAATGTAAAATCATTCGATTGTAATAACAATGTTATATAAATAACGAACGATGATTATTCCTCCGAACGATCTATCTTCCGAAAGGATATCTCCAAATGATTTCTAATCGACAAATATGATCTATACTTTAAAATATTATTTATTCTTCGACTTTGTCGAATAATATAATACAAGAATTTTTGAACAAGAGTTCCCAAGACGAATCTTACCGGTTCCGTTTCTACCTACCTGAGATAAAGAAAGAGAAAAAAAAAAGGGAAAAAAAATGAAAGAGAAAGATAGAGAAAGAAAGAAAGAAAGAAAGAGAGAGAAAGAGAGAAAAAGAAAGAGAGAGAGAGAGAGAGAGAGAGAGAGAGAGTAAGAACATATCCCTTAGGACAGGTACTTGGAAATGCATCTAACATCCAAGGATATCTTCGACGGTGGTTGGTCAGTCCCTTGGGTACGATAACGTTCGGACAAATGACCGGTCAGGCCAGGACAGAAAACTACTGGCGGAAAATCAGCCCTCTAAG
>NC_140815.1:2467500-2487500 GCF_050613455.1 Vespa mandarinia | reverse complement strand
TAGGTATCACACGCCTACGGGAAATATCCGGAAAAAATTGAATAAAGAAGAAGGGACAACAGTTCTTTTTCTTTCTTTCTTTCTCTCTTTCTCTCTCTCTCTCTCTCTTTCTCTCTTTGGAAACGATATACTTCTACGTTCCGTTCGAAGAGATACGAAAGAATCGAAAGAGAGAGAGAGAGAGAGAGAGAGAGAGAGAGAGAGAGAGAAGAAAATCCTCGAACGAAAGAAACCTCTCATGGTGATCGCAAAAATATTATGATAACCCGATTGACCAATTTGCTGGAGGACGAGAGACTGACTGGTGTATTGAATCATCGTTAGCTCGGGACATAGGATTTGCCGGACTACCGAAAAAAAAAAGAAGAAGGAAAAGAAAAAAGAAAAAAAAAAGAGAGGAAAACTCGGAACATCTAATGGACGCAGCCTAATCCTAACTGAATACACAGGAAAAACGAAAGAAAAAGAGAGAGAGAGAGAGCGAGCGAACGAGAGTAAGAGAGTAAGAGAGGGAGAGAGAGAGAGAGAGAGAGAGAGAGAGAGAGAGAGAGAGAGAAATTGGTAGCAAAAATTCGATAGAGAACTCGGCAAATCTAATGACGATTTCATTCGTCGAGAAAGCTCCAGTGGAGACAGGATTTCCTCGGGAAAATCCTCGCACGTACGTGCGGAAAATGAAACGAACGCGAACGCTTGGTATTAAAATATTATGTATGCGCCTATATATATGTATTCAACGAACGACCTTTTCTACGCGAACGACCCTCATCACCCCATTCTATCCCTACCCCTTATTCCCTACCCCTTCCCTTCAACCTTCCGTATTCTACTAGAATATTTTAACATGACGTTATAAGTTAAATTCCAAATTATTATATCATTCATTCTCTCCCTCCCACCCCTCACATCCCTCCTCCCTCCCCCCCTCTCTCTCTCTCTTTTTCTCTTTATTCGTATAACGTGTGAAATTACATGGTACACGTCGTGATAATCTGAAAATTACAACGCACGTTCCGATATGAGAGAAATAGAGAATGAGAAGATATGATCCTCCTCCTGTGGAAATAATTTCGAATGGTAGTAGATAAACCATTGTAACACGTTCAATTGGGAAAATACGTCTATTAAAATGAAAATGTTAGACCGTGTATTAGAGGTGTGTTATAATACGTGCTATAACAACTATATAACCAGGAGGGATATTGCACTTTGTTCACGTTAAATTTCCATCGAGTCAAATTAGTCGAAACGCTAGATTATATCTCCGGGAAATCCGATCGAGAGTGGAATAATACATATCTCGCTATTGTGACATTTCGTACGAAAGGGGAAGAGAGAGAGAGAGAGAGGAGAGAGACATAGAGAGAGAGAGAGAGAGAGAGACAGAGAGAGAGAGAGAAAGAGAGAGAAAGAGAGTGAAGGAGAAAGAGAGGAAGAGAGAAATAAAATATAAGATATATAGATGAATCGAAATAAAGAAAAGGATTGAGAAGACTTAGCTAGAAGGAGCGAGGGGGTAGCAGAGAATGGGATATGAAGTATAGGGAAAAGGAGAGGAAGAGAGGGTGGAGGTGTGGAGGGATAGGTGATAGCCGACACATATTTCCTGTAATTCACTTTATGCGAGCCGGATATAAATTCGCATTGTTCCGCGACGCTTTTCTCGGAGAACAGAGGTATGGTATAGGTCGTGTGCCGACGCAGGAAAAAGACGAGGAGAAGAGCTTCGTAGATTTGATGGGGCGAATGCCTCGAGACACTCGTAAAAGAGGCATCCAACCTAGCGAGCATAAAATTAGAAGAATGGACTTAAAAGGATTTGAAAGGATTGCCACGACTCGCCTTCGGCTAAAGGCGAGACCAAAAGAGAAAGAAAGAGAAAGAGAGTATGACTATATCCGAGTTCTATGCTCAAACTTTCCGAGTGGATTGAGAGTACAAGAGAGTCCTTCTTCCATCTTCTTCTCTTTCTCATCCTCTTTTTGCCTCGTTTCTTCGTTCACGAACTAGTGAAAAGAGTTAGATGCATTTTCATGCTCACGAGGAAATATCGCGCGAATCGTCCTAAGGTAAACAGAGAAATAGTGACTTTTTTCTTTTTCGAAATGAAAGAGAAATTCAAAAACGGATGAACCCGCAAAACTCGTGACAATAGTGAGAGAGAGAGAGAGAGAGAGAGAAGGAATATTTTGACATTTTGAAAGGTTACGTATGAGTTTTATAAAAATTTTTCGCAGAGTAAACAGACGAATATTGTTGAACAGGATAAAACGTAAAGTGCATCGGGCTAAACGGAAAAGGAAAAATAAAATATTCGATACGGTGGGCGAGAGTATCGTTCGAGTCCTCCTCCTTCTCTTCTTGTCAAAATAAAGTATGAGTGAATTATACGTGTACGAATGTATATCCGAGCCCTCGGGAAAGCGTTTTCCCCGGGTTTTCGGACGATTTGCGAACGGATAGAGTGCAATAACGCGAGTAAAAAAAAAGATAGATAGATAGATAGATAGATAGATAGATAGATAGATAGATAGACAGACACATATATATATATATATATATATATATATATATATATATGCGCAAGTGGAAAAAGTAGAAAAAGTCCTGGACATGGTCCGGCGTCGAAACTAATGATGGTACTTATAACGAAAGCCTAATGGATCGAACGCGACGCGTCATTTGTAATCTTATGTTACACGTATTACGAGAAAAATCTTTTATTCTGGATTAATTGCGGTCTAATTAGCGACGCCCTATTCATAGGAAATACGATCTCTATAGGGGACGCCTGGTTACTCTCATTTGGACAGAAAAATTCATTAATCTTCCTATGAAAAACCTTGTCGTCTATATATTCCAGTATAGGTATGTGCAGATACATATATATATATATATATATATATATATATATATATATATATATATATATATATATACATGCACTGTTAGGAAACACTTATGAAAATTTTGGAACGAGAAAAGAAAAAAAAAAAAAAAGAAGAGAAAAAGAAAATAATAATCAATGACAAATATTAAAATATATTAAATATAAATCGGATAAAGATAAGCGATAAACAGTTACATATGTGCATATAAAGATATTTATTAATCGTTCATCGTTCAAAACGTAACTAAATTTCTGACAAAGATATAAACGCGTGTGTTATTGTCAGTCGTCGTCGTCATCATCGTCGTCGTCGTCGTCGTCGTCGTCGTTGTTGTTGTTCATGTGACCGAACAAATTAGTCAAAGCGAAAGAGAGAAAGAAAGAGAAAAAGAAAGAAAGAAGGAAAGAGAGAGAGAGAGAGAGAGAGAGAGAGAGAGAGAATCGATTTTTCGCGATCGCGCTCGAACGATCGAACGAGTTGTCGGCAGCAGGCGACTCTAGAGTTTATTAATTTATTCGAGCATGGAAATGGTAATTAGCTTGAACACCGGTGACAGGAGCAGGTTCGCCCTTCGGGCAGACGCACCTCGATTTGCACGCACGTACCTACGTATGCACGCACGCACGCACGCACGCACGCACGTACGCACGCATGCACGCATCCAGGAAAGGCAGACACGAACGGACGAACGGATGAACGGACGGACGGACAGACGAACGGACGGACGGATCAACGGACCAACGGACGGATAGATGGACAAACCGATGAGAATACGTCGAAGGCCTGCGGCTACTTCGTAAAATAGAAAAAAAGAGACTGAGAGAGACTGAAAGAGAGAAAGAGAGATAGAAAGAGAGAAAAAAAAAGAGAGGCAGATAGAGAGAGAGAAAGTGAGAGAGAGAGAGAGAGAAAGAGAGAGAGAGAGAGAGAGAGAGAGAGAGAGAGAGAGAGAAAGAGAGAGAGAGAGAGAGAGAGAGAGAGAGAGAGAGAGAGAGAGAGAGAGAGAGCAAAGATCAACACCATATCGTTTGACGCATGATTCATTCTTTGAGATTAAATCGTACGTAAAACCTTGTACGTAAACCAAATATTTAAGTACTCACTCGAATTAAAAAAAAAAAAAAAAAAAAGAAAAAAGAAAAAAGGAAAAGAAGAAAAAGAATTTTTTTTCTTCTAAATCGAAAACATCCTTAAAAACCTTTCTAATCCGAAGATACGTATTATTCTTATCCATGTTGTCGTTAGTAAGAAAAGCTTTAGAAGATCGTCGAATATAAACGAGAGAACATCTCGTTCGTCCCGATTCTAATCAAGCTTACAACACAACCTGTATAATCAGAATCGTGCGTTAAGAGCTACGATCGCGCGCGCGCGTGAGAGAGAGGGAGAGAGAGAGAGAGAGAGAGAGAGAGAGAGAGAGAGAGAGAGAAATACAAATTAACAATGTTGTTAACAAGCTCGACACCTCGACAATCCCCAAGCAGTAGAACGTGGATATCCGAGAGACTAAAAGCATACAGTTAGAGAGAGCGAGAGAAAGAGAGAGCAAGAAAGAGAGAGAGAGAGGAAGAGAGAGAGAGAGAGAGAGAGAGAGAGAGAGAGAGCGAGAGAGAGAATCATTCCCCATCTACAAGAGAGAGATAAGTGTGACGACCTGTCCAACGACTACGAAAGGGGGTTGGTGGGGTGGTTGGAGAGAAGGGTTGACGCAATCAACGTAAAACGTAACGTCGACGGTAACAGGGATTAGTTATCTTCGAGCTCGTGCTTACGGCCTCGGTGAACACCGCAGGAAGAAAAGGGGCCCAATGTCGTCGTTTCTCTCATCCTTTCTCTCTCTCTCTCTCATTCTCTCTCTCTCTCTCTCTCTCTCTCTCTCTTTTTATCTCTCTTTCTCTCTATTCTTGGCACTGCTCTTCTTGTTGTAACAGCTACTGCTATTTCTGATGGTGGTGGTGGTAGTGGTGGTGAATCGCTGAAATCACCAAGCGCACAAGGTCTTTCCAGTAATTGCGCAAAGAAAATGGTGCGAACGATCTCGTATAGCCCCAATGAAAATATCGGTAAACGACGATGTCTGAAATGGTTATTACCACCTACGATTCGATCTCCCTTATAACATTTTCGACGAATAGTTATTGTATACCTCTCTTCCCTATCGAACTTTAAGAAGATAAACGATAATAATACAGGTTAAAGGATCGAAGTTAATTCGAAATCGAAGATAAATCCAAATAAGTATTACGAAATTATTTCTCACTTTGTTCCGTTCATTTTGATATTATTTTCATAGACAACAAATCGGTTGCGAATGTATAGATATAAGAAAGAAAATGAAAGAAAAGAAAATTTGACGAGATCTTTAAAAATGAACATTTTTAATATAAATTCGGTTGAACGATCGAGCCAATCAATTTAGAACGTTTATATAAAATATACACGCTCGGTTTCTATACCTTTGTACGGATTAAAATTTACAGCCGACGGCGAACTTCGTTACTACATTTATTTTTCTTTTTTTTTTTCTCTTTTTTTTTTCTTCTTTTTTTTCCTTTTCTTTTCTTTTCTTTTCAACGCTTAATTCTCTCGAAAATTGCGCTCGAATGGTGCACGTAATTTCAATATTATCGATACTTTTATCGAAAGATTTCTATCGAGTTAACCTAGAAGAAGGGGAATAGCTTTGATGTAATGGACAAGCGATAAAGCGTAGATGAAATTGGTAAAGGCGTGAAAACAAAACAAACAAAAAAAAAAAAAAAAGAAGAAGAAAAATAAAGAAAAAAAGAAAAAAAAGAAAAAAAAAATAAAAAAGCAAGGAAAACAAAAAAAAGGAAAAAACGAAGAACGGCGAAATGAAGAGGAGGAAAAAGAGGATAAAGAGGAGGAAGAAGAGGAGGAGGAGGAGAAGAAGGAGGAGAAAAAGATTGAACAACTCGAGCGTTTGTTTCCATTCGATGCACCGAAAAGTTCGATTAGGATAAAACGTTAGATAGAGGGCAGTTCGTTATGAAACGTTTATATTACATGGTTGAAGGATGTTAATCCGTGCAGACGTTATCAGAGAAGATAACATATTCGTCAAAGTACTCGATAAAAAATGGTCTCCTTCGTCTTTTATTTTAACCTATAAACGTTCCTTAATTTTACTTTTTCTCTTACGCGAAAACTTACGCGATGTCGCATTGAATTTTATTTAATTTTATTTACACATTTTATTTAATTACACAACTCGTCTTATCGAGATTCAAAAAGGAAAGAAAGAAAAGAAAAAGAAAAAGAAAAAGAAAAAGAAAGAAAAGAAGAAGAAAAAGAAAAAGAAAGAAAAAGAAGAAGAAAAAACAGAGAAAAAAGAAAAGCAAAAAAAAAAACAAAAAAAGAAAAAGAGAAAAAGAAAACGTAGGCCAGACGCAACGATAAATAATAGAACGCTGGAATTATATCGCTTTTGTATTCATATTAAGGTCCTCGTAGCGGTCGTTCAGCACCGAGTCCGAATATTTTCCTTCTATTCGGAATTAATGGCTCGGACGTATTTTATAGGGCCGCCCCCTGTCCGTTGCGATATCCATGCAGAAACTGACCGCTGACCGTTTCTGTTCTGTGATATATCGTCGGAAGTTTAAAAGTAGTAGTAGTAGTACTACACCGCGTGAGTAGAAGAGGAAAAAGAAGAGAAAAATAAAAAAAAAAGAGAAAGAGAGAGAGAGAGAGAGAGAGAGAGAGAGAGAGAGAGAAAGAAACAGAGACGAAAAAGTGAAACAGAAAGAAATACATTGCCGTATCTCAACGTTGACCTCTTCTTTTCTCTAGGGAGATTTAAATTTTCAAATTTGACGTCTGCCATATACAACACACGACTAGAAACTACGTATACTTATTCTCTCTTTCTATCTCTCTCTCTCTCTCTCTCTCTCTCTCTCTCTCTCTCTCTCTCTATTTCTTTATATATATATATATATACACATTTCTTTCCATCTCTTTCTCATATATTTCAACGAAGACAAACGAAAAAGAAATCGACTCGTTCTAGGTCTTATCAAGCTTCAAACGATAAGACGTTCGTGTCTGGCGATGAACGATGAAGACGGTAAAACGTGAAGAGAGTAAGAGAGAGGAGAAGTGGGGAAGAAAAAGAAATGATTATGTAGGACTATATTACTTACGAGGTAAAATGTGAATTCCAATGTTACGTGAAAATAATTTTTCTTCTTCACGTTTCAAAGCTAAGAGAGATATGAGAAAAATAGAAATATATCACGTGGATAAAAATATGTACGTACGTACGTACATGTATATATGTATGTATGTAGGTGCATAATTCAATGGTATATAAATTCGAGTCGACGAAAATTACGTAAACTCTAATCGATAATTTCAATAAATTTTAACACGGGAAATTATTCTATTTTTTTTTTTCTTTTTTTTTCTTTTTTTTTTTTTTTTTTTATACACATTAAATAAATATTGATGAGATAACTATTGTCGATCTCTTCCTATAGATATCGAGACCGCTGAAGCGCGTGACATTGCAGTTAATCGAAATTTACTTTCGCACCCTCGGACACGGGTAGACACGTGACACAACCGTTGCACAAACGTTTTCCGAGAAAAAAGATGGAGCTAAAGAGTGAAAGAGAGAGAGTAAGAGAAAGAGAGAGAGAGAGAGAGAGAGAGAGAGAGAGAGAAAAGGGAGGATCTTCCATCCGTCAAAAATCGACGGCGTACGTGCTGCCAGTACATAAGCAAATAATACAAAGTTTCGCGATTACACGCAACCGCGATTATCTATCTATACGTCACTCCTGGCGATGATGGTGGTCGGCTCAATCGTATTAGACGATCTAACGCACGTGCGAGCGTATATACGTTCGTGAATCGACGTCGTAATCGAAAAGAAAAGGAGATAGAACAAGAAAGAAAGAAAGAAAAAAAATCTGAATAACTGTGTATGCTCGAGTCTCAAACGTGTCTCATTTTAAAGCTAAAGATTTCCCTTTGCTCTCTTATCCCCCACTTTTTCCCACTCTCTCACTCTCATTCTCGTTCTCTCTTCCCTCTTCTCTCTTGTTGCAAACAAGATCCTTTTGAAGGAATCTCTTCCTTTTTTTTTCGTTCATATTTTTTTTTTTTTTTTTTTTTTTTTTTTTCATTTTTTTTCCATGAGAAAAGACACAAAAAATCTCGACGTAAATCGTCGAGTTACCTCTCGCACTCCTTTGAAGATATCCCGAAAGTTACATTCTATTTGTAGAAACGACTGTATATATATTATATGTATGTGTATATATATATATATATCAAGTGAAAACCCGTAGATTTACCGTAGAAATATATGTACATGTATAGGTTATACACAGAGAGAGAGAGAGAGAGAGAGAGAGAGAGAGAGAGAGAGAGATTCAAGGGCGGCTTCTTTTCACTCGTCGGCCCGTGACCATTATAGCATAGCCGTAGGGTGTCTATAGGGTTGTTCACGAGCGAGAATCGAGAAGAGACGTGGCGGCGGTTGCTACCGACCTTCCGGAAGGGTCGATTGTTGACCAAAAAAGTCGCCAATTTAAAAGGACCCCCGGCGCTTCTACGAGAAAGTAAGTTAGAAAAAGACAGAAATAACGTTGACGATACATATAAAGAGAGAGTGAGAGAGTGAGAGAGAGAGAGAGAGAGAGAGAGAGAGTGAGAGTGGTCACGATCGGTAGGCGTACGCTTGACTTGGAACAAGCAATTACGTTGTTACGAAATGTTTACAACGAGATTATTGTCAGCGGCATCTTGCGCCCCGGGTGGCTCGGGCATCCTCCCCTACTAACTTTTTTCTATCTATTATCAGTTTGATTCAAGTGCAAGTAAGTAGGTAGTAGTAGTAGTAGTAGTAGTAGTAGTAGTATTAGTAGTAGTAGTAGTAGCAGCAGCATGGTATCCGCCCACGGCGTATCTTTTGTAAGCTAAAGTAACGTCGTCGATTTAGTTCGTGTCGATTTCGACTTGTAAAGCACGTAGAAAATGTCCCCTTCCTTTCTTTCTTTTTCCTATAAAAGAAAAAGAAAGGAAAAAAAGAAAAAAGAATAAAAAAAAAAAGTAAAAAAAAAAAAAGAAAAGAACTCGAACTCGGTCGTTCGATTGCTCGCGGAAGTGGAATTGAAAAGAGAATGAAAAAACGAAAGAAAGAAAAAAAAAAGAAAAAAATTAGTTTAGTCTAAAAAAAGAAGAAAAAACAGAAAAGAGAAAGACGAAGAGAAGAAAAAGAATACAAAAGGAAAAAAAAATAAAAAAGAGAATTTCGTCGAAGTAACCGAACAACTAATGTCACGAAAAGGTCGTGACGCGTAACACGAAGGGTTAATATTTCAAAAGGATCTGCTCGGTGAACGTGTAGTCCCACGAAAAATAAGCCAAGTTCGAAGTCCGAGGACGACAATAAAGAGAGACAGGGGTTGGTTCCAGAGGAATAAGAGAAAGGTCGTAGGTCAGAAGAAGAAGATAGAAGATTCGAACAACGAGAGACCATGCGTACGAGAGCATGCTCTCTCTTTCACGCGCGTATACATATCTTACGAACATACGTAGGTAGGTAGGTAGGTAGGTAGGTAGGTAGGTAGGTAGGTAGGTAGGTAGGTAGGTATGAGGGGGGTGGGCGGATGGGAGTAAGGGGCTGAGAGAGGAGGAAAGGGAGAGAATGAAGGAGAGACCGAGAAGAGACTCGGTTGAGTACGCAAACGATTCGCAACGGTTTGGATTCTTCCGCGTGCGGAGGATAGCGCCTCGAAAGAATTTGCATGCAAATAGCGTCGCGAATCCCGGCCGAGTGGCGCGTTGTTGCGTTGCAGCTTGCCCGACGCGGCGTTGCAATCAGTTTTGCGGTCTCGCGCCCGTAATTGAATGTGGCGTAAATAAATAAATAATGTCGCAGGAGGCGCTGGACCACGATGTTCGCCACCTTAAAGGTCGGGACTTCGATTAAGCTTCGCGCCTCGGTCGGCTTCTCTCTGTGAGCCTATCTCACTCTTTCCTTCTTTCTTTTTTTTCCTTGTCGTCCGATTCTCTCTCTCTCTCTCTCTCTCTCTTGCTCTCTTATTTTCTCTTTCTTTCTCTTTCTTTCTTTCTCTGTTCTTCTCGCACACGCCGAAAGGGAATATTACTGCAGCCGGAATTTTTCTCGAGGATTAATTTGCGGTCGGCCTACCCTCATCCAGACTGTCAGGACTACCGGCATTACTGGCTACCGTACGTACCGTAGAGTGTTGTGCTTCTTGGACCACCGTTCGCACGACCTCCTCTCTCTCTCTCTCTCTCTCTCTCTCTCCCTCTCTCTCTTTTTTCTTTCTTTCTCTTCCTCACTTTATTTTCATTCTCTCTTTATCTTTTACGTACGCAAGAGGATTAATTATTCGACAAAATTCTTTTCTTCTTTCGCCGCATGCGTCATATTTCAATAGACGGTGGACGTCCGATTGGGTACTTGGAATTGCAACGCCCTTCGAAATGAAGATTTCTCTCTCTTTCTCTCTCTCTCTCTCTCTCTCTCTCTCTCCCTTTTCTCTTTTCTCTTTTCTCTTATTCTTTTCTCTCGACACTTATCGCGCGGTGCCATATATTCCATGGTTATACGTGGCTAAAGCTACAATGGTAATGTGACTGTTGTAACGTCGAAAACCGTAAGAAGAAACGTTGGTAGGTGCAATCGCGTAGAAACGTTCTTGCATTATAGACATAGTCCGTCGCGCCTTCTTCGTCGCCGCCAACGAAAAACTCCTTCCCCTTTCCATTTTTCCAAAAGCTTCGCTACTACGTACAGAATTGAGGAAGGGTTCTTTAACCTCGAGACTTCAACGGGCCAAAAAGTGTCGACTACATTTCTGGGATATTGCGAGTAACCTTTTACTCCAACTCGGTGGTAGTTTGCGAGAGCGATGCTAGTAGTGAAGCGAGAAAAATATTTGCTTTCGCGCGCGTGCGCGCGTACGTGACAGAGAAAGAAACAGCGATAAAAAGAGAGAGAGAGAGAGAAAAAGAGAGAGAGGAAGAGTGGGAGAGAGAGAGAGACAGATATAGAGGAATTCCAGCGTCGTGCAGAGTTAAATTACGAGCTGAGAATCGTGTCTAATAAAAATCGACGAGGCAAGCTTTTCGAACACGTTCGGCATTAACGTTGCATTCGTTGGTAGAGGAAAGACGAATAATTGTCCAAAAAAAATTAAACAAAAATAAACTAAAAATAAAAAAAGAATAAAAAGAGAATAACAATAATAATAATAATAACAAATAAATAAATAAATAAATAAAAGAAAAAGATATAAAGAATACAACTCGTTGTATTTCGCTTTCACGGCTGAATTCAAGAGAACATATCATCGCATACGCATACATTGATATACACTATTACTACTTCTACCTACTCTTATTACTACTACCTAATTCACTACACCGTATTACGCTATATATATATATATATATATATATATATATACGTATGTATGGATATATGTATATATGAAAAAAGGAAAGAAATGTTGCATCGATTTACGAGCAACATCGCGAGAAGTGCCGCAACAACAACAACAACAACAACAACAACGACGATGACGACGACGCTACGTTGATCCGCTTCAAACCGAACGGCCATAAAAATGTCGGCCGAAGCATATAACGAAACTGTACTACGATTTGCGAGCCGTATCCGAAAGTCCCTTTTTCAAGCGGTCTCCTCTTTGAAAAACGTCTCTCTCTTTCTCTCTCCTCATATCCTTGCACCACCTCCGTCCTCCCTCCCACCACTCAATCTTACCTCCTCCTCGCCATCTTGCTTATTCTTGCAAGAATAGCACGCGTAACGCATATACATACATACGTAATGATATACGCAGTCGGTCTATACAGAATACAGTCGCGTTCTCTTCGAACCCTCCTCCACCTTCACCTCCTCCTCCTCCTACTCTTCCTCGTCCTCCTTCAACTCCTCAAGTTCGTTTCCCACTTCTTCTCATCATTCGTTCCTTTTGCAATACGTACAACTCTTTGCTCGGTGTACAGTACAGAAAAAGAGCGGTCGCAGGTCGAACGGCCACCGCAACGACGATTTCGACGTTCGAACTTTCATGGAAGCGTCGACGATAAAGCAACGTAACTTATTGCCACCCTTCGCGGTCGGTGGTACGATTTTTTTCAGCGGCATCTCGCTCAACGACCTCGCTTATTGACACCAGACGACCTTACCGAGAGTGTGAGAGAGTGTAAGAGAGAGAGAGAGAGAGAGAGAGAGAGAGAGAGAGAGAGAGAGAGAGAAAGGAGGGAGGTGGGGGTAGAAGGAGGATGAGAGAGACTCGACCAAGACTGTTATTTTTCAACTTATCTTTCTATATTATTTCTTTTCTTTTTTTCTTTCTTTCCTTCCTTCCTTCCTTATTCCCTACTACTTTCTTTTTCTTCTTCTCTCGATCGTTTCGCATCGACTGGAATACTTTCATATCCATAAAAATATATAGATAGACGAACGGATATAAAGAATAATCGAAGTGAGAGAAATTTGCTATTTTCTCTTCCCCGCCCTTCCCCCTTTCTCTATCTCTCTTTCTCTCTCCCTCTCTCTCCATCTCTCTTTTTTTCTTTTCATTCTATATACTCTTTCTTTTAGACGCTATCGCTCGGAACGTATTCGCGTATTTCATTCGTTCTTATTAGTTTTTGGCCCCGCGTGACTCCGTGCCAGAAAAATTGTCGGAGGGTAAGAAAGTGGATAGAAAGAGTAAGAGAGAGAGAGAGAGAGAGAGAGAGAGGAAAAGGGAAATAGAGAAAACGTCGAGAAACTAGGAGGACCCTTCTAGGAGGACGTTCTGCATAATACTTATTTTATGCGCGACACGGAACGCGAGAAAACGGAATAACGGACTCCGTGGGATATGTGCTTCTTACGAATATTTTTCTCAAAATAAAGCAAGACTATACTCTACGCTTCCTTCCGAATGGAAATCGAATATTTTCTCGAGAGAGATAGATAAAGAGAGAGAGAGAGAGAGAGAGTGAGAGAAAATGCACCACGCAATACCACTCTCGCGTTATAAGATTTTTCACCGTGTGTGAAACCATTTCAAATATATTTACGAAAAATCCTTTCATATCTTATTCTTATGGAAGAGTAGAGGGGACTGTGGGAAGATCAAGAAACTCGAAATATAAAATTATCCCCAGATTTATATTTGTAATAAAATAATTTTTTCCAACGATCACCGACGATAATTCACTTTGAATTTCTTTTGATATTAAAATATCCCAAACGACGAGATTACTCGCAAAAATGTCAGAACCTATCAACAAAACTTTTTTCTTTTAACGCGTGAAAAAAAAAAAAAAAAGGAAAAGAAAAAAAAGAGAGAGAGAGAAAAAAAACGAATATAAAAGAAATAAAAAATAAATAAAAATTCGATTTGAATTTATTACAATATAATACAAATCTCTCGTAATAATTTCATAATAATTTCATAATAATATCACGAAAGTATCTCCAACAAATTGTGCACGTATACAAACGTATTATACAAACACGCGCGCGTATGGAGTAATGGGATCGTCATGCTCGAAAAAGGAAAGGAAGAAGATAAAAAAAATAAAAAAAAGAAAAAAAAAATAAAGAAAAGAAAAAAGAAACTAAGAAAAGAGTAGGGATCAGACTCGAATGATTTTTCAACGTCGTTATACCGGAAAAGAGCTAAGAAATCACGGGACTATTTTCTTTCGCTCTTTTTCTATCTAAAGAGAGTATCTATACTCATTTCTTTTTTTCCTTCTTTATTTTTCTTTTTTTCTTTTTCTTTTCTTTTTCTTTCTTCTTTTTGTTTTCCTACACGAGTCTAACGCCTATCCACCAACTTGCAGAGGTTAACGTCTTTCCGACTACTGTTCGAAGACGGAAGAGTCGTCGGGGCCACCGCCGAGGTTGGTGGCTTTTGACAAAAAGTGAGAAAGCGAGAAGATTGATGCTTCGGTCATCTTAGCACTTTGCCGAGTCACCGGACATTAGAGGGTCGAATGGTACTCCCCCTTCTCCCTCTCTCTCTCTCTCTCTCTCTCTCTCTCTCTCTCTCTCACACTCTCTTCTCAATCCCCATTCCTTTCTTTCTATTTCCCTTGCACGCGACGAAAGAAACAGAGTGTAAAATGCATTTAATTCGCGTATAGTAGAAACGAGGGGTGACGAGATTCGACGTTCGAACATTATAAAATCACCCTAACGTGATTCGTAAAGAACACGAACGACGATCTCTCTCTCTCTCTCTCTCTCTCTCTCTCTCTCTCTCTTTCTTTCTCTCTCTCTCTCTCTTTTTCTTTCTCTCTGTCTCTCAAATGGCCGTCCAAAGAGTTCGAACGATTCGAAAATTCGAAAGTAAAAAAAAAAACCCCTTTTATCAATTTTCCCGAGACGTGACGCTACGACTAATGACGAATACTTGTAGACGATAATTTATACGTTTATATTTAATGAGTAAGAATGGAATGAAGAAGAGTATGATCGATTTTTTATCAGGATCTCTTAAATATTATATAGATCAAGTGGATTGGACGATCTTCCGAGAGAGCTTATTACTCTGGTAATCAATGTCGACAAAAAGAAAATGAGTGAAAAGTTCTTCGTCGAAGAATAATACGAACTTTTTTTTTCCTCCAATGAAAATGACGAGAGAGAGAGAGAGAGAGAGACCAAGAAGTGATGGAGAAAAGAGAAAAAAAAAAGAAAAACAAAATTAATTAATCTTTAATTCATCTTCGTTGATAATAAAGAAGAAAAAGATAGACAGAAAAACCAAAAAAGAGTAAAAAAAAAAAAAATTAATCCTATGATCGAAAGAATCAATTCCATGGTATTATTAGTAGTAACAAAATGTGACTTGAATAGAAAAGTACACGTACAGATGGAACCCATTCGTATTTAAAATTTGAACGAATGTAACTGATGGCATACGCTCGTAAAACAAAAAGAAAAGAAAAAAAAAAAAAGAAGAAAAAGAAAGAAAAGAAGAAAAAAAAATCCTTAAAATGTCGAAGAAAGAAACTTTCGTAAATTAAACGTCGGACGTGAAACGTTTCAAACGAAGTTTCTATGAAAACTACGATTGGAAAAAGAGCGACTATCTATGTATGTATATATATATATATATGTGTGTGTGTATGTTTGTGTGTGTGTGTGCGTGTGTGTCAGTGTCATTAAAAGCTCGTGCGAAGAGATACCGAAAATAGTTTCCTTCGAAAGGTAATTCGTTTCTATCGTCTCGGTAAGTTTAATCGAAAAAGAAAAAAAAGAGGAAGATGAAGACGAAAACGAAGAAGAAGATGAAGAAGAAGAAGAAACTTTAGAGGAAAAGAGAGACAGATAAAGAAAGAAAGAGAGAGAGGCAGAGACAGACAGACAGAGAGAGAGAGAGAGAGAGAGAGAGAGAGAGAGAGAGAGAGAGAGAGAGAAAGAGATATAGATAGATAAAAATAAAGATAGAAAGAGCGAAGTAGTTTCTCGGTAAAAAGCTCATAAATTCGAACGGGATCGTGATTGGTAATACGACTACTACCGGTCAAATGGATCCCGATTTATCTCAATTCCAAGTACTTGAAATCTTGGTCGTAAGGATTGAATAAAAGTATAAAGTCGCACGCGAGACGGATAAAACTCTTAAGGATGAAAAAGTAAACCGCGATCGATCAAATAAAAGAGAAGAAGAAGAAGAAGAAGAGAGAGAGAGAGAAGAGGAAGAAGATATAAAGGAGAAAGGATACGAAAGGATTGAAAATATAATTTCGATCAATGCAAAAAAAGAAAAATAATTTCGAATGATTCCGCCTGATTTTTTTAAATATCCTCCTCTCTTTATCTCTATCCTTATCGCACTTACATCCCACTCAACACTTTAACTCCATTTTTCTCATCTTATAACTCATCGTAGCACACACTAGGATGAATAATAAAAAAAAACACGGCGAGTGTTGTCGGGAGAGAACGAAAAAAAAAAAAAAAAAAAAAAGAAAAAAGAAAGAAAGAAAAAAGGGGGAAATGAAAAGAAAAATAGGGGAAAAAAAGGAAGAAAGAAAAAGAAAAAAAAAAAGGTTCTTCGCTATAAAAGCAAAGGTTTGCAATGCTGTCACGATGAACGTAATACTATGACCACGTTTGACAGCACGTGTATACGAGAAATATATACATAGGTACACTATGTATATTACGAAATGTAATGCACATATAAACATACATACCTATATATGTGCGTGTGTTTGTATATATATATATATATATGTGTGTGTAAAATACAATGTAAATATGTATACATAGATTTTCCTAGGGACGATGCATGGATGTTAATAAACGGCATCTGTCACCGAGCATTGCGTTGCATTTCGCGTTTTATGCTTTACGCTCGCTTGCTCGGTTTATGCTTCGGTTTATGCTTCACACCGAGCGCGTACGCCGACGACACAATACGCAATACGAGCGCATACGTGCGCCAAACGGCCCGGCAACGTATATAATACGACTCGTGAGAGTACAATTTTTCCCTCGCTAATCACACTTTCCATAGTCGACACTTTATGCCGACGATTTTCCCAAATGACTATTTTTCGTTCCTGGAAAAATGGGAAAAAAAAAGAAAATAAAAAAAAAAAAGAAAAAAGGAAAAAAGAAAGTGAAACGAAAAGAAATGAAATGAAATGAAACAACGAATAAAAACGAAAAGATTTTTTATCTCCGAGTAATTCTACAAAAACCGCTTTCGCGATCCCATCATTAGAGCTCATGTTTCCTAGATTACTTTATCTTATATCTTTTTTGCTTTTCTTTCTTTTCTCTCCTCCCCCCCCCACCCCTTCTAAATAATCGACTCGGTCAATTTCTATATACTTCTTCTATCACTGGTCATTTTAGTCATTTGACATAACGATCGACACTGCTGGCGTTTTATATTTTTCATACGATCGAACACGATTCATTTTTCAACTTCTTTCATTTCTTCTTTCTCCTTCCATCTACTATTTCTATCCTTCTTTTAACCACATCAACGGGGCTCATCTCTCACGCGTCTTTACTTCGACTATCTTAGACGCAAAAAGAAAGAAAGAAAAAAAAAATAAGAAAAAAGAAAAGAAAAAAAAAAAAAGACACAGGACTTTTGTCACTAAGTGATGTACGATCTCGAAGCATAACGTTCACCAAACTCTCTTCCTATTCGTTGGTATCCTTGACCGCACATCGAGATCGAAAACAATCTAGCTTACGTACGTCGGCTTAACGCCTCAGTTGCTTCGACTTCCTTCCATCCTATAATCGAATTTTCTTGCCGGGAGAAAGAGAAAAAAAAATGAAAGTTAAGGCCGTAGGATATAGGAATGTTATCATGTTATATTATATATAAATATTATATATAAATATTATATATAAATATTATATATAAATATTATAAGATATATGAGCCGTTTATTTTGAAAGTGGCCTAACTTCATTTATCTTCAAATCGAGATATTTAAGGGTTTGCGTTTCAATGAATTTAAAAATATACGTATAGGATACTAATGAGTCATACTACTTAAGTGTATCTAAGGTTGTTAAATTTATAGTTCCTATTAAAATAGTGGCAATTATTAAGTGAATAATATGCGTTTTCTTATCAAGAATGGAGTTAGACCACTTTCAAAATTAACAATCAGATTCATTATAAAATTTGAAGGTGTCCAAGTCCATTCAACATAATTTAAGATGCTTCAAATTGAAAAAAACAATACTCAATTTATTTTACATATCTTTAAAACACTTCGAAAACATAATTTATGCGATTCAAAACATTTTTCAACCTACATAACGTACAAAATTACAAACATAAATTTATTACAAAACAATTTACTACTCATCTAAATTTTGTGTGTGTGAAAGGGATTTGAAGAAATCATGATGTTCCGATGTTATATATCGTAATAGATCAATTATGTCCTTGAATTTTGTTGTTGTAATTTGTCTGATATTTTTATACAATGGTGTCAATACAATATTTTCGAACTTTCTTGGTTTACCCCGACGTGGTAATAAAGACAGGACTTTAAAATTTTCATTTTCATTCATTGATTTAAGTATAAATGGAGTTAGGCCACTTTCAAAATAAACGGTTAAATTATTGAACTAACTCTGAAAACTTATGTGTCAAGAATTATCGTATTTGCTCGAAATATAAGTAACCTAAAATGCTTTACTGATAAATAATATAAAGTTGTACATGTAATAATAGCAACCGGAAAAAATTGACAAATGGAGTTAGGCCACTTTCAAAATAAACGGCTCATATAGATAAACAGATGAATAGATAGATAGATAAGTACACATTAAATGTCTATAAATCAATTTTTTATCGTAACTATATAAATAAAAAATAGTAATAGTAATAATAATAATAATAATAATAATAATAATGATAATAATAATAATAATAATAATAATAAAGAAATTATCTCATTTAAAAGTCGACAATATTATTTGTATCAATATAATTATTTTATAATTAAAAAATATATTAAAAATATATTATACTAAGATATGAAATATAAGAACGAAATTATACGTTCATAATATGAAACAAAATTTCATAAGTAGAAAAATATTTATGATTAGTTATTAAAGAAAAAAATAAAATGAAATATAAATGAAGAAAATTATGATCAATAATTATAGTTAATCTATTTCGAAATTGTATGATTTAAATGAGGAGAAAGGGAAGAAAAAAAGGAGAGAAAACAAAACAAAGCAAAAAAGAATGAAAAAAGAAAAGAAATGTCGTTGTCCTCCTCGAAGAAAATTCGATTCGACAAGGTCCGGTTCTTCAATGAGAGGAGGTACGAAGTGCTTCGTTAAAAGTCAAGGACGCTTTGTAACGTGAATTTTAATCGCGACCGTGCCCTGAAATAAAACCGAGCTGTATAATATCGTCGACTCGATAGAAAGAGCAAAAGAAAGAGAAGAAGATAGAAGAAGAAAGAAGAAGAAGAAAGAAGAAGAAGAAAGAAGAAGAAGAAAGAAGAAGAAGAAAGAAGAAAAAGAAAGAAGAAAAAGAAGGAGAAGAGAATGAGGAATGACTATACTTGGTTATTGTTAAAATCGACTCAAGAATTTATTACATCGAAACTTTCCCCCTCTGTATCTTTCTCTCTCTCTCTTTCTCTCTCTTTTCTTCTTCTATCTTTCTTTCTTTCTTTCTTTTTCCAAAGTGCACAGACTTTTCGCCAGCTGGCATCCGCCAGTCGAATCTATCCAGTGCATTCGTTCGTAAAATCTGATTGTAGGTTGCACCACTTGAGCGAGCCCCTTAATCCGTTTCGACCACCCCTTTAAATGCAGGCTTGCTTAAGTAACCTCGTAGCCAGTAGCATCAGCTTCCTCCTGGGTGGATTAAAAAATCAGAGGATCATACGGAGACCTATCATCCCTACTCCCCTTCACCCTCCTTCCTACCCTACGTCCCTCTTTAGTCTCACCCACCTCCCTGCCCATACCTGCTTCGTGTTTCACGCTCCGAACGAATATACGTACGTATTAAAGCTTCTTAAATGCAAAAGAAGAGACAGAGAGAGAGAGAAAGAAAAAAAAACAAAAGCTAAAGATATAAAATAGATCTCAATTTCCAATCGATCTATGTAACTGAATAAATAACAATAATAAATTTTATATAAACGTTCTGATCGATTTATTGATCTTCTTCGAGAAGCAACAAGAATCTAAAATTAGTCGGTACTTAAATGCATATAACACACGAAGATATATATATATATATATATATATGATTTATTTCCACTAGTCAATTTAATGATTGGCCAATAATCAATTGGCCTCCTAGATCACTTAACGCTCTTTGGATTGTTATTTATGGGATCACGCAAAAGAATTGATTTATAAGAATACTTCTAAATCGTATTCAATATAGTTGGAATATTTGAATATTTGAGTTTGGGAATCACTAATTCGACGAATGGAAATCCCTACATTCTTACAGAAGGAAATATTTTCGAACATTTCTTATAACCATCACAATAAATCATAAATATCTTTAAAAGCATATATCTTATCAATGAAACATTTTCGAATATAAGTTT
>NC_140815.1:2447500-2457500 GCF_050613455.1 Vespa mandarinia | reverse complement strand
TGAAACGATTATAATCGTATATAATTACGATAATATCTCGTAAGAAAAACTTACGATAATATTTCGAATGATATATCTATATGAATTATTATGAGCTTCTAAATGTTCAACCTAAATATATATAAAACGCATATTATTATACACATTATTATACACATTAATAAATAACAACGTATTACACAGTATTATTTAATAACATACAATGCCTACGTGTTTATGATTTCATGAAAGAAAAGAAAAAAAAACCATAACGTGTTATAATATTTCGAATAATTATAATCATATGTCCGTTATGATAATATCTCCTTATGATATTATAATCGTATATCAATGGAAGTATAATATCAATATTAATTATTGTGAAAATCGAGCGAATCGAGTTTTAAAAATAAATTTGAAAAGTAGGACAAACGGTTATGACCATAGTTTGGCCGTAATCCTTGATATCAGACGACGACTAGAGTACTTTGAGATGACTGGACTAACTAATCTCGTCACGTAGTGCCATAATCGTTCTAGGTCGCTCGCGTTAATCAAGTTCCGAAAATACAGGAATGGCCGGAGGTGTAATTTCACCCTTATATACGGGTGTTAAAGCTCACCGGAATGGCACCCCATGCATAACGCTTCTCTTTATCTATCCATCTCACTCACTCACTCTCACTCTCTCTCTCTCTCTCTCTCTCTCTCTATCCCTTTCTCTCTCTCTCTCTCTCCCTCCCTCGTTTACTTCAAGTACATACTATCCTACTCTCTCATGCGCGTTCTTAGCATCTCTAGTCATAGACTCCACCCACTCGTAAGTAGTACAGGTAATATATATATATATTTATATACATGTATATATGTATATATGTATACATATATAAGTATGTGTGACTATATCGTAAAGCATACGACTAAGGTATTAAATCTTCCAAACTAAATGGAACAAGAGAAACTTACGCTAAATCGTTGGCCCGTTCGCTGGATAAAGTATATACCTATTTCGAAAAGCTACAAGAAAGCTTTATGCGTGCTACTTTCTAAAATGTTGAGAAAAAAGAAAATTTCAAAAAGTAAAAAATAAAAAAAAAATAAATGAACAGTTAACGTATCGTTTATCTAGGAAGGCTATAAACCCTACCGATCCTCCATCTTTTCCCTCAGTAGATATACATTTCGTGACGATGGGAAAATTGCCTCTAGACGCGTTAACCTATAATCTCGAGAGAATACATCAATATATGCATATCGTCTAACAAAAATCTCTAGATGTACATATATGGATATGTGTGTGTGCGTGTGCGCATATGCGTATGTGTACGTCTGTGTATACGCGCAAGCGTTTTTCTGCGAGATCTCTGCTGGTAATGATTTCGTTAAAAAAGAAAAAGAAAAAGAAGAAAAAAGAAAGGAAAAGGGAGAAAAAAGAAAGAAAAAGAAAAAAAGAAAAGATAATAACGATATACGATAGCTGTGAATATATCGAAAGGATATGATTCTATGTAATTATTTCGAGGATCATAGAAGCGAAGCTAAAAAGAAAACCAGGAACCATTAAGTTATACCAGCAAGTATATTTTATTTTCCCCTTTCTCTCCCTCCTTGTCTGCCTATTTGATTTACAAAAGAGAGAGAGAGAGAGAGAAAGAGAGAACATGTTTAAACCCATCCTACGTTTTTTTACGAAAGACTAACATATCTTACGAACGATCGGCTTCTAATAACTGCCGCCATTATGTCGGATTACCTTGTACTATGATAAAAAAAAAAAGAAAAAAAAGAAAAAGAGAAGAAAAAAAAAATGAGAAAAAAAAAAGACTGGGAGAGAGTGAGAGTAGGAAGGAAGGTAGGTAGGTACGCAGATAGATAGAGGAAGGAAGGGGGTGAAATGTTTTGTGTTCGCGTAGCCTTTAAATCCCAACTTTAAATTCATTTCGCACCGACGATCGACTCGCCATTGTCCCCGCATCTGTTCCTCCGGTCTTTCTCGTCCGCAGGGTTTAGCTTAGGAATTAGGGGTCGATACTCGATTTCATTATCGGTGTAATTTTAAAGTGGCTGTCAAGGGGTTGGTCGCGCTAGCTTTTGACGCTTCCTTGACTGACGGAAAGGGTCGTTGTACTTCTATCTTTCTTTCTCTTTCTGTGTATTTCTATCTATTTATTTCTCTCTCTCTCTCTCTCTCTCTCTCTCTCTCTCTCTCTGCCTCTATCTATCTATCTATCTATCTATCTCTTTTCGATTCTCAAGCTGAATCATCGTTTAAAACATTTCGTTCCGCTCGAATGAATGAACGGACATATGACAGAATGAACGAACGCGCGCAAGGAGCACAAGATCGAATCCACACGCTTTTACTAAATTAATATTATTACATCATCCTTTCCCCCGCCCACCCTTATTCGCCAATATAAACCACCACGTGAACGAATAAAAACGTAAAATGACGAGATAAAGGAAAAACCGATAAAAGATCGTTGAATCGTTACACGTCCCGTTGATCGGCCCTTTTCTTAGACGGAAAGAACTTAGCTGTCTTCTTTTCGAGCATCTCTTAGGGAGCATCAAATAATACGTTAGATTAAGTACAAGTGTTCACGAGCAAACAATCCGGCGACCCTAAATCCTCTCGTGAATAGCTCGCCTGTTCGACGATAGACACGCCTACACACAAATGAATTCGTATATACATACATACATACATACATACATACATACATACATACATACGTACTTAGATACACATACATATATACATGTATAAGGAAGTAACCTATATATGTATATAAGTAAAACGTCCTATGAATTCAAGATGGTAGTCCTTTTGGTACACACAATGAACATACCACCGTCATCGTTGTTGTCGTCGTTGTTGTCATTCAATGTTCGCCATAGACCATAAATAAATTTGTGGAAGATATTCCTGGCTTCTACAGGAGCTTGTTATTTTCACACTCATACCAAAAGAAACCATCGGTTCGACCAGGCAGAGCGAGAAAAAAAGAGAAACAGAGAAAGAAAGAAAGAAAAAGAGAGAGAGAGAGAGAGAGAGAGAGAGAGAGATAAAAAGATGGGTGGTATGGAAGGAGGGAAAGATCAGAAAAAAGACCATTGAAGAAGGCCGTAGGGATGAAAAAAGAAAAAAGAAAAAAAAGAAAAGAAAAAAAAGGCGAAGCCACCCTCCTGCGCTGGCATAACAAGCAGCAGCATTGGAAACGAGAGGACGAGGGAGGAGGGAAGGATCAAGCAATCTTTCCCTTTGAAGCTTTACCAAAGAAGGATCGGAGGAGATCCTTGCCGCCTGTGCCTGTAACTTGCGCCTGTAACTTGTGCCTGAGCTTGTTTACGGCGAGACACCGTATCCGAAAGAAAATGAAATCGACAGAAAATTGACCATCGCGTGTCTATGGATAAACGATATACCACCAACCAAAAATTATCCTCCTCTTCCGTTTCGGCTTACTTCACTCCATTTATGTTCGTGCCTTATGGTTGATCGAGAGCATCCGTATCAGGAAAGTAGATCGCTTGAAATAACATCGAGAGGGCACTGTCGAGAATAAAAGAGTAAGAGATTGAGAGAGATAGAAAAAAGAGTCCTTTCTCTTCTGGAGCTTCGAGAGCACTAATGTCTAGACAATATTTGTCTTGACCCGGGCAAGAAAATAATAAGCGACGAGAGAGAGATATACTTATATATATATAAAAGTATGTATATATATATATATATATATATATATATATATATATATATATGAATATATATAGGTAGCTACAGATATCGGAGTACGGAGGTCATAACGGAGTTATGAGCTGTGAGGTAGTTAAAGTTTTCAACTGCCAAGCACCCTATATACCCTTCTCCTCCTCTTTCTCTTCCTCTTTCCTTTCTCACTCACTCTCCTATATCGCCATTTTCGGCACTGTCGGCAGTCCAAAGCTCGTTCGTTACGTGTTTCGCGCTAAATTTGTTCGATATCCTCGAGGAGTACCGTAAATCCGGATATATCCCAGGAAATTGCCGTTCTTCGCCATCGGTTTGCTGCTGCTGCTGTTGCTGCTCTCTCTCTCTCTCTCTCTCTCTCTCTCTCTCTCTTCCTCCCTCCCTCCCTCTCACTCTCTCTCTCTCTTTCTATTTTTCTCTCTTAACTTCCGACGTGAATTAAGGAAAAAAAAATAAATAAATAATTAAAAGATAAAAAAGTATAACGAAAAGAAAAAAGAAAAATAGAAAATAAAGAGAGGGAGAATGAAAGATATGATGCGAGGGTATGCATCTCAATATGGATCATTTCGTGACATTATTAATCGAAACGATTAGAAAAATTCAAATACGCTTTAACAATGACGCGTCAATTTTCAACAATAATTTATTAAACGAACAATGCTGATATATCGTATTGAACATGTTTACTGATAAAACATAATCATTATTAGATTATTGACGATTCTAATGATCTAATCATTTTCAAAGTACATTCGATATAACACAAAAAGACAGAAAGTGAAAGAAAGAGAGAGAGAGAGAGAGAGAGAGAGAGAGAGAGAGAGAGAGAAAGAGAAAGAGAGAGAGAGAAAGAGGTATACAATGATTTTAACTTAAAACACCCCACATAGAACGAAAACTATTGACCGAATCGTGCCACAAGTTTGAAAACGTGCTCGGTTAGGCTTCGTGCCGTTTCCCTAACGCTCGTCTCCTACCCTCCCTCTCCCCCTCTTCCCCCTTCATCCTCCCAATTCCATTCCCCTACTCTCTCAGCTACCACTAATGACAACACCGGGGTGCTTCGGCCCCTATCATAATTCGCAGCTTCTGCTTTTCTCTCGAGGGTTGTTGACACAATGCGGGCGCCTTACCGCAGTCCCATTCGTGCCTAAGACCGTCGAATATCAATAACGATAGACAGATAGAGAATAAAAGAGAGAAAGAGAAAGAAAGAAAAACAGAAAGAGAGAGAGAGAGAGAGAGAGAATGAGAGAGAAAAGAGAAACGTAAGCGAAAGAAAGAAAAGAATCTCATCGTTCGAAGGATAAAACGTACACGTCCACTAAAATTCGAAGGCACATCGTTTGGAAAGTGATCCTACGGGAACCCAACGCTCGTGACAGGATCAAAGGGAACGTTTTGTCCTAATGATGGTCGAACTCTCTTTCTTTATCTCTTTCTCTTTTTCTCTTTATCTCTCAATTTCTTTCTTTCTTTCTTTCTTTCTTTCTTTCTCGCAGAAGAAGTAACCGCGGGGCTTCGTTCACAATATCGTGCGTTAAATCAAATCGAGAGTCCCGCTAGTGGGTCAAAAAAAAAAAAAAAAAAAAAAAGAAGAAGGAAAGAAAAAGGGAAAAAAAAAGAAAAGAAAAGAAATATCGAGAAAGATCGTTTTCTCGTTACGAAAAATATCTCATATCTCCTCGTATCCTTATAATTCCATATACCCATCTCCACTTTATTTATCTCATACAAATTAAGTGACGATCGACTAAAAAAAAAGAAATTATTATTCATACCGTTCTATTTTTGATGGTAAAAAATATTCTTTGCTTTCATATTAACTTCATCATACTACTTCGTTCTAACCTTCTAGTAATATCAATTTGATCTCATATATTTCCCATATGAACTCTTTCTTTATTTCTCAATCTCTCTTTCTCTCCTTCACGATGGGTTTCATTGCCATTAGAATTTATATGAGATCCAATGTAACTCTCTGTGAGAAAAGATATAGAGAAATAGACAGAGATAGAGACAAAGACACCGAACAGAAATTCGCTTAGGAGCAGCTGCGATAATGATTACAATTCTCCTTACCCTAAAAACGATGGCTCTCATACAACACTTCGTCGACTCGCGAACAATTAATCTAAATGTCACCGAGAGTTAATTTATACCGTTCTACGATCGTATATCAAGTACTATCTTCTTTGGATATTCTCCAGGGATATATATATATATATATATATATGTGTATGTATATATATATATGTATGTATGTATAAAGCATTTCCCGTTAACCAGGCAACTCTGCTTTTATCGACCCTTAGACCAGGAGCTTCCTCCTATCGTTACCTTCGTAGCTTTCGCGTCAAGGTTGTTTCACGGTTTAATTACTTTCAGGAAAACAGAGGGAAAGAGAAAGAGAGAGAGAGAGAGAGAGAGAGAACGAGAGAGAAACAGGGAGAGAGAGAGAGAGAACGAGAGAGAAAGAGGGAGAGAGAGAGAGAGAGAGAGAGAGAAAGTCGACAGCATTTGCACTTCTACACGACCGACGCACGACATTCTCAACCCAAGAGAGTTTATTATAAGACTCGAATGTTAGGCCGTTAAGTTAGAAAGAAATCAAATAGAGAAGGAACGAATATTATTATGCAGTCCAATCCAGAAAATGAAATAGATCGTACAAAACGAATTCAACCCGTTCAAGTTTTTTATCACGGCTGGCACATTAGAATCGTGTCATTGAAAAACGTCTAGTAACCGTAGGAACAGCTTCTCGTTTCTCAACGTTTCTATGAAATATATCGTAGAGATAGAAATAGAGAGAGAGAAAGGAGAAAGAGAAAGAGAAAGAGAGAGAGAGAGAGAGAGAGAGAGAGAGAGAGAGAGAGAGAGAGAGAGAGAGAGAGAGAGAGAGAGAGAGAGAGAGAGAGAGAGGCTAGAAACTCTTACTAACGTCCGTAATGAATAAACGTTGGGAAAAAAAAGAAGGAGTAAGAAAAAAAAGAAAAGAAAAGAAAAAGAAAAATTGTCATAATTTCTAATTCAAACGCCATCGTATATACATCGTACACACAAACACACATACATATATATATATATATACCGTATAATATCGCCGTCGTATATTCTAATTAACACAACCGGCAATGTAGGAAAAACGATCGTTTAAAATTCACTAGAACGCTAACGGGACAGAGAATATCATCTTCATAAAACTCACTAACGATCCTGAAGCTAGGAACCTTTTACTTCATATAACCAACTCGTTGCAACTTTAAATGCTTCCGAATCATTGTGTTAATATTTATCCGTCAAATCGTATTTCTTTCTCTCTCTCTCTCTCTCTCTCTCGCTCTCTCTCTATTTATCTCCCTTTATCTTTCTGTCCTTTCTCTTTGGATCTCCTACAAATTTTATTACCTGAATTATTATTACGTCGCCTAACAGTAAAAGAGCGAAAACGACGCGTGTCAAGCGAGAAAACGAGGCACCTACGGACCAATCGAAACGCGCTATTTCATTGGATCACGATTTCGCATACGGGAGTAGGGACATTAACGATAAACCTTCGGCTCGTGTAATTGTAAACAGAGGGTACTTTACGCGACAATAAATCCTTCTACGTTGAGCGTTACGTTCTCGTCGTTCTCGTTACTTTATTCCATTTGATTAATTCCGAACAATAAAAGTACCATAAAAAAGAGAGAGAGAGAAAGAGAGAAAGAGAGAGAGAGAGAAAAAAAGAGAGAGAGAGAGATCCAAACGATACAATTTCAACGATCTTACGGAAAAAAACGAATGTGAGTTTTTCGGTCCAAACGTGGCTCTTTTTTCACATACTATATTTCAACGAAAAACGAAATATCCGAAACTATCTATGGGGCTTGGTTTACCCTTCCTTAGCATGGTGCCAGAAGCCAAGGATAAAGTCGTAATTTTAACGGTGTAGCAAGACTCGCATTCCGATAGCGACTTAACTCACTTTATCTATCTATCTATCTATCTCTATCTCTCTTTCCTTTATGTTTCTTTCCTTCGGTTTTCTCTATTCGATCGTCGTTCTCATCGTTACGCCTTCTTCTTCTTTTTTTTCTTCTTCTTCTTCTTCTTCTTCTCTAATACATCCTCCCCTCCCACAGCCCCGTTCCCAAGTCCCCCTCCTTTCCGTTCAGTCGCAATAAAATTTTTTTTTCCTTTTTTCCTTTCCTCTTCCCTCTTACCTCCCGCCACCTCTCTTCTTCTCCTCCTACTTATCCTCCCACCCTTACACAAGAGACAAATACAGACACACAGACTCGATGAAGATATTAAACGTCCACGGAGCAAATATTTCTAATTACTTTGGCAGTATCTCGTACGGACGAGGAGTTAGTTTCATAAAATCTTTATTATCCTGATATTTAGAGTTCCAGCACCAATGGTGGAAGACGACGGTACAGATCGTAAGATGGTTTTCGTGGCTTCCTATCGTATATAGAACGTTTTACATCTCTCTCTCTTTTTCTCTCTCTCTCTCTCTCTCTCTCTCTCTCTCTTTCTTGTAATATCGATCCATGTGTCTCCTTTTTCTTCCTCTTTTTTTTTTTTTTTTTTTTTTTATGAACATCATTCAGTAAATGGTAAGTATACTGTTATTCGCCGTTATTAATCACATCGGATATACTTAAATCGTGTCTCGTCGTTAAACTCCCCTCCACCCCCCACCCCATGACCCACCTAATCAACTTGCTACTACTTTCCCTTATTGTCTCGATGGAAACTTTTATTCGGTTATACGAATTACTTAGAGTTTTATTAACGCGACCGTTAAACGGCATGTGCAATTAATTACGAGTATTATTAATTACAGTTATCATTCGAAGATCTTTACGTAATTTCATGGTAATCAAATTTTGTAAGTATAATTGTTACGATTTTTCTTTTCTTTTCTCTTCTTTTTCTTTTTAGTTTTTCTTTTCTTGAAGAAAATGTTATGCTATTAAAGCACCGTACAAGTAATGAAAGTGAATATTATGCTATATGTTGCAATATCTGCATGAGAAATAACTTTTAATTAAAAAAAAAAATTTTTTTAAATTAAAAAAAAAAATAACAGAATATACTTCGATATATTTGTAAAATAAATATATAAAAATAATACTTGTTAAATATACTCTATGAAAAAAAAAAGAATAATTATTAATCGCTTTAATATTTATTTTAAAATTTATTAAAAAAGAAAAAAAAAAAGAAAACTAAGAAAAAGAAAAGAGAGAAAAACAAAGAGAAGAAGAAGAAGAAGAAGAAGAAGAAGAAGAAGAAAAGAAAAACTATCGATGGACGCTCATAGATATTATTATCTATATATTAATTTCTAAAATAAATAGATATGCCAAACTGTCTAAAAGTACGCTACAAAGAGTAATCGCGATAATCATCCATGGTATTTCGTAAATACAGAAACTAAACGATCTCCCACCGTAACACCTACGTTCTAAGCGAGTAGACCAAGTCTCGAAAAGCGTTAAAATATGTTCGAACGTTTATTCTTAGATCGACGATAAGCGATGCGAGCATGCTCGTCGCACGTGCTTCGAGTGTATGGTACTTAATTAAATTAAAAGAAGAGAAGCCTTTGAAAGAGAATTGTTCCCGAGTGTGCCGTATTGTGAACATCATCGAACAATCGGTTAAAAGAATAAAAAAAAAAAAAAAAAAAAAAAAAGAGAGAAAAAAAAAAGAAAAAAAAAAAGAAAAAACCAAAACAACAAAATACAAAAGAAGAAACGAAAGAGAAAGAAAGAGAGAGAGGAAGAGAGAGAGAGAGAGAGAGAGAGAGAGAGGGAGAAAAAGAGAGAGAGAATATCGAAAGTATTTACAAAGAAAGATATATAGAGATCCACACAATGCGTACGATTGTTTCGATCATAGTCGCGCATTTAGGCTCGTTATCGTCTTATCTCTCATTGTGTCATTCATAAATCGTCACCATACTTTCTTTTTTTATTTGCCTTCTCTTATACTTCATCAAACTAACGCACGTGTACGTACGTACGTAAATACATAAGCATGTTAAGTTACGTGCATGTATTCATGTAATATATACCGACGAAAGAGACGAACGTGTCGACGCATTCAGTCCGATATATATCGCGAGCCACAGAGAAATGTCGACGCAGTAACTTTTATTGCTTATAAAAGCTCGAAATATTATTATACCGTCGGCCAGAGTAAATAAGTTTTATCCAACCCTCAACTACATGGAACCTTGATTCTATAGCGAATTCGAGGTACACCTCTTGTGCTCTCTCCTCTCTC
>NC_140815.1:2432500-2440000 GCF_050613455.1 Vespa mandarinia | reverse complement strand
GGCATCCACCCCGCACCATAACTTCCGGTACTTTGATGTACCTCGTATTCTCTTGTTTTCTGCTCCATTGTGTAGTCTCTCTCTCTTACAACCCTCCCACTACTACTAACCCTATGTACTCACATCTCTCTCTCACTCTCACTCTCTCTCCACTCTCCTCTTATCACATCATATCACATCAAATCTTCCCTACTAATAGCATCGCCCAACCCCTTTTTGATATCGACCAATGACGAACTCTACAATTCCATATAAATATATATACATATATATATATATATATGTGTGTGTATGTGTGTGTGTACATATATCACAATAATCGCCATAATCACTGTCAGGATCTCTCGATATTATAAGCGCGACTACGTTTTATACATATCTCTAAGCACTTTGGAAAAAACATAGAATAACAGATTATGCACATGTAATAAAACCTTAGAATTGATGTGATTCATCATCTAATTTGTATCGTCAATGTTAATTAGATAATAATTATTTAATTTTAATTGATCACCTATTCTTGCGATCTATCGTTCTTTCAATTCTTATCAATCAAGAAAAGTATCGTAACATAAGATTATTGCTCATTGGTCAATTTTATATTGTAGATATCTTGTAACAATGATAAACGTTAGATCATTTTTATAAGACGATCTTACCATTAATTAAAACGCTTAAAACAAATGTTATGTGAACAATGAATGAAATCAAATATTCATCGATTGAATTAAATATTATCGATTAGAATGATAATACTATAACTATCGATTTAATGTGATTGTCAATTTGACAAATATTTAAAACAGAAAAAAGAAATATAAATATATATATATATTTATTTATTTATTTACTATCACTTTTACTTTATTTACTTTGACGATAATAGACGAATGAAAAGTCGAATAATTATGATTTCTATCGTTGATATAATTATGAATCATAATTAGAATTTTGATATAAAAAAAAAAAGAAAAAAAAAAAAAGAAAAAGAAAAATTTGTCATTTTTAGATTAATAAATGTAAGTAATTTCAGAGATAAGAATTAATCCGACTGATACCTGTCACCAAGATAAAAATGATCATAAAAATGATCGTTCAGATCTAACCACCCTTTTATTTTTCTTCACACAAATTTATCAATATCACATAATCCCATTCTTTTCTATACGTCCTAGCGCACATTTCCGTTTCAATTCGACGTCGGTGGGCCTTGGTAGTACCACTCGGTTCGATTATCTCATATCTTTCGTGGAATTACGTGCACTCTAGCATTTAGCAAGAGAGAAGGACTCTCTCGTCGAATGGCACTCCGGTACGACTTTGGATTGAAGTTTGCTTTTAAGCAGCGACGATAAGAAGGAGTCATTCGATCTACGTTCACATATACGTAAATATTTTACATACGTATGTAAGTACATAAGTAGGTACATACATAAATATATATATATATATATTATATATTATACATACGTATAAGGATCTAACGACTTTCGGGCATGAAAGAGAAGCCGAGTGGCACTTTAGATTTTAAAAGAGCAACGCAGAAATCTCATCGCGTGATTTCCAGATGGATTCACATAAGGCATAAAGAAATATATATATATATATATATATATATTTCTTCGTGTTTCGTCGACGCGTTTAAGAAAAAGTAAAAAAAAAGAATGAGAGTGAGAGTGAAAGAGAAAGAGAGAGAGAGAGAGAGAGAGAGAGAGAGAGAGAGAGAGAAAGAGAGAGAGAGAGAGAGAGAGAGAGAGAGAGAGAGAGAGAGAAAGAGAAGAAAAGAAAGAAAGAAATAAAACGATCGTGTTAAGGGTTAAAAAGCGAAACAACGGCGACGACGACGACAAACGATGAACGACGAAAGACGAACGACGACGATCGTTAACTCGCGAAAGCTTTTCCGAAAGGATTACTATCGCTTTATCGTTAAACGAGAGAAAGAGGAAATAGAAAGAGATAGAGAGAGAGAGAGAGAGAAAATCGTTTCGATTTAATAGATTCGTAAATACGTAGCTGCATTGTGCACGGCTACTGATGAAGTTAATGACGTGTTAGGATCATAATGGCGGCATCTCATCGTTTCAACCGAGTAAGGTGTATATAAAGCATATGTTTTAAAGGTTTTCGAGTAATCGTCCATTAAAGTAGATGCCCGTACGGACGAGGACGACGAGGACGATGAGGACGACGGTGCAATGGGTAGCGGGGCGTGAGCCCGTTAAAGGGGCTACGATTAAATTTAATTATCAAATTTTACGATTATTTGAGGCTCTGCCTCTGTACCTCGACCGACACCCGAACGAACACCAACCAAATTCTCCATCTCTTTCTTTCTCTCGTTAATATACGCTGAGAGAACGAGACACGGAAATAGAATAGGGTGTGTTACTCTCTCTCCTCTGACGGAGTAACAAAAAATGAATTAGAATTTTCAGGCACCGGACAGAAGGGCCCAATAAAGCTATAAAACGACGAGATACCACTGTGGCTCAGGTTACGTTACTTCTATCCCTTTCTCTTTCTTTCTCTTTCTCTCTTTCTCTCTTTCTCTCTTTCTCTCTCCCTCCCTCTCTCTCTCTCTCTCTCTCTTTCTTTCTCTATTTCACTACGGTATTCTCACGTTTACGATGGCAAACGCAAAGCGTGCACAGCACGATCATTTTCCCCTGAACGTTTCTCGCGAATCTCTCATAAAGTTCTTTTAGAATATAGAACAAGAATACACACATACACACACATACACACACATATATATATATATATCATTCGTTTTAAGTGAAACTATTTCGTTTAAAAAGGGTACGACGATTTTAAAGTAGACAATTCTTTTTACTCGTTCAAACTCTTTATTTAAAAGGATATTCTCCAACTTGATAACATCGTTCGAATTTTTAATGGAAGTTAAAAAAAAAAATATTTATATATATGTATATATGTAACCGATTGAATGTATTAAGCCATGTAACGTTGGAACAATGTTTTCCCGAACTACAATATATTCCGAGGAAAGTAGTATAAACTTTGCGTGAAAATTTTATGAAAATTAATACTATTTTACTCATTTTCATTTCTCACCTTTTATTTCACGTAATTAAAATTTTATAACAAACGTCTCTTCTTTTGCTTTCTCTAATTCTTATATTTATCCACTTACGTTTATTCATTATTAATATTCTATTGGATCTTATAAAATGATCAAGGCGTTTCATTAAAATTTCATGACTTTTGATATTTTTCGTCATAGGAAATATTTGAGAAACGCTGCGTTAAAGATCAATCTATAAAATATATATATATATATATATACACAAATACACATTGAAATAGAAGAGGAGAGACATTACAGGAAATTGCTTTCCCATTAAGTTCCCGTTAACTAAAACGTGACGATCGAAAAGGAAAAGCCATAAATAGCCTTTTCTAAACGTACGAGGAGTTCTTTTACAATCTTAACCAAACAACCCTATACCGACCATTACTAAGGGCTCATCAAAAAGCAGAGATCGGTCCCCGAGTTAGTGTTCCTTCCTTTTGTTTCCTACCCCCCCATTGTTTTCCGATAGATATAAACCTATCCTCTTATTCCTGAGATTAAAGAGCTTCGAATATGCCAGGCGTAAAACCAATAGCTTTAATAAAGTCAGGAATGCCGACTATTTCATTCCGACTATTTCGTTTCCGACATTCTGAATTGGATGGAGAGACCCCATCAACCTCTTACAAACCTCTTTACAACCTCTTCCTCTAACCGTCGATGTTGCTCGCATCGAAAAAGCGATCTAAGACGAAAAGGAAAGTACTTAACAAATACAAGAAAGAAAGAAAGAGAGAGGGGGAGAGGGGGGAGAAAATTAAGAAAAATAAAAAAGAAGGAGAAAGAGAGAAAGAAAGAAAGAAAGAAAGGTAGAAATGAAAGGATAAGAAAAAAAAAAAAAAGATAAAATAAAATAATAGTAGATTTAACGTAACGTTTTAATGACAAGGTTTTAGAAAGAAACAAAACCTGGTGCTTGCTTAACTTACCTTTCAACGGATGTCCTTTTGGCAATAAACCGAACCGTAGAGACTTTATTGTCCGGAAGGTTCGCCGTCGTTGTCGTCGTCGTCGTCGTCGTCGTTGTCGTCGTCGTCCATACTTGTGAACGTGAACGATTTGGACAGTTGGACGTACCGTCGTCCGTAGTCGTCGAATTTCCGGTTTATAAGCGCCATCGTAAGATTCGTGGGTAACGCGAGGCCATTAACGATTAACGATTCATTTAGGAACGTTTAATACCACGACGAGGGTTCTAACCATTTTCGTCGTTGTCATCGTCGTTTCTACTAGGTTCTTTCTATCATAGATCCGATAAGAGCACTATGTGTATCTTCTCATAATAATATATATATATATATATATATATATATATATATATATATGTCTATGTATATATAAATACCTTCTACTCTACCATCGTCTACGTAGTTATATATCCTTTAACACGAATTATTTAATCCATCGAGATATTAAACGATTCGTTTTATACATATAACGTCATTATTACTACCAACCCTGACGCAACGTGCCGTCAGTTGGTATTTACGATGGAAATTTAACTCACCCCCTATAATGGCTCGTGTAAATTTAAAGGTCTCATATATTTCCATACGTGCCGATAATTATTACAATGGATTAAATTGAAATATTGAAAAGAGAAAAGAAAAGAGAGAGAGAAAAAAGGAACAAGAAAAAGAAGATTAATTTTATTACTCTTTTTATAATAATCTAAAAGATTTATTTGTATTTTAATGTATTTTTAGAAGAATTAAAAGAAAAAAAAAATAAAAAAATAAAAAAAAAAGAAAGAAATAAAAAGAAAAAGTAAAAGAAAACTTTTAAATACCGCAATGACTTCGCAAAATTAGTTAACAATTTTGTCTTTGTTTATTCTGATAAATAATTAAGTCATTTTGTTTTTCTGAACAAAAAAAGAAAAGTGTAAAGCTAATTTTTGATATAAAATTATATTTATTTGGAAGGTTAATAATTCATAAGTTGAATCAATTAAAGAATATGATGGATCTATGTTATCATACATTCATAATTTTCCATAAATATTTTCGTACTCTTAAAACGTTGTAAAAGTGAACTACTATTATTGATGAAAAAATCTCTAACGTTATTCTAAATTAAGAATAAACATTATCGTAATTAGAAAGTTTAAGTGAGTATCATTGTTCATAACTTCTTTTTTCTTTAAATAAAAATGGAACATTTTTTCTTATAAATTATTTTTAAGACATTTATATAATTTTGAATATAATTTGAGTCAGATGAAATCGTATTTTGTATTTAAATAATTTTTAAAACAGTCTAATATGATTACGTGATATCAAAAGATATGTATTTCATGACATTTACTCGTTAGAATTCATAATATAACACAAAAGATCAACATTCCAACGATAAGAGTACATTACAAAATATTTAGCTAAATGAAGGAAAAATATTTTTTATTTACAAACAAACACAAAATTTCTAAATATCCTAATACGATAATAAAACTGTTATAATTGTCATAATTAACGGCACGTATATCTCTATATTAACTTTCATTTACAGATCAAAAGATATTAATTCTTATTAAGAAATTGTTCGTGTCCTTGAAGCATACTATATACTGTATAACATTTACGTTGCGTATTTTCATTTCTTTTCTTTTTTTTTTTTTTTGTATACAAAATTGACTCAGAGAGATATTTTACCTGCAATAATATTGCTTACGTTTGCTCTTTAAATAATTCACCTAAAAATATCTTTAGTACGAAAGACCTTGACAATTGTAAATAAGGAAAAGACATTTCCAAGAGACCAATGTCTTCCATCGAATAATTGTAAACAATACTTATTTTAATATCGATTCGATCTCTGAATAAAAATACATTGTCCTTACCACCCCCCCCTACCCTTCACGCTCTCTTTCATCATTGTAAATACACGTAATAAATTTTTCTGATCATTCATATGGTACGAATAAATTTACCGAAATATCTATGTATTTCTAGAAATAATAGATAATTGCGACGACTTGTTAACGTGAAAATTTTCTACATACATACATATATTGCATTCATTTTCATTTGTACGTTACAAGAAAAGTCACTTAAGGAAAGAGGGTGATATCATCGAGATGTCCTTGGCAAACTTATTGCAAAAACTTATACATATACATACTCATTCGAAATAATCTCAAAACTTGACATCTTTCAGACGTCGTCATCTTCGTTACTTTCAATCTTATCGAATATCCCCTCTATTTCTCTTTCTCTCTCTCTCTCTCTCTCTCTCTCTCTCTCTCTCTCTCTCTCTCTCTCTCTCTCTCTCTCTTTCTCTCTCTCTCTTTGCATGGAATAAAATAATTCAAAAATCGTACGTACTCGTTAAGAAAGAACAAAAAAAGAAAGAAATAAAAAGAAAAAAAAGAAAAACGAAAAAAAGAAAGAAGAAAAGAAAAAGAGACCAAAAAAAAAAAGAAAGAAATAAAGAATGCTCTTAGCGATTGGTTAAAACGTTTCGCTAGTAGCATAAATCGCGTCCATTTAACATTCCGAATTTTTATACGATGCACAGATATAAATACATACTTGTAAAATACTTAATGCTTCAAAGATTATATCCCCTACCATTGCCATCTTTACTTCTCACTATTTGTCTCTCTCTCTCTTTCTATCTCTTTGGGTTCGAAGGTACTTAACGAAAAAAGTCCAAAGGTTAAAAAAAGAAAAAAAAAATAAATATATATATATATATAATATAAATATATATAAATATATATATATATGACGAAGTACGATGTATCTTGTCATAGGAGTACTAGTTGCTCCAAGTACCAACACATTTTTTTCTCTCTTTTTCATTTTCTTTTTTATTTTTTTCTTTTTTCTTTTTTTTTTTTACATTACGGACAAAAAGACTCTACGTTGCACATACATCCATATATGCACACATATATATATATATATATATATATATATATGTACATACGTATACTCTTATGTACGAGTGCTTTATCGCAAGAGGAGGCTAGGGCGCTCAAAGCTGCCTCTTAACACCTTTCATAGCTGCCTGACTCTTGCCGGCGCTCTTAAAACGATTGCAACGAGCAGGTATGCGCATGTGTACACTTTGTCTACTTTAAGTACATCTTTCTTTTCGTTCGGCTTGTAAGTGCCGAAGATAATCGGCATGGTAACGATATATACATATGTTTTACTATGTTACTACGCGACACGTTGTCCGGCTTCTTTTCTTTCTTCTCCTTCTTCTTTTTCTTTTATTTTATATTCTTCTTTCTTCGATTTTGCTAATGTTTTTTTAGTCAAAGATGATCCATGCCAGTAACAAAAAGACGAATTAAATTTCGTATATACTAATTTAAATAACAGCGAAAACTTGAACTTATCTAATTAACTAATTATATCTAATATCTAATAACTAATATCTAATGTTATGATTAT
>NC_140815.1:2417500-2425000 GCF_050613455.1 Vespa mandarinia | reverse complement strand
ATTTTTCAAGGGACTTTGTTGAAGAAAGTCAAAGAGACGGTTCATTAGCATTCGTAGTAAATTACACGTAGTGAGTAACTTTGGTCTTCGATAGTAAGTAAGTAAGTAAGTAAGTAAGTAAGTAAGTATGTACGTACGTACGTACGTCGTAAGTTCAAGAGTGATTTATTTATAGTCCTTGTCGTCTTCTTTAAATAATACAACACGTCGAATTGTACTTTTCTTCTAATACCAATTGTATTCATTGGAAATAGAAATAATAAAAAAAAAAAAAAGGAAAAAAAAAAAGAGAGAAAAAAAAAAAATTAATTTTCTCGTTAATGTAATAATATAAAAAGAAAACAAAGAAAAAAAAGAAAGACTTAGATTTTACATTTACATTAAAAATTTCATTTTCAATGAAGAATTGATTAGAATATATTTTATCTTATATATTGTCTATTTAAAAACGCATCCAAGCATGCTAGGTTGGCCGAGCGGTCTAAGGCGCCAGATTTAAGCTCTGGTTCCCATTTGGGAGCGTGGGTTCGAACCCCACACTTAGCAAATCTTTTTTTTTTTCTTTCTTTCTTTCTTTCTTTCTTTCTCTCTCTCTCTCTCTCGCTTTCAATTTTAATCGTCGAATGGTGAACATATACAATTTAATTATCATTTCGTGATAAAAAAGAATTGTGATCATAATTGTAAATATTTTTCTAAAGATTATATGTATATATTAGGGGGACCGGAAAGTAATGTCGTTTCTGCGGATGTCGATATTTAAGTGTAATTAAAAATAAAAACTTGTTAAAAATTTATTCGTTTGAATTTAATTTAAGAAAGCGACATTACTTTTCGGTCCACCTAATATATATATATATATATATATATATATATATATTTTTTTTTTCCCTTTCTATATACAAAGTAAGCAGTTTAAAAAAATTATATTAATCGTTGCATCAATAATACGTAAGAAAAAATTTTTTTTTAACAAATAAAAAACGAATTTCGTTATATCATTTAATTTAGAAGAGATCTCGATTAAGGGAGAAAGTTAGGAATCGTCTCGCAATTATCGCGAAAAATATCTCGACGAGGAAGATAAATGATGTAAGAAAGAGTGAGAGAAAGAGAGAGAGAGAGAGAGAGAGAGAGAGAAAAGAAAGAGAGAGAAGCTTTCGGCGAAGTCGAATTCGGAGACTGATGGAGCTGGTAATTGCTTGGAATATAAATGACCCGATGAATAGTCATAGATAATTAGAGAAAGCAAAGATAACCAATTGAAGCTTTTATAATCCCGAACGATAAATCTCCGTCTTTAGATAATTATTTATTGGATTATACGTTATAAAGATTTTCTCTTTCTCTCTCTTTTTCGAACAAATTGTTGTAAATTTGCAAAAAATAAAAAAGAAGATACGATAAATGAAAGAAGATTTCGTTATCTATAATGACTATCCGGAGCCTTTAATTCTATCGTTGGATATATATATATATATATATATATATATATATATATATATATATGTATGTAAAACTTCATTCTTAAAGAAATTCTTTTATACCGCGAGAAGCGTCAATAGATCCTATTGGGAAGGAAAAAAAGCCGATTAAATAGGATTAACAGTGGTAAGAACAGGACGAGTAAAAAAGGACGAGTCCTTTTCCCAGAAGGCCAGGACTTGACACCGCATAAGTGTCACGAGTCTTTTTTCACCCCCTCTCCTCTTTTTCGAGGGGTAAGTTTGCAGCATGGCCTCGTAACGAAAGCGAGTATACGCGAAAAAGAAAAAGATAGAAAGAGAGAAAGAGAGAGAGAGGGCATTCTTGAGTGAGAAGGAAATAGGAGCGTGAATGAGTAAAAGATATATATATATATATATCTTTTTTTCATATATATATATATGAGTAAAAAGGAGAGGAAAAAAATGCGGAATCGCAAAGGGTGCTGGGAGTTGAGAGTCGCACCACGTTGAAACGCTTGTCACAACAATTTCGCTAAAAAGGCACAACAGAGCCGTACAATACCGGGACACTTGTAATTTCATTCCAACGCATCTGTTGTCATTCTCACGTTACCGCATTCACTTTCTCTGTTTCTTTCTCTCTCATTCGAATATATATGTGTGTGTGTATATATATATATGTATGTATGTATGTATCTCGACTTTCTTCGTCTCTTGTCGTGGGGAGAAGAGAGAGGATATGGCAGCACACCGGAGTCGAGTTGCCAGGAGCGACGACATGAAAAAAAGAGAGAGTGAGAGAGGGGCGTGGGGAGGGGGTGGCGGAAAGATAGAAGAAGGAAAAAAACTCGAGCGAACGTATTTTCAAGCAACCCTTACGTCGATGATGATACACAATGAATCCCGGTGTGGCACCCAAAAGGGTCCGAAGGGTAACGACGATACTCGCTCTTGGCAATAGTGTAGCAAAAAAAAAAAAGAAAGAAGAACAGAAAAATTGACGATGAATGGAGTATCAAGAATGGTGAATTATATACATGGAATATATATATATAATACTTGAGGTTAAAATTATTCATTAAAAATTGTTTTCTTTCTTCTTCTATTATTTCATATTGGCATTAAATGTTTATTGGTTAATTGTTATTGGTCTATATATATATATATATTATACTTTTTTTTTTATATAACTTTTTTTTTTTTTTTTTTTTATTATAAAGAAATATTGTAAACAAAATTTTTCACATCGTATTGATTTAAAATCGTTTAAGAAAAGTATTATATTACGATATAATATCGAATAGGAATAAGATCACTTATCATCGAAAACGAAAGAGGGGTCGTTACGTCGTTACTTCGCATAACTTCGTTTTATCGGTACTCGATAATGCTCCTCTTCGAGTTGACAGCTAGAAGAGATTCCATTTCTTCTTCTTCTTCTCTAATTCTCGATTTATGGCCGTCTTTTCTAACGGTTGACAGCCGAGCGAACTGGTAATTCGATCCTAACTGGTCACGATAAAGAGGGAGAGATGAAGTAGGAAAAGGATAAAGATAAAGGAAAAAAGACAAAAGTGGGGAAAAGAAAGAAAGAGAAAAAAGAGAGAGAGAGAGAGAGAGAGAGAGAGAGAGAGAGGTGAAAAATTGGAAAACAGGTTCGACAAAAATGCTATTTCCATGGTGTTCGACTCCGCCTCTTGTCCATCCCCCTCGAATAAGGGAAATCGTATTTGTAATACTTAGGCGTTTTGCAGCCGACGTCCCATGAAATCACATTACCGAAATTCCGAATATTAAATTCGTCTCTCTTTCCCTCTCTCTCTCTCTCTCTCTCTCTCTCTCTCTCTCTCTCTTTTTCTCTCTATCCATTTTCCATTCCTTCTTCTATAATATACTTTTTCTCGGTCTATCGCCTCGAGTTATCGTCGGCTTAATCGAACCTTAAAAATGCGATTTGATTTGATTTTGTTAGAAGTATGAGATTATATTCTTTTTCATTCTATTATATTTTTCTTTCTTTCTTCTTTTTTTCTTTTTTTTTTTTTTTCTTTTTTTCTTTTTCCTTTTTTTTTTTTATAATCGAAGACATAGAATTAGAAGAAGCGTAACGGACAAATTTTTGTTTGTTTGAAATTCTTACGGGACATGAGAACTCTGGTGTCGACACGATTATCCCGGTGATGTATTTTATGTATACATACATACATACATATATATATATATATATATATATATATATATAGATAGATAGATAGGTACGTGTGTATCCTACGTGGTACAATAGAAGAGAGAAAAATTAATCAAGCGACTTCGAAACCATAAATAACCATCGGCGACGGCGAGGCTGCTCGCGTACGCTCGGATAATGGATGAGAAATTGCGCGAAAGCAAAACAAACCGGAGAAACTGGTATAGAGTGAACGGGAAGAGGAAGAGAGAGAGAGAGAGAGAGAGAGAGAGAGAGAGAGAGATAAAGAGAGGACGAGCTCGATTTGCCGGCTATGCCATTGTCGTCGATCTGACGCTGCTCGGGACATAATCTCGCGATAGCTCGACGTCGTCGGCAGAGAAAAATGAACTTTTTCGTCGATGTCCGCATGTTTCTGACCGGACGAGAGACCAGACAATCTACGACGAAGAGTGATAGAAATGAAAAGAGGAGAGAGAGAGAGAGAGAGAGAGAGAGAGAGAAAGAGATACGTTGAAGCTTATCATTCGAGATCTCTTATGTACTTAGATCTACAAAAATCTCGGTCCTTTTTTAAAAATTCGTTTCTTTTTTTTTTGTCAAGCTACTAAGTAAACAAACAAACAAACAAATAAATAAAGAAGAAAGTGAAGAAAAAAATCAGGAGGGCGAACTTGTTTTCCCCGTTTAGGTGGGGGCTTCGTGCTGAAAAATGAAAGAGAAGGAGGAAAGTGCAAATGCAAAAGAATGAAAAAGAAACAAGAAAGAAAAAAAGAGAAAGGAAAGAAAGAGTAGGTGGAGAGTGAAAATGCAAAAGAAAAATAGAAAGAAAAAAGAAAAAGAAATAAGAAAGAAAAAAGAAAAAGGAGGAAAGAAGGAGAGGGAAGAAAATGAAAATCCAAAAAAGAGAAAAAAAAGAAGAAAGAAGAAAGAAAAAAGAGAAGGAAGGAAAGAAAGAGCAGGAGGAAAATGAAAATGAAAATAAAGAAAGAAAAGAAATAAGAAATAAGAAAGAAAAAAGAAAAAAGAAAGAAACGAAGAAAGAAAAGATCGGAGCTGCGTGAAGATACAAAAAAAAAGAAGAAAACAAGAAAAATAATAGAAGAAGATAGGAAGGAAGAAAGAAAAGAAAAGAAGGAAGAAAGAAAGAAAGGAAGGAAGGAAGGAAGGAAGGAAGGAAGAAATGAAGGAAGAACTGTGTTGGTTGTTAACAGAACAGGACGCCATGGCAATCGTAAATGTTTAATATCGTGATTAAAGGCGCTGGCGCCTCTCATTATTATTTCAGTCTGGAGGACATTTCTTTAGGGGGTGGACTTGCGGACTTACCTCCCCGCCTTACCCTCTCTCTCTCTATCTCTCTCTCTCTCTCTCTCTCTTTCTCTCTTTCTCTCTATCTCTCTCTCTCTCTCTCTCTATCTCTCTCTCTATCTCTCTCTGTAAGAGAGAGCATCTCCGCTTCACCGCGTTCCTTTTCAATTCTCACTTTCCTTCGTCGGCTTAAAAATCCTCCGTGAAAATTAGCCGTCTAAATATTTAAGGCTTTCCTTGCTTGATCCTCCCTCCACCTTTTTCTTTTTCTTCTTCTTCTTCTTTTTTTTTTTTTTTTTTTTTTTTGTTTCTTTTTCTTTTATTCACCATGGAATACGCTCCAGATAGAGAAAAGATAGATAGAGAGAAAAATATAGTGCTTGTTTGTATTTGTGTGAAAGAGAGAGAAAGAGAGACAAAGAGGGTGGGGGGAGGGTTCGGGGAGATATAAAAAAAGAAAAAAGAAAGAAAAAGAAAAAGAAAAAGAAACGAGGATACAAAAACTGTCTGCGGGCCGCATTATTGTTAGGAGGAGACAGGCGTGATCTCTCCCATCTGATGGATTTCATCTTCATCCCTTAGACCCACCCTCTAGCTTCCCGTTGCACTTGGAATGCCCTTCGGACGCCCCGGTGATTTCTTTTTTTTTATTCTCTTCCTTTTCTTTTTTTTTTTTTAATTTCCTCTCTTTCTCTCTCTCTCTCTCTCTCTCTCTCATTCTTACTCTTACTCTCTCTTTCTTTGTATCTATTTCCTTTACTCTTCTTCGTTCGAGTATCGAAGTCGTCGGTGTTGAAATTGCTTCACTCGATGATACTTGTGCGATTCTATGCTACTGTTTCCTGATAGAAAGCAGTGATACGAGGTAGAGAGAAAGAAAAAGAGATGCAGAGAGAGAGAGAGAGAGAGAGAGAGAGAGAGAGAGTGGGGGGGAGTCTATAAAATACTTGTCCATATTTTTTTTTTTCTTTTTTATGGAAATAAGAAGAATATTTCGTTGTCGTCGATTCTTTTTTTATTCTTTTTATTTTATTTCTCTTTTTTTTTCGAGAAGGAAGAGATAGAAATAAGGGAAAGTCCAGCGAAGGGTCGAAAACTATATTTCTCTCTCTCTCTCTCTCTCTCTCTCTCTCTCTCTCTCTTTCTCTCTCTTTCTCTCTTTCTCTCTTTCAATCGGACATTTACATTCAGCCGGAAGTTTCGCGCTTGTAAACCGGAAAGAAATCCGCGAAAAGTACGAGCACACTAGAAAGAGAAAGCTTGTGGGTGTGGGTGTAGGGGTGGGGATAGGGGGAGGGGTTTGGAGCTCTTGAACGTCCTTTTATGTTCGTAGTGTCGCGCATTCGGGTGGGTGGGACTAGGCGAAAGGATATTCGTAAATAAAATTTTGCAGAGGAGGGTGACAAAATGGTCACACGCTCCACTGCTGACCCTATCGTCGACGTTGGGTCAAAACTCGATATCTATGCGACGAGATTTTTTTTTCTCTCTCTCTCTCTCTTTCTTTCTCTATATCTATGTATCTCTTTTCTTTTCTTTTCATTTCTTTTCTTTTCTCTTTTTATGCTGTTTTCACGTAGTTACGCTCTCCTTCGTAGAATGAAATAAAGTAGATACGGTTTTGCCGGACAGAATATTATAACGCTCGACTGACAGGGGATCTCTCTCTCTCTCTCTCTCTTTTTCTTACTTTCTCTGTTTCTCTTTTTTCTGTCCCTTTTCCATAGGGAACGATAAGAATACCGCAGGTTTAAGGCTGCTCTATTAGATTTCATAACGTCTAGCGAAGCCCTGATTTCCCCGTCGATTCTCCTTCGATCGAAAAAAGATACTTTTTTTTTTTTCTATCGCATTCACTTTCCTTGCACGTACATACTTACATACGTGCATACATATATATGTATACATATACACATACATACATACAGAAGTGTAAACATATATATATATATATATATATATATATATATATATATATAAGACGTACTTATGCGTGTATACTACTATATACGTGATAACCTTGTAAATATCGTAAGTAAGAAGCCACGGGAATGGAGGAAATTATTTTTTTTTCTTCCTTTCTTTCTTTTACGTGATAATAGAGGACGTATAAGGCGAGGAGGGAAAGACGAAAGAAAGAGGAAAAGAAAAGTTTTCTTGATTTCGCGGAACGTAAAAAAAACCCGTTCGAAAAATTTTCTAATCACGTTAGAAATTGTACGATATAGACAAAGGAATTAGAAATGAAAAAAAAAAAAAAATTATATCTTCGTGCAATTGCGAAGGACGATTTTACGTTTTTTATTGCAATGAACTATACTTTGCGTCAACTTGTCGTTCTAAAGTAGAAGAAAGTTTATGTTACGTGTACATATATACATACATACATATATACATACATACATACATACATACATACATACATACATACATAGATACACGGCGTATAACTGTCGCGACTGCTCGCGATCAATCAAGGCCGTTATCTCCTTTGCTAGTCTTTCTTATGTTCGCAAGACTCATCGGCGTACGATTACGTTAGATTCGAACCGC
>NC_140815.1:2400000-2415000 GCF_050613455.1 Vespa mandarinia | reverse complement strand
CGATAAAAAATACGAAACTTTTTTATTATTAAAGAAAGAGTAATACAAAAAAAATTAATTAATTAAAAACTTTCAATTTTGTATATTTAATGGAAAAAGGAAAAGAGAAAAGAAAAAGAGAAAAAAAAAACATTTGACAGCGGTGGGATTCGAACCCACGCCCTTTCGGACTGGTGCCTAAAACCAGCGCCTTAGACCGCTCGGCCACGCTGCCTTCGGAATGGTCTTTGAATATCGTATTAGAAAATGATACTTAGCGTAAGCTCATAAGTGCATTTATTTTTATATGAGTCATTGATCGTTTCTATGATATCATCGTGCTCTTTTTATTCGTCATAGATGCAACATAGTCAAGTATTTCTAAAGAGATATTTAAGATTCCTAAGGATGCTAATTGAAATAAGTTTTTATTGCTTCTAATTCTCGTTGTGAATCGTATATATATGTGTATATATATATATATATATATAAACAAAGAAAAAAAATAATTGATTTCATTGATGATGTCATATCGATGATCCAACGTTCGAACTACATTTTTTTTTATCATTTTTATAGAGATTTAATTAAGGCCTGTATTTATTTGAGATATTTCTTCGCTCGAACGAGAAATAAAAGAGATAAGAAGAAAAGAGAAAGAAAGAAAAAAAAAAAGAAGAAAAAGGAAAAGAGAAAAAAAAACAATTTTAAGATGGTAAATCTGAAGCGCGTTATGCGTTCTCTTTCACGCATAAAAATTATTTTTCGACAAAGAAAACGGCTCGTTTAGTGTTATATATATATATATATATAAAAAGAAAAAAAAACAAGAAAAGAAAACGAAGAAGAAGTAGAAGAAGAAGTAATGAAAATACTTGGCCCCCATGCAATGGTGTATTTGCGCGGGTGTACGTCATTACCGTGGCGTCGGTTGGTAGAAGGGAGAGGTGGGTAGATTCGTAGAGGGATGATGGTGCGACGAATCTTACGGTTTTTATTTATTTTTCCCTTCTACCGTGCAACGTCGGCTGAACGCGATAAAATCTCTCAATATAAAAATTCATGCTCATAATAACGTGACTCCGTCCGGGAGTGGCTTCTTATTTTTTTCTTATCGCGTCCCCGGAGACGAGCGTAAAAATGACGCTCGAACCTCTCGTGCTCGATGGAAAGGAGAAAGAAATAAAGAAAGCAATGAGTAAGAAGGAAAGAGAGAGAGAGAGAGGGAGAGAGAGAGAGAAAGAGAGAGAGAAAGGAAGAAAGAAAGAAAGAATGAGACAGAGAAAGCCGTACGACCGTGGACAGATCGATAAATTTGCGTGAATATTCGTATAAAAGATAAGCTCCCGAGATAAGAGGTAAATCGGTCCTTGAAGTGACGGGTCTCCCCTCTCACGTTACGTCGACGTACATAGATACGACTATATCAGAAAATAGAAGATAAATTTCATTCTCTTTCTCTCTCTCTCTCTTTCTCTCTCTACTAAAGTTGCGTTTTATATATCATTTATGAAAGATTTGAAAAACGTGCTGTCATTTTTTTGTTTTCTTCTCTCTTCTTTTTATTGTTCTTTTTTTTTTCTTTTTGGAATACGTGTATCTTTTTAACGTAAACGATAATCTGTTTTTATCTTCTCTTTTCCATTTTTTTGTCTTTTTTTTTTGCACGTTATATCCTCACACGTTATTATATGCGATAGCTGTGTATGTACGTATATGCTTACATAAAACGTGAGATCGGGTTCTTTCATTCATTATTAAAACCAAGACCATTATATTTTGAGCTCGGGAAAGAGCTCAATTCCTTTTTTTCTTTTGTTTGTTTTTTCTGTTTCTCGTGCGGTTTATCACCGATAACATAATCTCGCTTATGCTCCATTAAAAAGAAAAAGAAAGAAAGAAAGAAAGAAAGAAGAAAAAAAAAAAAAAAGAAAAGAGACGTTCGTCCCAAGAAGAAAGAGTGAGGTACCTGTTTAGCATCGCATTTAGCAGAATCACGACGGTACTTCGGCTTAATAATACTCGTACGTCGCTGTCGTCGTGGATGATCGATCGTATCGCGTGCTCATCCGCAACCCAGACGAGGAGGATGATCTCGATGACTTGCATCGACTGAATTACGTTGAGCATGTTGCATATCATATAGAAAATCCCTTCATGTTGTATACATCATCATACATATATATATATATGTGTGTGTGTGTGTGTGTGTGTGTGTATGTATGTATGTATGTATCTATGTAACTATATGTCTACGTTGATCAAGTAGGGCGTGCAACTTCTTATGAAATAAACTCCGTTAGAAGCCAATTGGGGGATGATTTATCTATTATTTTCTGCGGATCATGGAATGAAGTGTAGTAGGATGAAGGAAGTGGAAAATAGGTGGAGGTTACGTGGGGGTGAATGTCGAGTGAGGGATATGCGAACGCAGGTGCTCGATCCTCGGATGATCGTAAGAGGAGAGAGTGATGTTAACGTACGATATAAATTAATGATACATCGAATAACGTATCCATTATAACGATTACTATGCCCAATGAGATAAGGTATAATGTATCGTTATCGTTATTCGACAAAAATTTCAGTGGACAGACGGAATTAGTTTAGAAATGTCTCGTTAGCGTGATATTATGATGGCTTCCTCTCTCTCTCTCTCTCTCTCTCTCCTTTTATTTCATTGTCGATATTTTCACGAAAATACGCGCGAAATACGTACCGAACATTAACGAAATATTCCATGACACTATATATATATATATAGTATTATATATATATATATATATATATATATATATATATATATATATATATATGTATATATTGAGCATCGATCATTATGAGTCTGACCGTCCAATTCTGATTGGATATTCCAGTAATGGTCTATCGCCGTAATAATCGTCGACGTATGCAATAATCATGTCGTTTAATGACAATTGATGCGTACCGGCTCGTTAAATGCGCTTTAACATCGCGCCCTGCTTCTATACGTACGCTCGCTCGTTATAATAGTTCCTATAGAGATGCGCAAGCTCGTATATGTGATACTTATGATATGACCTCGGCGTAGAGGGATATTAGCCGAATAATGTTAACGTTGCCGTTCGATGTAATCTAGATCTTTGTATAGATCGAACCTAGGTATATAAATTTTCGATTTATACGAACTTTCTCGTTGGTCGATTTATGCTCGCAGAAATAAAAAAATTTTAATCATATCAAAGTATGCATATATATATATTTACATATAACATATGTATGATCGAAGGCATCGTCGATTACGCGTTGAAAAGCGTTTTCCGATCGAGGTAGGACAATAGCCGTGACTATATGTACTTATGTATGTGGTATATATAGGTATACACGTTTACAACATAGACGTAGAGACATAAACGCATATAGAGAAGCCGTTGAAGAGGAGATTGGCGGCCTAACGCAGATATGGGCGATGGTTCTATTGTTGGAGGGGTTCGACGTTACGCACGATCGGTCAATATTTCTCGTAACCGATCTACGTTACCTTCACCGGGATGTGCAACTATCGATGTGCATATAGAGAGATATAGACACTCTCCGCATACGATCTCTCTACGCTTCCGTTTCGCGTGCACCGTACCAACTACGGTCTCGTTTGCGGAACACGATGTTACATTGAATATTTTCGCGTTACTGACCTCCGGCTATTCCGGATGTTGCGTTGAGAGGAGTAATACATACATACGTACATACATACATACATACATACATATATACACGGTATGCAATAATGTGTATTTGTATGTTGATGTATATGTGTATGTGTTAATAATGCGTACCTTCCTCCTCCGACTACGTCATTCTACACTAATATAAATGTGTTGGTTAGAGCCAATTAAATTCTACCATCATCGTATGATTAACTAACATACGTGTACAATAAAAACATTGATAGCTTTGATAACGTTATTGTGTCATAAATTCATAGCCTTTCCGATAAACTAACGTAATCAGGTAAACATTCGTTCTATCATAAATGCTAACTTTTTTTTCCTTTCTTTTTATCTTCTTCTTTTCTTTCTTTTTTTTTTTTTTTTTTTTTTTATTTGAAAACACGAAGTAACCCAAGTTCCGTTGGAAAAATTCAATCGGTCTCGTACCGACTTGGGAAATGCAACGTTAAAACTTTCCAAATATTTGCCAACTCCTTGAATCAAATTACATAACGTGCTTGCATATCTACGTCGCAGCAGCATTTTTCCCTTCCCCCTCCCTCTCCCCCTCCCTGTCCACCTTCCCATTTCTCCCTTCAGCCGACGGATGTACCCTCATAATTAAAGGATCGCGATCCTCTCTTTCGTTTCCCATTTTTGTGTTTTACGCGTTTTTCTGGTAATTTTCGTAAAAGGGCATATTAGAGCTATGTCAGAATTCAGGGATGTGTTTCATGTAAAAACGATGCATCGTGGTTCTACACAAAAGAAAGAAAAAAAAAGAAAAAAAAAAGAATATAATAAAAGAATAAAAAGAAAAAATGCATATGGGAGGGATGCAAAAGCGAGTAATAATAATAATAATAATAATAATAATAATAATAATAATAATAATAATAATAATAATAATAATAAAAAAAAAAAAAAGAAATGCGTGCGCGAAGGGAGAAAACAAAACGAAATAATGCATGAAAGCTGGTCGGGACGATTGGACTCGTTTTTCTCCGTTGAAAAATATTTGTCAATATTTCGATGTAGATTTTTAGTCACCCATTGAAAACTGGGCTAGAAATTTTTTGAAAAGAACAACTAGTTCATTACTATGAAGGGGATCGTCGTTGAATTCGTCGGCTCGAATTTCTATCAGAGTTGCGTGACTGTCAAAAACACGTTTTTCATTCTCTCTCTCTTTCTTTCTCTCTCTCTCTCTCTTTCTCTTGGAGGAGGAGAGAATATTTTTCGTTCGAATTGTGCCAAACTCTATATCGAGGGAGATAGGAAAAAAAGGGTTGATTGGCGGAGTTTATAGGCATCATGGTAACTCTAGCGACGCACGACACGGTAATTGTGGGAAAGATGGAGGGGAGGGGTAGATAGAAGGCGAGTAGGGAGTCAGGGGTAATTTTGCAAGGGCAATTTCGTCGAAAATTTAAAAGAAAAAAAATTTGTCCCCCATCCGAAAATAAACAAATTAAAGAAAAAAAAAAATAAAAAAAAATAAAAAAAATCCCTTCCGTGTAGCATTCGCAGAGATCGCGAGGATTGGTAACACACACACACACACACACACACACACACACATTCTCTCCCTCTCTCTCTCTCTCTCTCTCTCTCTCTTTTCCGTTTTACTCTATCTCTATCTCTATCTCTATCTCTATCTCTATCTTCTCTGTCTGTGTCTCTAGAGGAAGTTGCGTTCACCTGCATCATATCGGCCAAAACCTCGTTTTCCCCAGTAATTCCATTTTCGCGTTGGCTGGCCTCCGCTACGAGATCGTATGACTCGATTTTTCCACAATTTTGCGGGAGAGTCACCGTGGAGGAGGGTGACGAGGGGTGGGAGAATTTCAATTAGATTACCTCCGTCCGCGTTACATACCGCGTTTTCCTCTTTCCTCTTCGTATATCCCCGTATGCGGAGAAGAAAAATCGCGTTTACCCCACCGCTTCTCTCTTCACCCCTCTCTCTCTCTCTCTCTCTCTCTCTCTCTCTCTCTTTATCTCTATCTCTATCTCTTTCTCTCTTACCTACTCTTTTTCTCTCTCTTTTTTCTCTTTCTCTTTCTCTTTCTCTCGTTTCAACAGAAGCGAGAAAGAGAAGGACTACTACTACTCGTCAATGACGAACTTTTCGTCGTTTGCTCACTAATGGCCGAGCCCATTCGACGTGTTCTCGCGAGATCGCCGATGATTAATCAAGCACAAGCTCTACCCGTAAACCCTACGGCCTAAACCCATTTTTAGAAGCGCTCGACCGGAGGACGTGGCGATTATACCCGCGAGCGAGATACCGTTTCCCATTATTTTCTTTTTTTTTCTCTCTTTTTTTTCTTTTCTTTTTTTTTTTTTTTTTTTTTAATTCCTTCGTTCGAGTACGTCCTCGTGGTTTCGTTGTCGTAGTCGTCGTCGTCGTCGTCGGCGTCCTCAACCCTCCCGCATGTCCCCTACGCCTTTACGGAATTAGTAGGAATTTGAAAGGAAGAGGAAGAGGGCTCTATGCGTTTGACTTTGATCGATCTTTTTAAATTTCCTCATCCTCTCCCAAACATCTTTGTATGAATCGTAATAATCGTCTATGTTTTTTATCTACTTTTCTCTCTCTCTCTCTCTCTCTCTTTCTCTCTCTTCCTCTTTTTTTGTCTTATATCTTCGAAATCGAAATGATGCCATCGAAACAATGGATCAAACGATTTTTATTCTTTCTCCCTTTTTTTATTTTTTTCTCTCTTTCCTTTTTTCTTTTTTCATATCCTACCGAAGCTCTAAGGGATTACACACGTGGTGCGTTTTACCTGACTATAAACGAGCCGCCAAGAGGCTTCCAATCGACGACTGCCTGACGCCGTGGGAATCCCTTGAGAATCGACGTGTATGACGTAATGCCGAAGGAACGCCGTGCAACCCCTTTTCGCGACCCTCGCTCGATGAGGCTCCGCCACTCGCGAATCTCATCGTCATCGTCGTTGTCGTTGTCGTTGTCTTTGTCGTTGTCGTTGTCGTTGTCGTTGCCGTAGTCGCCGTTGTCGTGATCGTCGCTTTTCAAAGCCCGAGTAAAAGAGAAAAAGAGAAAGAGAGAAAAGGATAGATAGATAGATATATAGAGAGAGATAGAGAGAGAGAGAGATAAATAGAGAGAGAGAGAGAGAGAGAGAGAGAAATGCATGAAGAGAGGAAGAGAAAGAGATAGAGAATTAGAGATCAACTGCAGACTTTCATGACGCGATTCGCGATTTTCTCCCTCGTTGGATCGACGGTTATAAACGCATTTATGCATGGAACTGCATAGCTCGCATCGGTAGGACGTTTAAACGCCGGGAATACGTTGCAGTTCGATGCGGTTCCGCGCTAAGTGGATTACGAGTTTGCGATTATGTGTACGCACGTATGTAGGTACGTACATGTATATATACATATACATACGTAAGAACAGTCGCACGAGTGCATACGTGTTAGCCAAATTACGTTATTCCGCTGCAGTCAACACGATTCTGCAACCGCGTGCAATTTTTTCCCCTCTCTCTCTCTCTCTCTTTCTCTCTCTCTCTCTTTTCTTTCCTCTTTTTAACTCTACCTCTCCGTCTCTGTCTTTTCTCTTTATTCGAAGTCGTCATCATCCTCTTCTTTCTCCTCTCGTTAATATCGTCCGGCCTCAGAAAGAGAGAGAGTTATATCCCTACGAAGCGAATTATCTACGCTCGATCGAACACCATCCGTCGTCACTTCTACCTTTTTTTTTTTTTTTATCTAGTTCTTCTTCTTCTTCTTCTTCTTCTTCTTTTTTATTCTTTTTTTTTAAATTTCCCTCATTTTTCTTTTCTCTTTTTTCGTTCTTGTTTGTTCTTTTTTTTATATTTTCTTTTTTCTTTCTTTTTTTTTCGTTTGACATTTACATCAGCACCTGTTATATACCGCACGTGTGATTTCCTCCTCTTTATTTTTTTTTCCTGTTTCTTTTTTTTTCTTTCTTTTTTCTTTTTACTTTTTTTTTCTTCTTTTTTTTTCTTTTTTTCCGTTCGTTCATCCCTTTTTCTCCTACAAGAGTACCACCTACCGCTCCGTATTCGTCCGTTCGTTCGATTTAAATTCATTCGGCGATAACCACGCAATGTTAAGCGAATACCTCTCTATACTTTCGGATTTTCAAGTTTTACGTTCGTTTAAACTTCTCTATTTTCTATCCAATTTTTTTCTATCAATTTTGCTATTCGTCTTTTTCTCTCTCTTTCTCTCTCTCTCTCACACACACACTTTCTCTCACATACACTCTCTCTCTCTCTCTCTCTCTCTCTCTTACTCTCAATCGTCTTTACTTCATTACGGAAGCCTAAAAATGTTCGCGATTTGTGCTCGAGTAATTATTAAAAAAAAAAAAAAAAAAAAAAAAAAGGGAAAAAAAGAGAAATAAGAAAGAAAGTAAAAATAAAAAAAAAAGAAAAAAAAATAGAACATTTAGTTTTTGACGGACATCAAATCCGTCTATTATGGAGAAAATTAAATGTGGAAACCATAATAATTAAATGCTCCACGAACTTGGTCATTCTTAGGCTTCGCGAAACGTAAAACAACCGTCGAGTTGGTGGATGTCATTCATGTGGCTTCTTAAATAATGGACGATAGAATTGTTTACTCCTTAAAGAAAAATGATATTTGATAGTGTAGAAAAATGCGGGATGTAATCGAACACATTGATCATACCGGATATCGTTGTTTTTCAATATTCGAATAGATGGATCTATATGAGATAATATGATGTCAATCAGAGAGCAAAGAACATCGTCAATTTTCATTCGGAAAAGTTTTAATAATTTCGAAAGTTAAAAAGCTTCAAGTGTTACGTTGTAATTAATTGACTTTTATATATCACTGATAAACATTGAAAGAATTCAATTGTATTCTGCAATCTTTAGAAAATATTTTGATGTTTCATTCGATTTTTTCTTTTTCTTTTTCTTTTTTTATCGCACGTTATAGCGTAAACGTTTATTTAATGATTTAGTAAATTATCTCATTCGAGAAAAAACTCGGTATTTGATTATGGTTTTTTTTTCTTTTTTTTTTTTTTTTTTTTCTTTATACTTACTATCTATAGCGCGAATTTTTTTTAGTTTTTATTATTTATCCACACTTGGGAGGAGGCTTGAATATTTTCTGACGAACTGTTCGTTCATTCCAAGTCCAGGGAAGAGTTGATTCAACGCGTTATGTTTGCCACCGATCGGTTCATCGTATTTGCACAAATGTCGAGTAGAACGACAAGACCTTTATATTTGTTCATTTTTTCTTTTTTTTTTTTTTTTTTTCTTTCTGTATATTAAATAAATTCCGATAAATTTATCTATTTATAGTATAAGTCGAAATAATCCAAGATAAGTTTACGCGAATGAATTTTTAAATAAGTTAATGCCTGTTAATATTATTGAAAATTATTTTCTTTAATTATTTGGTAATAAAAAACAATCGAGGTTTTATTAATTATATTGTATTTTACGCGGTTTTTTTTTTGTAATAAATATCCAATATTATTCGTATTAAAATCCGAATACTTGGATATTTTCGAAAAATTTTGCGTCTCTCTATTAGCCAAATAGTTTTTTTTTTCAATAAAGTATTCTCTTATTTTCTGTAAGATCTTTTTTTGATTTTTGTAAGATCGAATAAAAATTTCTAACGGTAGCCAAAGTTTATTTTTTTACCATCTTTTATTAACTATATTATAATTCTAGGATAAAATAGGATATCTAGGATATCTTATAATAGATTCCTATATAATAGATCTTTAGATAAAAAGATTAAAATTCGTGTTTATAAAGGAAAAAATTGTACATAATTAAATTAAACTATTTGATAGAAATGTTTTAATAGTTAGATTAAATGATAAAAGAAGAAAAAAAGATGAAAAAAAAATTGGAGATGCCGGGGATCGAACCCGGGGCCTTTCACATGCAAAGCGAACGCTCTACCACTGAGCTACATCCCCATGTTGAAAGTACTTTCTTTTATAGGTGTTATATACTTTACATTGCTCAAAATAATCTAACATATATATACATATGTACATAATTTGTGTACATATGTTAATATGTAAAAGATTTATTAATTTATATAAATAAAATAAAATTTATTTAATGTATTATTTATTATAATAAAATCACGCATACACTAAATTCTCATGTAAAGAAACTCGAATGAAAGAAAAGAAAAAAAATATATTTTATATTGCAAAAATATTAATATTGCGTGATCTCTTATGCTAATCTTGATTTAATCAATATATAAGTAATACATTTCCGACAACACATATATATATATATATATATGTATATATATACTTCATGAATACAATGTACAAGATTAGGGAATGCAAATGATCGTCGATTACGTAATACTCGGTGATAGCAGATTTACAAGAGAGGCGATCCTGAAAAAACGAGAGTCATCGGTCGCAATTGCACCGTCACATTATTATTATCATTATTATTATGTATACAAAGCGGGGGTGTAGTACGTGCCGAAGAATTACGAGGGTGGCTAAAAGTCATCACCCCCCGTTGCGTGACTTATGCAGCGCCTCACTCTAATGAAGATCTATCGGCTTCTGCTACGTGGCCTTTTATCATTCATTTGTTACGAATTCTTCGCGTTTTCGTTCTCTCTCTCTCCCTCTCTCTCTCTCTCTCTCTCTCCCTCTTTTCCTCTGTCTTTCTCTCTCTCTCTCTCTCCCTCTTTTCCTCTGTCTTTCTCTCTCTCTCTCTCCCTCTTTTCCTCTGTCTTTCTCTCTCTCTCTCTCTCTCTCTATCTATCTCTGTTTCTGTTTCTCTGGTTCTTTTTTTATCTTTTTATTTTTTCTTATTCCTATCAAGAAATTCTCGACACGCGACGCACGATTATAGGTAGAACACATTTGTTTTTTTTTTTTTTTTTCAATTTTCTTTTTTCCTTTTCTTCCTTTTCTTTTATTTTTTTGTTGTCGTACACTACGAGCATCGTTAAAATCAAGGTTTAAAACATGACGAAGCAACAATAACAATTCACAGTGATGATTCGAGGATGACGAGAACGACGAGTACGATTAAACGTATAAACGTTTCATTTTGTTTATTTATTTATTTTTTTTTGGAGAATTGAAAGAAAATAGTCGATGAACGAACCAAACCAAAACGTTGATTTGTTAATGCGTCTTCGATACTCTTTATTTTAATTTAGTTGTGTATTCTTTGGACGTTGTTTTTTTTTTTTCTTTTTCTTTTAATAATTAAATAAACCTTATCGTTGTTTATGATCATTTTTGATTGGATCAGGTGGACCATCTCTAGACTCGTTGATTCATGTAATCTCTCGTTCATGAAATATTTCTTCTATCTAATTATTCTTTTAAATACTTATTTGTTTTTAATCCTCTTATTCCTTAATTCTTAATTTATTTCTTTTTTGTTTTTTCTTTTCTTTATTTTATCACGAAATAGGTATGGAGTTTGACGTAAATGAAAGAAAGAAAGAAAGAAAGAAATTATTTTCGATGAATGAAAAGTTTTATAATGAATGAGAAAGGGTATAAATTATTTCTTTTCTTCGTGTAAACATTATAAATAACAGATACTTTTACAATAACATTTGAGAGAAAACTGAGATAAACTGTAGATATTTTCCTGTCGGAGTAAACGCTATAATAAATTTACTTTATAAAAAGAAAAACAAAGAAAAGAAAATAAAATGAGATTGAATATATTTGAATTATATTAAAAATGAAATTTCAAAACGATATATCCAATTGAAATATTTATTCGGAAAAGACGCAAATATCGGCCGATATATCGATTCTAAGGTACTAAAAAGGGTTAAATATTGATTATTAAATATGGCCGTTTGTATTTCAACGAGAGTAATGATCCTTTTTAAATAATTTTCTTTTTACGCACGATCAACCCTAAACGATGAAAATTTGAAACGCGATATTAGCTCCCTAATGCCTATTCCTTCCTTCTATCCATCCATCCTTAAAAACTTGATAAACCGTAATCCGACACGGGTAACGTGATACTTTAGAAGCGGATAAATAAGAAGAGGTGGAGTATTCTTATCGTATAAATCCGAGAATCCTCCCTTCGTCGAGCGAATAGCAAACAGTAACGCGAGAACGATATGGAGCAACATTTTAAAGGATTGTCATTGCGAATGTATATCCTTATAATATGATCACGAATAAATCGTTCGATGAAATAATATGATCGACGTACGATCGTTAATTAATGTTAATTATCGTACAGCGTAGATTACATTTCTTTTCTTATTATTCTTTTCTTTTCTTTGTTTTTTTTTTCTTTTTTCTTTTTTTTTTTTTTTTTAATATCACTATTCGAAGCGAATGAAATTTATGAGTAGGTCATTTACGCGATTATCAAGGGTTTTACGTTGAAAAATAAAGTAATATCGTCTTTACGGATGCTAACGTAAGAGAAACGAAAGGAGGAAGGGAGGGAGGGAGGGTGTAAGTGGGATGGGTGGAGTGTCAGCCGCTAATCCTTAATTTTCCAGGACGCTGCTTCTCTCCGCAGCAATACTCTTTCTCTCTACCCTTCAAGACTAACAATTAGCGATGTTAATCCTTCCGGGCCTAAGAAGGACCTACGGCCATATATCCCATTACAAGCCGACGCACGAAACACGACCTCGTAAAGATTCTTTTAATACCATCTTCTCGGTGCGTAAGATCAGTACGTGCGTACATAAAGTAACAGAGAGAAAGAGAAAGAGAGAGGAAGAGAGAGAGAGAGAGAGAGAGAGAACGAGACAAAAAGAGTAAAAGAGAAAGAAAAAGAAAGAGAGAGAGAGAGAGAGAGAGAGAGAGGCGAAAGAGGTTTTGTACAATTAACGGACGTAATTACGAGGAAACAGGCTCTGCTCGCAAAGAATCGTTGCCCTCCAAAGAGCAGTATGCATATTTCATCCTTAGGATCCTTAAGTCGAGGACGAATGAAAGAAGTAATCCTGAGATAACGTCTTCGGGCTGAGAGAAGATCGTCGTTTACCCTCACGGGAGGAAACAAGTCCAAGAAAGATAGAAAGAGAGAGAGAGAGAGAGAGAGAGAGAGAGAGAGAGAAAGAGAGAGAGAGAGAGAGAGAGGGACAGAGAGAGAGAAAGAAAAAGAAAGAAAGAAAGAAAAAAACAGACAGCGAGACCGACCAAGAGAAACATAGAGAGAAAGAGAGAAAGAGAGAGAAAGAGAGAAAGAGAAAAAAGACACAGTAATAGTAGCCCACCTTAGAAGAACGGAATATCTCTCTTTGTATGATTTTTGAAGAGTCGAAGGCCCTCTGTAAATACGTCGTCTTCTCGTCTACGTCAAGACTTCTTACGTTATCGAAGAAACCTTTCTATCTTTCTTTTTAAATACGAAAGATAAACGAACCGCTAGGTTACTCGCATGAAGAAACGACAAAGATCGGATAAATGGCGGCAATGTGCGTTCGTATTTTTACAAAAATAATTTTCAACGTGCTGAGGGAACATTTTTTTCTTAGTAGTAGTTAGGTAGGTAGGTAAGTATTATCTCATTCGTTCAAGTTCTTCTTGAACGAAAATCGTGTTGTCGATAAGAGTCTACATTTCGTTTAAGTCTCGTTTCGTTTTGTTTTGGAGGAAGTTCTTACAGAAATAGTATATTAGAAATAATATAGTTTAAGAAAACAATCACGTGTGTGTATGTATGTGCATTATGTGCATGTGTGTGTATGTGTGTGTGTGATCATTGTCCTAAACTTTAGGTCGTTCACTTAACAATATAGAAATGATCGAAAAGGTGTAAGATAAGGAACGTTGTTAAGATATCTCTAGGTTGATTCGTTTAATCGATTCGACGTGCCGTATGCAAAGACCATGACTTTTCGTTTGCATTTTTCTCTACTTTATAAGTAACGCCAGGAATAAGAAAGATAGAGAAAGAGAGAGAGAGAGAGAGAGAGAGAAAGGAAGAATGTGAGACCTCCCATCGTGCGGAATATCCTCCGCAATCGATCGTTTATCTATGACATCGATATACTTTCATTCGCTCTAATCCCTTTCCTCGCTTCATGCATGAATAATATACATTCGTTTCGCTTCGAATTTACAACGTTCGACATTTTTCTAAGCCTAGCAAGGGATCCGTATATATACATAGATACATATATACATGCCTATATATATATATACACACACATACATATATGTATATATATATGTGTGTGTGTGTGTGTTTATAGGATATTCTTTCATAGATGTCAAAGCAAATATCTGACAGCTGATTGAAGTTACAAGAAAGTTTAATAATAGAAAATTTGCACGTGTTTTTTGTGTCAGCTTACAAGGTATACGTAAAAAGCTTCCTAGATAATTAACAATTTTTGCAAATGATCGCTATTTATGTAAATAAAAAAATACAAAATAATTTTAAAATTATATCTAAAAGACTGTGAAAAAATAAAAATAAATTATTTAATCAAAAAAAAAAAAAAAACAAAATAAAAAAAGGAAAAAATTATGAAATTATTTAATTAAAAAGAAAAGAGAAAAGATAGAGAAAAGAAAGAAAAAGAAAAACAACATTGATCTTTTGTAACTCGATGATTACGAATAAGAAAAAGAAAAAAGAAGGAAAAGGAAAAGAAAGGAAAAGAAAAAGAAACAATGAAAATGTTTACACAAAATGTTTAATCATAATAAATTTCCCTTGTAACTTCGTGCAGTCGCAAAATATTTACTCAAACATCTATGGATGGGCAATTCGTGTAAGTATATATGTGTACATATGTATAGTATATTCGGTAAAATGATACGATAGGTCTACGTGTAGGTCTTCACGTTCCAAAAAACAGAGATTCGACGAAATCGCACGAAGTCGAGGAACGTTTTGTATATCACGGAATAATCCTATCGGCAGTTTACCTGGAAACCTACATTTATTCGTACAGTGTCACAGAATTTCTAACCCCTTTAAAATCCTGTATTTCCTGGTAAGTATCGACTTTCGAAACTTGATCTTTATTAGATTGCCGAAAAGCGATGGTGTAAAAAATATAATTCCTTTATACGATCCAATCGAAATTAGATAGAGTTGACGAACGCGATGATCTATTTGGATATTGATCATTAATTTAATTGCGAAAAATTAAATTAATTCGTTAATCATTATGATTGATTATATCAAAATCGACTATATCGTGTTCCATTGATCAAAAGAAAATAAAACGTAATTCGTTACGTCCATGTAAAAAAAAGGAACAGAAGGAAACCCTTTCGTTACATTGACTGTCTCTTTCTTTCTATCAGTCCCTCTTTACCGACGTCGGCTTTTGC
>NC_140815.1:2377500-2392500 GCF_050613455.1 Vespa mandarinia | reverse complement strand
TATATATAAATATGTATATATATATATATATATATTCTTATGTTAGACACAAAAAAATAAGAGGAACACGACACTTGTTGCGTCACGTACAAAGAAAAAGCTTTTCTGTTTTCGTAAAATTTCTATGTTTTTTTTTTCCGAAGAATCTTTTTCAAGATCTCGAAAATTCATGGATAATATTCTTGTTAAAATTCTACAAACGATTCAAGAACGACCGAATTTTCCAAAGATAATCATCGTTATCAAAAATATCTTCAGAAATAATAAAAAAAATGCTTTTATCAATATGGTCAGTGTGATAAAATTAGCTATGATTACAATGACGAAATGTAATCAAAATGAAATCATGTTTTGCTTAGATCATCAATAATCTAGAGCAGACAATTGTATAGGTATTTACTTCAAATTAACTTATAATTATTATTAAAAAATAAGATAATATGAGCTTGATTATTAATTATTTTAATTTGTAAGATGAACAATTTAAAACAATTATCAAAAATGTCTTATCATTGATTGAAATTTTAATAAAAAAAAAAAAAAAAAAAAAAAAAAGAAAGAAAATAAAAAAGAATAAACTGAAAATCTTGAAGATTGGCCTGAATTAATTGAAGTTAATACACACACACACATACACACACACACATATATATATGCAAAAAAATAAATATGGGGATTAAAATAAAATAAAATTTATTAAAGAAAATAAAATATATTTAGGTCTATTGATGGGGGAAAAAAAAAAACAAAAAAAGAAGAATAAAAGAGAACATACTGACAAAAGTTCCCAGTATCGTTCTATCATTGTTTAATTATTAAATAAGCAACAATGGGAAGGTATAACGACTCGATTAAACTGGACAGTCAGTGATTGCCAGTATAATTTGGGGAACAAATCGCGTCTCACTAATCCTATCCCAGTGCAATCACTTGTATCGATCATCTCGAATTACCGATTTCGACGTGTGTTTCATCGAAATACTCGCGCGGTCGCATTATCATGGCTTTCTCTCGGATACGCATGCACCCATACATATAAACATAACACGCGTAAACAGAGATATATAGACAGTCTCTCTTTCGCTCTCTCTCTCTCTCTCTCTCTCTCTCTCTCTCTTTTGCTCTTTCTCTTTGTGTGTTCGAATCAAATCGATGCTCCCTGCGCGACGCGAAATGGACAAAATTATAGTTATATCTCCGAACTTCGTTAAAACGGTTTGCCTCCACTCGAATCTCCTCCTCCCATTTCCTACCACCTTCCCCCACTTCCAAATCCCTCTAGCTCAAGAGACCTCGTAAATACTGTTTTTCCGTTCATTAGAAATTCTATATGATTATCAGAACTCAATAGGACATCGGTAAACGATTTAGCATTTATTTTTTCTCCCTAAAGCAACTCGCTGCCATCTATACGAAATCATTTCATTCAAATATCACATAAATATAAATATATATATATATATATATATATATATATATATATATATATAATGAATGAAATGATCTAATATTTATATATATTTTTTATCCATTATTTATTCACATTTTATATAACATTTTTTTGTTGATCTTACGATTAAATTGAGATGATTTCATAGAAATGAGTATGCCGATAAAAAAGTGTTAAAAATATTCATTGATAATTGAGATATATTAAATATTGTATTATCTTTTAGTCGACAATTTGTAATAACGTTTCATTAAGAAATCTCAGTTATTTCTTCCATATCTTTAAGATTGAAATATTATTTTTAAATACAACAACTTCATCATGTCACTTAAATTCATTATTTTCGATTGTAGTTGTGATATTTCCATTGTTATTCGTTCCTTGCTAATCTTTGTTCGTTTCGTTCGGCGTTGTTTAATTTTTTAAATGTGAAGTTTCGTAAACAGGTAATTGAAACATAGCCATGTTTGGTGTCACATCTAAGGACGATCATGGTATATTTTGTTTTTTAATTTTGTTTGAATAAAGATCAACTTATGCAATAATTGATTGTACTTACTTTCTTCTTTGCTAAGTAACTTTAATGAGTGTTTAGACATTGTCTCCTTGAATAATGATAAATCGAAATTATTTGCTTTAATATCAGCATCTGATTAACAATCATTATTATAATCAGAATTGTCGTTTTTCGTTAGACTAATTGTACAGTTGTTTTAATCACCTATAATGATTAGCATTCGATCGTTGTTTATTAATGATTTTACTAATCGCTTCGAATTTTGCTTTTACCTTTTGTTTAATCCTTTACATTTCAAAATGTTTTTCAGCTCAATGATGGTAAATATTCACGAGTTGATTTTGTCCTTCGCTCCGAATCACTTTGCAAGCTCTATGCTTGATCTAACGTCATTCGTTTTCCCAACGCCCGATCTTATATGATTGATAGCAGGTTATCGATAAAATATCAGGTGTTTGATTTTATCGAAATTCCAGAAATCACGTTGACTCTTGTTAACACTAGAATGATAGAATATCGCGAAGCTTTACGTATTCGGTAATGTAATCATATTATAATGTAATCATATTTATAATGATAATGTCGAAAACAGGTAAATATATTGTTAATGATACAATATTACATATAACTTGACAAATATTTTAATAGAAAATAAATAATTTATGAATTACTCTTTTTAAAATGTGGTAAATTATAAATTGATCCTTTAAGATGAAGTAACAAAAAAAAAACTATAAGAGTAGATTTCGTTTGGCTACGTTCCTGCATGCATTATTTATACATTATTTATCCTATATTTATATATATATATTATATATATATATATATATGTATGTATGTATGTATGTATGTATGTATGTGTATATATTCGTTCATTTTCTCTTGAACAAAATGAATTCATATTTAGTAATACACATCTTTGATACTATGCGCATCTATTTGTGAACATGAAAATGATTACCTATTATTATTTTTCCTAAGAACCGGAATAATATAATATAACGACAAATACGATATTGTCGTTGAAATGGGAAAAAAGTTAACTGAAAGAAAATGGACCAGAAAGAGATAGAAAGAGCAAGTGAGAGAGAGTGAGAGAGAGAGAGAGAGAGAGAGATAGTAAGAGATCGCGATGAGATACGTGTCGAACGCGCGAACGCTTCGATTACTTCGCAATGGCGCAATCAACGCCAAGTGATCTTTATTTTCGTTGTTTTGGTCCCGGCCACGATAAATTCGAGCGACTACAGGTACTACAATTCCGCGCAAACGAGACAATGCCAGCATGGAGCTTCGTTACAACGGGGTGTGATTGTCGTCCCATCAAAGTGGACAGTTTACAGATGGATTGGAACGCTGCTGGACACCCCTCGTACACCTCTCTCTCTCTCTCTCTCTCTATCTATCTATCTATCTATCTATCTATCTCTACCTCTCTATCTCTATCTATCTATCTAAACCTCACCCTATTGTTACACAGGGACGCATTCATCGTCTCGAGATTTTCCTTGTGAACACGTTCAATCGAAAAGAAAAAGTTGCATATCATTTGAACAACGTCAAATCGTATACACTTATGTTAGTACATACATACGTATTTGTCGCGTATCTAATATCTATTTTGTAAAATACAATTAACACGAAATGTAATATATTCGTTTACTGACATAATCGATGAAACTTGAATTCTTTCTCGTCTCTGTTAACATTTAATGTGCTTTAATACGCAAATATAATACTACGTCAAATTTCGTACGATGTAACATCATTCATTAGAGAGATAGAGGAAGAGACAGACAGACAGAGAGAGAGAGAGAGAGAGAGAGAGAGAGAGAGAGAGAGAGAGAGAGAGTGAGAAGGAGAGAGAAGGAGACAAACTATAATACCTAAAAACAATATGAAAATGAATGAGTATTCTCTCTCTCTCTCTCTCTCTCTCTCTCTCTCTCTCTCTCTCTCTCTCTTCACCCTCTCTTTCTCGTATCTGGATGGATCGTAATACGAGTTTCCCCTCTTCTGTGGTGTTTACATACTTATTACGCACTGCCGTTGCAGAAGCATTACAGATCATGTAAAACACGTGCGTCCCTGTTGCTAGCAATAGGCAAGTTTACTCGTTGACTCGTGGCGAGGGTGTTGTAACGGCTTTCTCACTTGCTCTCTCTCTCTCTCTCTCTTTTACTCATAGCTAGTAGCTCGCGTTATTACTCAGGTGTAATTGCGTTCTAGCCCCTGTTGCTCATGTATAACCCGAAAAAAGGTGTATGTATGTATATTTATATATGTGTGTGTATGTGTGTGTGAGAATGAGAAAGAGAGAAAGAGAGAGAAAGAGAGAGAGAGAGTAATACGTGTAGAGAGAAGTGCGGTCAAAGTTTCGTCGTCGTCGTCGTCGTCGTCGATGGCCGTTCGCCGGTGCAATTCTGCAACGGGCAGGCATTTGCCAGTTTCCCTTCCTGCATCCACCCTCGATTCAATTCAATGCCACTCAATCAGTCAATGTAACGCGCATGCAGAGCCGCATACCGCCGTCCCGCGCGTTTCCCAATGAAATGCTCGTGCACCCACGCGCTATTCCGGCCGGTACTTTGGCGTTAAGTGTCCATCCCGTACAACCCCACTCCTCTCTATGTCCCTCTTTATCTCTGTCTCTGTCTCTCTCTCTCTCTCTCTCTCTCTCTCTGTCTATCTATCTATGTATCTATCTATCTAACTCTCTATATCTCTTTCTCTCTCGACAGTACATCATGTAACTGAAGAGAGCTGCGTTACTCTCGACACGTTGTCCATCAAGATATAAACGGAAAATGGAACTCGTCCGTTGATTTTACATGCGTCCATCGCGAGCCTTTTTACCATCACAAACTTCAAGCTTTGACGACAATACAATTTTGTAATGCAATTTGTATGCTTTGTGCCTGGTCAATTTTTCTTTTTTTCCTTTTCTTTTATTTTTTTTTTTTGTTCTTCGTTCCTATCTATGAATAGATATCTTATATTTAAATTTTTTATATACATCTTATTTCTTGGCTATCGTCTCTCTCTCTCTCTCTCTCTCTCTCTCTTTCTCTCTTTCTCTCTTTCTAGTAATAGTAGACTTGTAATAGTAACAATATAATTTCGTACATAAATACATTGATAATATATGTTAGTTTATCGATGGATAATCTCGGTGTTTCATGATTGTGAAGAAGGATTAATTAATTAAAAGGATTAACTAATTAGAAATACTGCCACGAAAATATTTATTTAGTATTTTTTTCGCAAGTGAAAACGTAAACGTGCCGTTTTATTTTTATCACACGACGTTTTATTTTTATCGTACAATGACAAAACATCTACGATGCAATAAACAGGAAAGGCAAAATGTTGAAAATAAGAAAGAGAAAAAAAATCTTTATCGCAGAATGGTCTTGTTTTTACCGCAATTTCTTATCACCTGATAAACCATTAGGAGGAATCTGAATAACAGAAAAATAAAAATTAAAATATATATATGTGCGCGCGCCCGTTTGTATGTATGTGTACTTTGATAATTTTTTCTTTTTTTTATTTTACATGATCGATTTAAAAAGTAACGATCTAGAAATAACATCTGCTTCGTCACATTTCTCTTTTATTCCTTCATATATTCACTTACTTCGTTTTATTATTTTCTGAAAAGTAATGTAAAAAGTTACGAATACGTGTATATATATATATATATATCGCATGTAAGGGATAAATTTTTCATTTGCAATTTTCCAAAGTGTTATCCAAAGTAGTAACACAAAATACGATGTGCTTCGTGGTAAGTCAGGCCATTTAAAAATTCTCAACTAAAATGCTACGTTAAAGCCATCAAAAACGTTTCGTTAAAACCATCGAGTTGTAACCATTAATTATTCAACAGTCTGTGGTACACGTAGTTGCATAAGAAAAAAGAAAAAAAAAAAAGGAGAAAAAAAAGAAAAAAGAAAGGAGAAAAACAAAAAAGTAAAAGAAACACAGACGAAAAACAAGAGAAAGGAATTTAATTCACGTAGATTATTAAAAAATATTCAATTTCATGCGATCAAATTATAAAAGAATCAAGATAATAGAAATTATACGTCATGGATACGAATGATAGTGTTTCATTCGTCGTTATTACATTAAACGCATTCATTTCTAATTCTTCGCAGCTTTCTCATCCGCAAATTTTAACGAGTTCCAACGTTATCTTCTTTTCCTTATTCCGATTATCTTCCAAGCTGATGCGCCTAGTGACACACAGCAAATAAGAAGAAGAAAAAGAAGAAGAAGAAGTATGTACGATCTTGTAACATTAATAGCAAAAAGGGGAACATAGAGGGTCTCCGTTGTCGTCCGGCATCCATTACCAGTCCTTTGTTTTCCTCTAGGTCGTATCTAACAACGTAGAAACGAATCCGGGGATCACGATCCGTGGCGGATTCATAATCCCCGCGAATGACTTAACTAAACGCACCCGCAGACCAGTAACGGGCCGTATCGAATCGCCGAGACCCCTCTTCTCATCGTCTTCTTCTTACCCTCTCAACCTCTCAACTTCTCAACTTCTCTCTCTCTCTCTCTATATATATATATATCTTTCTCTCTCTTTTTGTCTATTACTAAACTTATTCGGTCATCTATATTCCTCTTCGTGATTCTCCGTAGTTTCGTAGTGAGTTTCACCGTTGTATGTGTTCATATATACACCATAAAGCACTCCAAGCATCCCTTGGTGACCATCGATGCCCATAACGTCGAAGAGAAACGTAGCTTTTGAGAGGAAAACGAGCTATACGCAAACCCCCACCATCACCACCATCACCCTGTCCTCCCACACTCATCCACCGAAAATCATCCCCTTTGGTACACTGCACGGAGAAACGGAGAAGCGAAAGTTTACATACGAATGCCTGATTTCGTGCGAGAATTTGCGACTAACTGAGAGAGAGAGAGAGAGAGAGAGAGAGAGAGAGAGAGAGAGAGACGAAGAGAGTAAGAAGAGGACTGAAAGTGACGTGCTATCGTGCCACTTGCCATGCTAATTACTTCTGTCAATTAGGTAAATCGAGGAGTGGTTCCTAACGATGCCAGGAGATCTCATACCACTAGATTCGTCCTAATACCGTGTACACAAAGGCGTAGGACGTTGTTCCCCAACTATATCAGAATATTCGAAACAGTTGGATATCGTCATTTAAACAGAGAGTAGAGCAACTGTCAGTAATGATACTTTGCATTTCATAGTTTCGTATCGTATCTGTTACTATTGTTGTGTCGCGAATATAATAAAAATACTATGTACCAAAAATAAATCTACAATGCATTATGAATACGATTATTTATATTTTTTTAAATCTTTTCTTTGATTAAATTTTTTCTCTTTCTTTCTCTCTTTCTCTTTTCATATCTCCATACGAAGATCGTATAACATTCGAGGTATTGTATTTGAAAGTAGAAAAAGATAGAGGGAGATAGAATGGATCCTTTTTGTTGGTACTCCGCAGAGCGCCTAATTGCGGTCGATGTCAGGACAAATATCGTTTCTCACCCCTTCATTGGCGTGTTACCGTTCGTCACAGGAGACTCGCTCGTTTGCCGATACTTCCTATGCTAATTGACGCAATTAGCATAGTAGCGAGATAGAACGGGAAGCAACTAAAGAGAGAGATAGAGGGAGAGAGAGAGAGAGAGAGAGAGAGAGAAATGGAAGTGAAGGAAGAGGGTCCTTTCCTCGTGAATTTCGGGAGGACGTCCGTTTCCTCGTAAATTCGTCGATAGTAGTTCTGTTTCTCTCTCAACCCTGTCGCTGTAACCCTTGTCGACCTTTCTCCGACAGGCACAACCATACACGCACGTGCACGTGTTACATTGTCAACGATGATCGTGCTTACGTGTAGTTGCATAACAGCTTCGACATCCTCGAACCGTCGTCATTGCCGTCATCGTTCGGACACGGGATTAACATAAAAGGAAGAGTCAATATCGTAAACAATCTCCGTTACAATGGACCGAGCTACAGCTCGACAATAAATTCGTCGATACAAGAGAGAGAGAGAGAGAGAGAGAGAGAGAGAGAGAGAGAGGAGAGTGAGCGGGGTGGAACACATACGAGATATTCCGATTGGCTGTTCGTTGTAACGAGAGAGAGAGACTACTTTTCATCGATATCATAAAGCATCGTTCAGAGGGTTGAAACTACCCTTCTGGCTGGAGAGTGACGGAACGAGTTCGACCGGGATCATAAATTCGTCGATATGCAAAGCAGATTATTCCTCTCTCTCTCTCTCTCTCTCTCTCTCTCTCTCTCTCTCTCTCTCTCTCTTCGATCATTTTCTTTTTCTATCCAGTTTACATTGTTTCCTTTCTATTCTTTCTTATTATTATTTATTTTTCTTTTCTTTTTTCTCGCTAGACACACCACCAAAGATGTATCAGTCTACGGTCGATTTTTCTTTTTTTTTTCAATTGTCGTCAGAGGTTACGGAATTGTGGTCGATCCTTCTAATTTGCATGGAAATGGTGAGAATGTTACACAAGAATTGATCCTTTCTTTCTTCTCGTTCAACGAGAATATTTATCGATATGGACGTGGAAAAAGTAGAAACAAAAAAAGAGTGAAAAGAAAGGAAAAAAGAGAAAAGAAAGAAAGAAAGAAAGAAAGAAAGAAAGAAAGAAAGATAGGAAAGGAAAAGAAAAGAAGGAAATAAATATCGGTCAGTTCTATGGATCGTTGAATAAATACATTGTTACAAAATAGCCGTGGAGAAAGAGGATTAGAAATAAACGTGCTGGTCGTAATAACAAAACACGATTCTCCGTGTTGTAATTTACTGTACGATCTTAGAACGATACTGTTACACGGTAAACATCATTAGACTTCGAATGCAACGAGTCGAATAAAACTACGTGGATATATGCATTAGGAACAATGTAAGGATTTCGCGAACCGAGCCAAGTCTCGAATGAAAGAAAGAAAGAAAGAAAGAGGAAAAAAACAAGAGAGAGAGAGAGAGAGAGAGAGAGAGAGAGAGAGAAACTATAAAACTCGTCTAGGACAGTAAAACTTTTATTACGGCCGATCGTTAATATTATCTTTACGTATGTTCGTAGAAACGGTAGCGCGCGATCGGCTTGTGGAGAAAGAAAGAAAGAATGAAAGAACGAGTGAGAGAGAGAGAGAGAGAGAGAGAAGACATCCTAGGCTACTTCGTTGAAAATTTTCCAGCGCCTCGATGATCAGTGCTCGAGACTTTTAAACGATCCTCCTTCTCTCGTTAACGATTCGCGAGAAGCACGCAATATAAAGTACTGAGACTATCCTTCTCTCTCTCTCTCTCTCTCTCTCTCTCTTTCTTGTTTGATAAAAAGAAAGAAGGAAAGACTAGGACAGTTCACCTGTAAGAAAAGATCCTTTGTATTTTAGCTTTACGCCGTGATTATGGTCGAGTTGAAGTTTAAACCGTGCCGCATCGTTGAGGATAATGCACGGATAAAATCGTGGCGGATGATACGAGAGATAGAGTACGGAGAGAATAAGGACGGCGATGCTTTTTCGATGGTAACGATTCTCTTGCTATAGAGAGAAAGAGAGAGAGAGAGAGAGAGAGAGAGAGGTAGGAGAGAGAAAGATAGCTAGATTTAAGTAGAGTGAACGTTGAAAGAGAGTGAGAGAGAGAGAGAGAGAAGGAAAAGGAGAGAGTGCAGAGAGAGATAGCTAGATTTAAGTAGAGTGAACATAATAGAGAGAAAGAGAGAGAGAGAGGATGGAAGAAAATCGCAAAGTCCCCGTGATATTACGCGAACTTTACGATCACAGACTTGGTTTGCATATCAATGGGATTGTGAATATACCTTCGTAGAATCCTTCGTAGAATCCTTCGTGGAATAAGAAGGAAAACATCTTCCTCTTCGAAAGAGGAAAACACACCGATCGAGAAATTGGGACGCACGGAATCGCAAAACTTAACTTATATTACGTACACGTCGCATATTCTTTATTGATAACGCTTATCTTGCAGCATATATGTATATATATATATATATTTCAGGTCGATAACGTCGTCGAGTTTCGAGAGAAATATTTCGACGTCTTCTTTCTCCTTTTATTGTATTTTTTTCCTCAACTAAAAGCATTCACTCGAATCTACAGGAAATAGATCGTGTTTATTCCAAAAGTTGGGATTTTCATTTAATGTATTAAAAAATTGATAAATTTGTTTTTTTTTTGTACGCGCACATACTTACAAAACTATTCAGATATTTATATATACATATATATATATATATATATATATATATATATATATCTAAATAGAATTAGATATATATAAGACTATTATACAAATATATAAATAATTAAATAAAGAAAATTAATGAAAAATGGTTTGATTTTTGGATATGTTAATGAACGAATAACAATGGTGATATAATAGAATGTTAAATAAAGTCAAGGGTCTATATACATACATACATACATACATACATACATACATACATACATACATACATACATACATACATACATACATACATACATACATACATACATACATACATACATAGGTAGATATACAGATCGTCATTTATATGAAAGCTCGCAAATATTTGAAGTACTGCTAGATGACGACGGGATGCAGTGTTTTCGAATTCATTGGTGCGTCATGAATAGAAGATTAAAGTCTGTCTCGTTCGGGCTGGATACGAAAAGTTAAAAAGATAAACAGAGACAGAACGTCGATATGGAAAATGTCTTTTCAAATTATCTTACGATAACTTTATAATGAAAAGAATATTATGGATGTATCGTGACAACGATAACGAAAGAAAAGAGAGGTAGAGAAAAAAAGAAAGAAAGAGAGAGAGAGAGAGACTGTTTGGTTCGAACCCTCTTCCGATGTTTTACTTGAACGACAAAGTTCTTTTCAACGGCTCGACGTAGAGTGGCACTTTATATCCTTCAACGGCGTAAAGAATATTTTATTTAATGAAGCTCTAATATAAATATCGAAGATTAATCGAGTCGTAATGCGCTCGTTCTTGGATGATAAAGTACCCTCGTCCCGATAACCGCCGAGTCACCGTCCATCAATATTACCCGCGTATATTCTGCTCCTAGTATGGATGAAGTCAAACTCCATTTTAGCCTTGACGTGGAAAGTAAGTTAGAAACTTTTCGTGACTCTTAAAGAGAAGAAGGAAATGAAGAAGAAAAGAAAAGAATAAAAAGAAGACGAGAAAGAAGAAGAATCCATTTTCTCGTAATTATCTACATGAAATGATCTTGACAATCTCTTCCATTGAAAGATTCGACGATAAAATGATGAAACATTTTTTTGAAAAAGAGAGAAAGAGAGAGAAGTCCGTTAAAAATTTATTTTAATAGAAATTGGGATGTTACATTTAAACGTGAAAGAAGATAAGGGGAAAAGGAGACGAAGGAAGAAGGAAATAAAGCTACATACATGTGATATAATGCGTACGCATTAGAATGTGTGTGTATGTATGCGTATACGTGTGTGTACGTGTGTGTACGTGTGTGTACGTGTGGTTCATAAACAATTCCATATGGTCGGAAGGTTGGATATCTTTGTCGTCTGAGTGCCGGCCAACAACGATCGAGTTTCTTCTTAGTTTCCTCGATATCTACGTTTTTCTCTCTTTCTCTCTTTCTCTCTTCCTCTTCCTTTCTCCATTTCCGGAGTGAGTGAGCCTCATAGTGTTTATACCTCCATGCCTTCCTTCGGGTTATGCCTTTGGGATTGTTATATACGTTCGTCGACGATTACGCCACCCTTCGTGCGTGTGTCTAGAACTTGCTTAAAGAAAGAAAGAGAGAGAGAGAGAAAGAGAGAGAAGAAGATAGAAGGATCCATAACCGTAACGCGGCACAGAAGGTCGAACTTCGGTTTTGGACGAGCACAAATCTCTCGTAATGACAGATAGACGTCGAGCCTCGACCCCTCATCGTCGTAAGTCGTCGCGAACCCAACTGAACCCAACCTAGAAAATGTCAAGGGGTTGGAAAAGCGTTGCGAAAGAATTCGACTCCTCGACGTACGATTGGTATTTCGTCGGGATATCTTTTTACTCGTTGTGAAAAATAATTTTTTTCCTCCCTTTTTTCTTTCTTTTCTTTCTTCTTTATTTCTTTTTTCTTTTTCTTTTTCTTTTTCTTTTTTTTTTTTTGCTCCTACGCATTCTTTCATTTTCTATTTAGTCATTTTTCAATGTCGCGATAAATAAAACCTTGTTAATGTTTAGATTTATTTATCGATCAGAATTAACGTGAAAAAAAAAAAGAAATTATTCTACATTAGATTTCATCGCGTTCTTTTTTATTTCCTTTTCTTTTTTTCTTCTTTTTTTTTTCCAAAGCATTGCGACATTAATCGTGACATTAAATTCTTATTTTCTTTTTCTTCTTCTTCTTTTCCTTCTTGAGATATATCTTAATGTATCGGAATAATTGTCAATAATTTTAATGTCAAACGAATTGAAAGGAAGATAGGAACGTAAAGGATGAGGTAAAGGAAAGAAAGAAATATTAAAAGGATAATTTAGAACGAACGATTTTTCGTTCGGACGAAAATCGTAATCAGAGAGGGGAGTAATCTTGTCCGTAACATCGAGACAGAAAATTCGAGACGAACGATCGTATCGTCATAGTATGGTGGTAGTTGACGGTGGTGGTGGTGGTTGTGGTAGACGATTTTACAGCTCGCTTTTTTCCCTCCCGGCGGATTGACCATTTGACCATTAATTCCAATCACACAGCCCGGTGACTTTTAATTACCAATAAAAATGCTCGAGCGATGCCCGATGAGAGAAAAATTACGGCTCGTCCGAGACGTGCACCCTTCGTTCGTTCGTATCGATTTCTTTTCTCTCTCTCTTTCTCTCTTTCTCTCACTTTTTCCTGTTCCTCCTCTTTTTCCAAGCATTTTTATCCACCCCAGGGGGGTGATGCCGATGCCAGTGGTCAGAGGCTAAACAGTTTTGTCCGTTCGTGAAGATCACGAAGATCCGGAAGTACGAAGAACGCCGAGCTCGTTTCGATTCCGGAAATGAGGAAAGCGAAAAAACGTGTTTGAGCGCTTGGGGGCGAGAGCGTGTCGGAGGTCGGTCTCGTGTTGGACGAGCAATTGAATAAAGTGGAGGCGTCAATATGTGACGGTAAGGCGGGGGTGAATATGGTAGGAGGGCGAGAAAAGAGTGTGCCGTCGTTCTCGACCACCCTTCGAGGATATATTCCCTTTTGTCTACAAAAAGAGAGAGAGAGAAAGAGAGAGAGAGAGAGAGAAAGAGAGACAGATCGATTCTCGATAGTTCGATTTTCTATTTAAAAGCTTATTATATCTTCACGATACTCTTTTTATCACTTTCATTTTCTCGACGTGTTCGTTTAGTTTCAAATATTTTTACCATTCATGAATGATCAAAATATCAACGTCGAATTTGGAAACGTAAGAAAAAAATGCGCTTAATACAATCTGAACCAATTTTTGCCAATGACGAAGAAAAATAAAAGCGAATAAAAAAACAAATAAACGTAATATTTATTCATAAACAAAATCAAACGGTCACGTTTCCGTTCTATGTATCCGCTTTTCTCTTTCTCTCTTTCTCTCTCTCTCTCTCTCTCTTTTTTTTTTCATTTTGTTTTTCTTTTTACGCTAAAAAAGGTAGGCGTAACGCTCGACGTGATAGCAGCTGCAAACTTCCTAGAGTCCGGAAGCTCACGATAGCCGTTGGATCGAAGGTTAATTATAATTACGTAGATACGAGTTAATCGCAATGCGGTAGAAAAGAATAATAAAAAAAAAAAAAAAAAAAAAAGAAGAACGTTTCATCAACGTCTCGCTTTAAAGAGTCCCACTGAGTATGAAAAAAGGGGAACACAGTGAAAATAAAAGAGATATTATAGAAAGAAGGAAACGAGTAAAAGTGTGCGAAGTAATTATTAGTTACATACGTAACTCGTATGTAAGTACTTGTACTTCGCGTGTGCATGTAAGTAAGTATTATACGTGTCACTTGAGGGGTGTCACTAACTAGTCGGTAATTGAAGAATACTTTTCCTAATTACATTTTTAATCATTAAAAGTTATCATTAAGTATATATATATATATACACACACACATACACATACATATATATATAATAAAATAAATGAAAATCCATTATTATAGAACATCGAATTCTTTCTCTCTTTCTTTCTCTTTCTAATTTTTCTCCTCATAAAATAATTATTTATTAAATAATATATTAAAACAAAATTTTGCTTGGAATTAAATTGTCGTTCTTATAATATAGCCATTAAAGGTTTAACAATGTTATCAAAAATATCATATACCTTCGATTAATTTTAATCTCATCATTTCTTATCCATCAAAAACTAGATAATATCAAATATCATGGACATTGTTGGAAGGGTCGAGTTCGAGGACTCGATCACGAAACTTATTTCAATAAAGCAAATGGAATAGGCTACACTGAGAGGTGAATAGCACAGAGAAAGAGAGAGAGAGAGAGAGAGAGAGAGAGAAGAGAGAGAGAGAGAGAGAGAGAGAGAGAGAAAGAGAGAGAGAGGGCAAGAAAAAGAGAGAGAGAGAGAGAGAGAGGGATGAGAGAGTGGGAGGTTAGGGCTATGATGGAGCCGTCAGTACATCGTGATCCACGCATCATCAACATTGACGACCTCCGTCCGCTTTTTGGCCCGACCAAAGCGTTCTCCCTCTCTCTTCTCAGGGCCATTGCGCCAGTTTACGAGCCTGCGGGGATCTATCCTCTTCTTTTTCTTTCATTCTCCTCTCTGACTCTCTCACATTGCTGATAGTAGTAGTAGTAGCAGTAGTAGTAGTAATAGTAGTAGTAGAAGTAATAGTAGTAGTAGTAGTAGTAGTAGTAGTAGTAGTAGTAGTAGTAGTAGTGATGATGTTGACGTGATAGCACCGGTTACATCAATTCACGTATTCGTACTGGTATCTGTAGTAGTAGTCGAAATGTTTTCAGTAGCTCGTGACGTCATCGCCTAATTCA
>NC_140815.1:2325000-2372500 GCF_050613455.1 Vespa mandarinia | reverse complement strand
TATTGTAAAATATTATACCGTAATTTATATGATTAAATAATTATAACTAGTATATACAATGTATTTGTAATTGTAATTGTATAAGTATAATTGTACAAATAGAAATTAAAATAAATGTTTATGATGAATAAAAATTCAATGGGTTTTTTCTTGTATTCGACCATTACCACACCAAATATTTACCATTTACTATATTAGTCTCTATAGAGTAAATATATAATACAAAAATAAGCTCCAGAAACAAATTTTTTTAATTTCACAAAAATAAAATGTTCGCAAAGTACAATTTTCGGGAAATATGTACGCTTTTTCCAGAATTTAAAATTCTTAACAAAGGCATATAATTTTAAGAGAAGCGTCATGACTTTGTTTCACGCACCATGTGATCCTGATACAAATCCTGATTTGCAGAAAAGATATTCTCTCTATCAATGGTTTGAATTTTCTAACAGGAGAGTATAACTTACGTAGAGGTGGCACAATTTCGCTTATGACCTCTTCCCGCATCATGTGATCCTGATACATATCCTGATTTGGAGGAAAAAATTTACGCGCTTCCAATAAATTGAATTTTTTAATAAGGGAGTATAACTTACCTGGAAGTGGCATGATTTCTTGTGCCACCTATGCGTGTATCATATAATCCTAATACAAATCTCATCTTGCAGGAAAAATGTATACTTCATCCACAATTTCAAATTGTAAGGACAATATTTCAGATAATGATAGTAATTTTTACGTTAAATATTTTTATTTTCATTATTTATTAGTAATATAATAAATAGTAAATATATTGTATTTGATGTTTATATACGTTTTTATTTTGATATATAAATTGTATTAAGATATTATACAATGTAATGAAATATAGTACCCATATAATTCTGGTCTGAAGAAAGTATGAACTTCTTATTCCCTTTTTCTTTTTAAATTTCTACCCTAAGTAAATTAAATTTATTTCGTAAGAAGTTCAGTCTTTGTTTACTATATGCAGCTTAACAGCTGACAACAAGATTATACTTTTTAAGAACTTACAATTTTATAATTTGATTTATAACGATTTACAATATTAAATAATCATATGTAATAAAAGATTAAATTCGTCACCACAAATGTCATCGAACTATGGAAAGATAAATATATAGTTCTACTTAAAAAAAATGAATTTGACTTTAAAAGTTTCCCCATCACTTGAACCACAGAAAAAAAAATTGGCACCATATGGTGTATCCTTTGATGCCAAATAAATCTCTAAAAATATTTTTTTGGTAAATTCAGAATTTCACGAAATATTCCAATTTTTCGAAATGAACAGCACACCCTATATATTTATATACATATATATATATATATATAAATATATACATATACATATACATATAAATATATATATATATAAATATATACATATACATATACATATATATATATATATATATATATATATATATATATATTAGAATGTACGACAAATGATAAATATTGTAATCCATTATCCAACTTATTATATTATATTATATTATATCAACTTATTCACAATCTATTCTACAATATTTTGTTTTAAAAATATATATTTGGTTTTAAAACTTGCTTATATATTTTGTTTCTTTAATATAACGAAAAAAGGAAGTATTCATGTGGAGATCACTTTTACAAAGCTTATATTAGAGAGCGATTGCTGTGTTTATACGACATAGAAGTACTCCCTTGCCAGTTACTGTGGAGAAAGTGGACATACAACCGATAACGATCTGTCCCAAAGCGGGTAATCGCTGTTTGGAAGACTAACAAACTTAGCAAGGGATAATGTAGTATAACGAAATACATATTTACTTGGATGCGCATTTAGGGCTTGTGCCAAAGGGATTCGAACAAATAAAGAAAGAAAGTGCATCGCTAAGTTAATCAACTCACGTTCGAAAGCAAGTCTAACTATGATGAATAAGAATAAATTTATAATGGTTCAGAAAATGAATCGCTATAAATTACGCTAAATTTCTTTTGATGAATAGGGATAAATTTAAAAAAAAATTCATACAGATAAGACGAATTTTGTAGTTTATTTTTTTTCTTTTTTTTTTTTCACTTTTTTCCCTCCCGCCCTCGAAATTATGTAAACCTATATAATCTAGAATCTTTCAAAGAAACTTGAGATCTAGTATAAAACATTTCGTAAAGAATCTATGAAGTATAACCTTATGTACAATTTAATTCGTAGAAATATATAAAAGATGCATTTTAATAAAATGTTTAAATTTAAGTCAAAGTTTTCAATGAGAAAAACATATATTTTAAATTATTTGATTCGTTAATAAAAAATAGTCAACGTAGAAAAGACTCGTGCCTACGCTTATGTAACCCTTCATACTTTTCTGCAATACGGAAAGAGACGAGTCAAGGTACTTACACGCAATATGCAAATCCGAAGATAAGTGCATCTAGTCTGATCAGCGAGTTCGTAATTTACACAACGCGCCTAATGAGATTTCTTTTTTTTTTTTTTACAACAAAGGGAATAAAGGGGAAAACGAACGTATCAGTATAATTGTTCGTATTAGCTGTGATGCGTTGCACGGGATATCGAGCACGTACGAAAGTTATGATGTGTACGTGTATAAGAGTAAGTGTGTGTCTGCGCATATCGAAGAAGATGATCGATTCGTTGTGTGAAACAAGTTCATCGTTTATATCATTAAAGACGATGACGATATCATATTAAACCTAAAAAATTATATATGTTAACATCAACGATGTTTGTCAATCAATGTTTGTCAACGATATTTGGCAACGAACTTCCGTCTATGCCTCATCTATCATATGACAATAATTTAATTCGAAGATAAAATGTGTGATTAATCGTTGCCAATCGATAATATATAATAATAGTAGAAGATTCGAGAATATCGGAATTACGAAAGCATACGCATATGTACAGATACCAAGAACTAAAGATATATAGAGATAAGGAGAAAGAGAAAGAGAAAGAGAAAAAGAGAAAGAGACAGAGAGAGAGAGAGAGAGAGAAAGAGAGAAAGAGAGAAAGAGACAGAGAGAGAGAGAGAGAGAAAGAGAGAAAGAGAAAGAGAGAAAGATCTTCGAATAACGAGAACGTATCACGAAAGCGACATAAATTTTGATAGAGCGTGCACTAACATTCGCTTGTATGTATATATATATATATATATATATATATATATATAGTAAAGCAACGTGACACACACACACACACACATACATATATGTATATAGTAAAGACACGCGACAAATTAGTCATGGAAATAAACGATGTTCCGATGGTTAATAATATAGATCGGTGTAAGCGACGTTGTTCAAAGTTAATCAAATTTTCATCGATTATTTCCATGATCGTATGATCGGATCGTAACACCATAGAAAATTCCTAAATACATTGTACACCTGCGTCGAATTGACAATGAAAGGACCGAGTGGAACATTATCATAATAATATCACCGACAACGACCGAGTTTCACACGTAAAATCGATATCAACAAGGTTAATATTTATTTTCATTTATTTAAAATTACGCCACTGCGATCTGAATTTCATAAATCATAGAAAATCATAAAACTTATCTCACTTTGTTGACTTGATATGAACGTGTTTCGTACGTTATTCTATAACTCGAAATGTTTGCCGGTTGTTTAATAAATGTTCGCGACCGACAGTGGTTGGACTAGAGAAACTTTTTTCATTTTTCCGGATGAACCATAGTTGCCTAGCGAGATGCGAAGCTTTGAAAAGCGGATGGTATATGCATTATTTCCCCCTGGATAATGCCCCTAAATTGGTGTGCAGGAAACAATGCGGCATGTGTGTTCATTGCTTTTCCGAAATCAATGGCCGATGGTTACGGTCAAATGAAGGATAAAATCGTACGCCCGACAAACTAATCGCCAATTGTTCGATCCGTCCAAAACCTTTAATACGCATATGTGTGTGTGTATATATACAGGCTGTCCAAAAAGCATGGGACCAAACATATACTACGTATAAATGATTGAAAAAAGTTCATATAAACTTATCTCCAAAAATGTTTTATTGAAAAGATATATGCTTTTAAAGATATGTATGATTTATTTACATTCTTCGAATTAATAATTTTCCAATAGTCAGTTGAGTTCTTAGATCATCTGACATAATGTCTTTGGACTTTTATTTATGGGATCACGCAAGAGTTGATTTAAAAAAAAGACGATAGAAACAGAAGACGAACTTCGTAAATGTATTCAAAATGCATTTACTATTATTTCCAATACAATTGGAATATTTGAATATTTGAATTTGGCAATCACTAATTCGCCTACATTCTTGTAATTACCTGTAATAAATAACTTCTTGTAATTATCTGTATATATATATACACACACACACACATACATACATACATACATACATACATACATACATACATATTTTTTTTTGTTCCACACATTGTTATTTGATAATCTTATCATTGTAATGAAAATTAAACGTTTTTACAATTATTATTATATTTTATATAGATAAAATATACTAATAATGTAAATATGCGTTCTCTATATATCTGTGTGACTCATAGACAACTTACAATCTAGTCAAAGACAATTTACAATCTAGAATAAAGAGATTAACAGAGTTGATAAAAACATATATATTCTCTTTCGCGATATCCGTTCTCAACTTTGCGTATTAATAATATAGATACTTTTAAAGCGATACTTTTGAATTTGATTTTATTTGATCATTCTAAGATTTTTATTTTAATCGATTTTTCTTCCTATTTTTCTTCCCTTTATTCGTATGATCTAATATGTATATTTACCTATTTAAAGAATGTGCTCTCATATCTGCGATGGTGGTGTAATGGTTAGCATAGTTGCCTTCCAAGCAGTTGATCCGGGTTCGATTCCCGGCCATCGCAGATGCATATATTTTTTTTTCCTCTTACCTTTTTCCAATATTTGAGACATTTACCAAATATTTATAATATCAAATAATTCGAATTACCAATTGCGATGGTGGTGTAATGGTTAGCATAGTTGCCTTCCAAGCAGTTGATCCGGGTTCGATTCCCGGCCATCGCAGAATTTTTTTTATCAATATATTTTGTAGATATTTTTTATTTCTGAAAATAAATCATAGAAATAAGTATTTTCTTTCCATTTCTCTTTGATTTTAATAAAAATTCTTTTATGAAAAAGATAAATCATTTTTATAACATATTCATGGCTGCATTGCATAGTAACATCTCAAAAATATTTTCCATGTCGTTACTTTCTTTAAAGAAATATCGATTTAAAAGAAAATGTTTGTGTGTATGTTATGTATGGTTCTGTATGTTATATTTTACTGTTATAATTGTTATAATTTAAATGTGAATGCATACAATGCATAATTTTTTTTCTTCTTTTTTCATTTTCAAATAATAATAATAATGCAGAGAATATATATCAAATTTTACGTTTTAATTATATTATATGTCTGATATTGTTTTTTATCAAATATAATAACATTCATTTATTTAATAATTATATTTAATTAGTGTAAACAAAAAAACAAATATTAACACTTTATCGACCGGTTGTGGTTGAGGCTGCCACTCATTAAGGACCGGCTTAGTCGCGCGCACATTTGTTCCCAGTACCGACAAAATTTTCGCTATTCATTGTGTTGTGCTTATTGTTTTTGTGTTTATCATTCATCTGAACGAATCTTTATCCATTGTAATCGGTAAAAAATAAAAATATTATAATTCGTAAGAATATGGAGAGGTTAATATACACCTACTAACAAAACAATAAATTCCACTGGACGAAACCCATCGATAGCTAAAAACCGATTAATAGGCTATCGGTCGATAAGCATTGGCAATCGAAAAGCCGATTAATAGGCTAGCGGTCGATAAAGTGTTAATAATCGAACCTGAGCCTCTTAGTCACTTTCTTTTCTTTTTCTCTTTAATGTTTTATTTGTTACTTAGTGTTTTACAATTTAATATAAATATTATAGAAATTTAAAAAATTATATTTTTGTTATAATAATATAATAATATATTATAATAAAAATAATAATATATTATAATATATTATAAAAAAAATAATAATAATATAAATAATAATATATTATAAAAAAAAAATTATTATAATATAATAATATATTATAATAATTTTTTTTAAATATACATTTAATAGATATATAAATAATGTGACTCGTACGAAATATCATGGCCATAAAGTTATTAAATATATTGAAAATAATATTTATTTTTCCGCCATATTGATTTGTATGAGTCAACTGAAACAAAAAAAATACATCTTTTTGTGATGGGCCAAAATATGACGGAATCTCTAATAAATTCGTTTTACGAAATCATCATAACGGGATATTCTCAGGGACGTATAAAATATGAGATATCTCTCTTCACTCATCATAAAATAAGCTATATCAGATACGTGAACGATAAATTTTTTCCTCTTTCGTTAAAATGAAATTTAACTATTTATTTTATACTGCTATTTAAAATGTATATTTGTTTACATTTTTGTTTTTATGTACATAAAAAAAAAAAGAAAGAAGAGTTTACTTAGAGCCCTTGGAAACAATCGATGGCGCGAATCTTACGACAGTTTTAAACCAATCAGATGCAACTTTATATAGAAGAAACATGGCAACACTGAACAGGTTCTGTACGTGCAGATTCCATTTGTGATTCTCAGTAGCGTTCTTCCAATGAGCGGTATAGTAGTTTTGTGAACTTGTGAACAAAGACTATGATAAATTCGATAAGATTGTAGACAAGTGCCCACAAAGGGAAAAGTATGTGAGACATGTTATTTCCTTTTTTCATTTTCTTCATTTTCATTTCCTGGTTTAAATATTTTCCTTATAATTGATACTAATATTATATTATTTTTATTAATTATTGTGCGTTTATGAAAAGTTTTATTGTGCGTATTGTGAACAATTTTTTTGTTCTTTAATTTAATTGTATTTTTTGTCACACATATTTTTAGAGACCAAGGAATACATTACAATATTATATACAGTTAAATATTTAAAAATAAATATATTTTAAAATGGAGAAATTGCATCAACATATTTTAATACAATTACGAGATAAAATAGTGGATGATATGGATGTACGTAATGGAATAGTATCTGTATTAGCAGGTAACTATATTTTAAAAGAAGAAGATGTGAAATACATTGAATCTGATACTAGTCTTAGAAATATGGCAGAACGTTTATTAGATATCCTTCCAAAGTAAGTTTTATTGTTATATTTAAAAGTTCTTCTTTTTTCTTTTTCTTCCCCCTTCTTTTTGCTAATTTTAACATGATACAATTTTTATTTATAAGACGGGGACCAAATGCATTTAATGCTTTCCGTGAATCTTTAAAGCATCATTATAGATGGCTCAGCGATGGTATGGATGAATTAGAATCAAAAAAGACTGGTAAGAATTCTGCTGAATCTCCAATTCTTCCACCCATGTCATCGTTAACAATTGTTAGAGATGGAAAGGTATGTTGAAAATAGTTATAAAAAAGTTTACAATTTATTATATTAATATATTATTTTAATCATTTTCTAATCATGCTTACTTCACTTCATTTTAATATATACACTTTGGAAACATTTATGTAAGTTTAATTATTGATTAATGTAAATTCTTTAATATTCTAAAATATCACATTATATAGTGTCAATAATTAGTAATCTTTAATGTCAAAAAATCTTACACAGATGAAAAAGTTAACAGAAGAATTAAAGAAATTAAAACCGAATGAGTATCTCATTCTACATGGAATGAAAGGATTTGGTAAATCATGCTTAACAGCTAGTACTTTAAATGACACAAAACTAGCAGAAGATTTGTTTCATGTAAGAAGAACTTATCAATCCAATAAATTATTTAAAATAAATAAATAAAAATTGTTAAGATTTTTATATAAGATTATTTTTGTTTTTAGAATAAAATTTATTGGCTTAAATTTGGACATGATAAAAGATGCAAATATAAACATGACGATAAATATGGATACGAACAGTTTATCGATGAAGAAATAACGAAACAATTAAATGGACTTTATCATCGTATAAGAAATCCTGAATCATTAACTGAATCATTAGACAGTGAACTTTTTAAAGTTTTTTTATCAAATCATTTTAATAAGAAAGAAAACCATAATGCTTTATTGGTGTTAGAAGATGTTTATGATAAGAATATTGTGAATGCGTTTGATTTTAAATGCAAAACTCTTATAATTACTACTGATCTAGATGTTTTGGATGAAAGAAGAGGAATTATAATACAAGTAATATAATATTATATTAATGTAATAAAAGATTAAAATTGTCTTAAGACAGTTTTATAATATTTATAATATATGTTTTACAATATTTCCTTTCATATTTATTTTTAGATGAATGATGGTTTTACGGAAACAGAAACTTTAGGTTTATTTGCTAAAGTATTAGATACTGATATAGATAAACTTCCTGTAGAAGCACAGTTAATTCATAAAGAGTGCAAAGGTATGCCATTACTTATAGCTATGTTTTCTGCTCATTTTGAAGAATTTAAGAATGATATGAAAATACATGATGATAGATGGAAATATTATCTAAACTGTATACAAAATAAAGATACGAATAATATGTAAGTATTTTGATTAGAAAGCAACAGAAATGAAACAAAATTCCAAAGATATTTATTGCTAAATATAGTTTTTTTGTTAAGGGTAATAACGAAGTTCTTGGAAAAGCAAGAAGCTGTATTTAACATGTTTATCGAACGTTTACCGTTAAATTTAAAAACCTGTTATGAACAGTTAGCAATTTTTAGTGAAGATGTGAATATAACACCAAAGGTAAAACAATGAATCTTTTACAACAATATTATTATAACATGAAATACAATTATGTAATTAATATATTTGTATTTTCTTTTTTATAATAGACTTTAGAAGTTCTTTGGTCATGTAATGTATTCGAAGTTGGAGAAATAATGTTAGAATTTTGCCATAAATCCCTTGCAGTTATGAAATGGAATGATAACTTGAACTACTATATATATGGAGTACATGATCTCTTATTGTGCCACTTAAAAAGAAAATTAGGGAAAGAGGAACTTACAAAAATGCACAAATGCTTTATTGAAAAGTATCGTAAAAATTGCAATAATGATTTCTCTAAACTGCCAAATGATAATTACAGTTACTCCTATATTGGTCATCATTTAGATCTCGCTAATTTGCATGAAGAATTTCCCAAACTCTATTTAGACTTCAATTTTCTTGAAGCAAAGATAAATCACACAGGTTTATGTGATTTATTAATTGATTTTAACAAATATAGAAAATATATAACATATTATAATAATGAAAGTTATAATACAAAGGTGAAAGACATAGAACAATTCTTACAAGAACAAGCTAGTAATATATCCAAACACAGAAGAAAGAAATGTTTAGACTTGGTACAGATTGCCATGAATTATTCTCATTCTGGTTATGTGATGGAAACTGCAAAAAATTTAGTTAAGAAAAGAATCAACAATTTATACTTATCTCACAGTACGAAATTGCAACAAACTAGTATAACACAAAGTGAAGAAGTTTATACAGATACATATACAACGTGTTTTACTGATGACCCGGAAGTAATTTTAATTGGAAATAAAACTGGCGAAATAATACAATGGAATTCTGAACATAAGCGACAAATAATATATAAAGTATATGAAAAGGAAAGTATAATCGAAAAGATAGTAGTCTCTGGAGATGGAGAACTCTTTTTAACTTTATGTAAAGGTGTTGTCGAACTTTTTACGTTACATAATTATTTTAATAAATGGGATAAAAATATCCAAAGTCCAAAACAGAAGCAAATATTTTGGAAAAATATTTATGCAAACGATGGACATAATAGTATAAAAAGATTGTCAATAGAAAATGAGATTATATTAGATGTTACATTCGGACATGACGATAAACGTATTGCTGCATGCACTGATAAAGGAACAATTCAGGTATATGATTTAATAATTATATTATCTGTAATATTGAGAATAATTCTTTTTATTTATTTTATACTTTTACAGGTTTGGGATAAAGCTGGAAATGTTCTAACATCTGCTAAACACAACAACAAGTAAGTAATACATTATATGTTTATATATAAATAATTTCCTTTTATAATATAAATCACACTTACTAATTTTTTAAATAAAATTTACTTACAGTTACCTCAGATATATCACATTTACAACAAAAAGTTCTCTGTTGCATACAATGGATTTATCGTGTGGTTTTCTTGTAACTTATAGAAAAGATAATAATGAATACACTTATAGTTCACAATATAATCCAGTACTATTAAAACAAAAGGTCATCTTTTTTCACAACGTTCCAGAACATGACAATTCATTAATTATTGTTACTGAAAAGAAAGCCATTCATGTAAAGTGGTTTTGTCCGATTACTGATTACATACGTAATTATGAAAAACAGAAAAAGGCAGAAAATGATAAAACAATCTATGTCTGTGCTTCCATAACATATGATGGCCTTTATTTAGTGTTAGCTGATTCAGAAGGACTCGTGAATGTATGGAAATTAGATGGTGGATTTCATCCTATCACGGCATATAAAAGCCGCGTGACATCTTTAGATACATATTGGTTAAAGGATGAAGGTTATCATTATGTAAGTAATAATATTTAATTAATAAATCAGAAACATTTTGAAAGAATAAGAAATGTTTATAATAATTCAAGATATATGTATATTTAATATATATTATCTATTTAAATATATTTTTGTCTAGATTTGCGGTAATGAAAACAATTTATTGCATAAATGGAAGTTACCCATTGAAGAAGCATCCACTGAAGTCAGGTATAAGAAGACTTATTCTGTAAAAACATATTTTCAGCTTATAATATTTATTATTATCTTATTAAATTTAAACAGTAATTAATTATTTATTGTCTCATTATTTCATTTAGAAGTCTTCTATTTGATGCTCTTGTACAATCATTTGGAGAAGAGGATGTAATTGCAAAAACGACACATACAAATTCAGTTGTAATATTATTTGGCAATGAAATAATAGCAGAATCCAGTCCTATTGATGGGGACATAATAAGTTTAAGACTTTCTCCTAATGGTAAAAAACTTGTTTATATAACGGATAAAGGTATGGTCACATTATTTGATGTAGAAAGTAAGACAACTACCAATATATTGAAGTTATCTGAAAGTGCAAAGTTTATAAAATTTATAAGAATTGAAAATGATGAGGTTATCATATGCAGAGAGACAAGTGATACTTTGAGGGTAAGTGTATTTAAATATGTCCACAATTTGAATTAATTCTTCTACTAAACAATATCTTTTTATTAATAGATTTGGAAGAATAATAAAATAGCATATTTGATAGAAAATGCAGGATGTATTATTTCAATTCATGAAGTTCATAACGAATATATTATAACAGTAACACAAAATGGTGTTATAATTCTTTATAATATTAGTGGCACCAAATGGACAATAATAAGTAAAGCAACGGTTGATAATAAAAATGCAAACATCTATTTTAGTTGCTTTAGTTGTAGAAAACAATTTTTAGCTTTGTTAAGTGAAAACCAACACTTATTTTTATATAATCTGCAAGAAGACGATATTGTAACACCTCCATGCATAAAAATAGAATTATACCATAAAGAATCGTTTAGGGATAAACCAACGTACTGTGATATCTCACAAGATCAAAAATATTTGGCAATCGGATTTAAAACTGGAAATATTACAGTAAGTCTAAATATTGATAAATATGTATAAAACGTATTTTATAAATTACCGTATTTTTTCTCCTATAAGAAATATAAAAATTGTATATATTTCTAGATAATCGATATAGAAGAAAAAAAGATTATGCGAACACTCTATTTTCATACTAGTGCTATTACTCAATTAAATTGGGGTCCAGTCACTGCAGAAGTTCCTCTGTTATTATCAGTAAATGTAGATGAATTAGCTTGGTGGAACATTCAACTAAACAATCACGGTACACAAAAACAACGTCGAAGTCGTAAAGGAATTCTCCACAGCATCAGTACACCTTCTGTTAGTACAGATTCCAATTTCTTATTACCTGAATGCTTCAATACGGATACACGCATTCCATTGTCAAATTCATCAATTGAAATATTTCAAAGAAATGAAAATTCCAATCAAATTGGAAATACATCTTCATATTGGAAATATAAAGTAGGAAGAGATGGTAAAAAGTCAGAATTATTGCGCGCTCTTGAATTACCACCAAGTTGTATTCCAAAAGTATGTATATCTGCAGACTTTAGTAAATTTGTTACAGTGGACATCTATGGGTCTGTGAGTACATTCAAACTATTTGCCTATTCTTAGTATATCATAGAGCAATGATATAAATTTGTTACATACAGTGGTGCAATGTTGCATTTACATATCATTTTATAATAATGATAGGTGCTGTTAATATTTGAAAACATTAATGAGTTTAATTATAGCTAGGGAATAATATAAAGTTATTATTTCATTAATGAAATAATTGCTCTCTTTCTCTTTTAGAATTTTTGAAAATTTTAAATATTAAGATAGTTTATATGAACAGCATTTCAATATTTGCGTTTACGAGAATAATTCTGTATTAACTTGCATTTATTACTATGTAAGTTTCTAACAAAAAAACTTTATACAAACTTGTATTACTTATAAGAATGTTAACGTCATTGCCAATTGCATTTAACTTATTATAAGGAAAGAAAAAAAGAACAATTCCTATTTTGTATTAAAGAAATAAGAATTTTCATTATCACTTAGTTCTATTATAAATATGTGATATATAGAGTGAGACACAAGAATCTAAAGATTTTTTTAATGAAATAATGCCTTAAGTTTTGAATCTTTTATTTATTTTTTTCATGTTAATAGAAAATAATTCAATTTTTTAATTTTAATAATTCTACTTATCATTTTAAATATTGATGGGTCATAGAGAACAATACAATTTTGTAAAGATAATCCAATAACGTTAAATCGGGTAAACAAGCAGGATATGAAAGATCACCATAACATTGTTGCCCTTGTTATATGGAAAACAAAGACTTTTATCAAAACAAAAATAACAATATTAAGTCTCTTTATAAAACATTTAAAAATCGTTAGGTTCTTGTATTTCACCCTGTATATATTAATATTTTTAAAAATATTTAACACATGAAATGTGTTTTATACGTACAGTTTTGTACTTATCTTTGCATATTCAATGTGTAAAATTTATTTATTATTCTAACTATATGTGTTCTATTTCTCTATTATTTCCAATATTGCAATATTATTATATTAATACTTTTGTTCCGGAACATTATTCTATATATTAAAAGATTACCTATTACTATTAATATTTTATGAATTTGAACAAATATATATATATATATATACATATTTGTATATATATATACATATATATATATATATATATATATATATATATATATATCTGTATATATATCTGTATATATATGTATGTGTATATATTTACATATATATATACAGACACATATATATATGTATCTGTATATATATGTATATATATTAACATATTTTTTATATTTTATTATGAAATTTATGTTACCATAAATGGACCAAATTTCTTCGAATAGCTCTATATATATTTAAGAAATTTGTCCTTTTTATAAACTATTACATTATTTCTATAAATAATTATTAATAATAATTATATATTATTTTATTATTATGATATTCGAGATTGATAGATCAATTTTTACCTATTTTCAAATATTGCATATGTTGGGTTGATGAATAATTAATTAATTTACTAAAAATAGCGAATAAAATTTTTCTTTAATTTTTATATAAACAGTGACATGAACTTTTACATCAACCCAATACTATAAAAAAAAAAAAAAAAAAAAAAAAATGATAAGTGCAATATATAATTATATAGTAAGATTTATTATTATTTTATAGTATATTTTTTTCCTGATAAATAATTAATCAAGAATGTTTTATGAATAATCAAAATGAAATTTTTCTACATTTATATATACATTTATAAGTAATTTTATAAGATCTTTATAGATAAGACCGTTATAGATATTTAAGTTACTAAAATAAAAAATTTTGAAAGATTGATCTCTACAATAATATGTGTAATTCTAAAAAATGTACTGATTTTTGAAAGTGATCACTGTTTTTTATATGTGCCTTATATACATATACACATGCGCATATATTTCATGTATTATAATTTAACGAGAAGACAAAAAAGATTAATATTAAGCATAATGGTATAGTTTCTGTTTAATAATCGCAATGTCGTAACGATGATTTGTAAAGTAAACATATCTTTTTGAAATTTATATATTTTAACGAATCGATAATATACATTAATGAATCTTTTAATGGATTAACTTATATATTTTAATGGATTAGAAAATGCATAACAGATATGTTTACTGATTTAAGAAGTATTTAATTATTAAACATGCCATTTTTATACAATTATAAGACTTGACAATATTATATTCAAATAAATTCATCCGATTCCTGCTCAAAATTATTTTATTTTCAAAACCAGACATTCCTCTTTTAATTCTTAACTAAAATATAAATTTTGTTTTTGATCCAGTATTAAGAAATTATTCAAAAAATGATTCTTTTGTGGATATATTTTTGATAGTTGAGAGAATCAGGTCATAGAAATGTTTATTTCTTTTGTATTGACACCAGCGCTGCGAGTAGACAACGCAAGCGTAATTTAAACTCGCGGTTCCTGTCTGAACTTGTCGTCCCTCCTATCCCTCTCTTTCTTTCTCCCTTCCACCATCGTGGAGTGCATAGAAGCTTTGTTCCTAGTGTGGTTTATAATATTAACTGAAGAAAAGTTTTCTTTCTTTTTGTACGTATTTTTATTTCTTCAAAATATTTAATAACGTTATTATACATATATAATTAAATATAAAATAATACGTAGCTGATTAAATTTCTTCAATTTCGTAGACAAAAAAGTACCTGAAAGTTCAAGAAAACTGCTGTTCTGGTTTTTCTACTCTCTTTTTATTATATATCAACACACATTAATCATCCTTCACAAGAAGTGGACTAATCGACAGAAAAGATACGAATAAAGAAGTACACAAGTGTTTTCTGATTTTTTTAAACTACACTTCTCATCGTAAGAAAGGAAATAGAACAAGAAGTAAACAAAACAATAAATTGGTACGTTGGTAGCTATTCTCTTTGTTTACAAAGAAATTGTTAATACTCGTAACATTTTTTTTCAATTTGGACGAAATAATATATATATATATACACACACATATATATATATGTATGTATGTATATATATATATTGAGAATATTTATGTAGATTATTTAGATGCAGTTGAGTTTGTGTTTAATTTAACGTATAATAGAAAGCAGGAAATTCGTTAGTATACTTTCTTTTTCTTAGCTGTTGCATAAATCGTTTATATAGTATACTTTGGATTGATAAAAAATATGTAATTTTTTTCCTTTATAGATTTGAGTCTTCAAAAATTTGAAGATCTTAAATTAATAATAAACATAAATTAAAAATAAACAGTTAAAAAGTTAATAACAAGTATGACAGATGTTATTGAACATGCAGATTTCTCAAACAATTCAATGTCATTCAAATCTTCAGAAAATCCACACGTAATGTCATCAGTACCACCACAATTGTCATTAGAGCCAGGAGTAGACGAAGTTGATAATCCAGATTATCGATTTGAATTGGTTAGATTGCAGAGCTTTGAGAATTGGCCTATTACATTTATAGAACCAAAAAGACTTGCAACAGCTGGCTTTTACTATGTGGGTGAAGCTGATACAGTGAGATGCTTCGAGTGTCGAGTAGAGATACATCAATGGGAACAAAGTGTTTCTGTGGTAGACCATATAAAGCATTCGCAAACATGCCGTTTTGTTAAAAATGTACCGTGTGGTAATGTACCTATTGATGTAGATACTAACACAATGTCAGTATCAAGATCAAATACTGAAGATGTTTGCGAATTACGTGATAGACCATTTCAAAATGGATCTGTTCAGAACGAATGTGATGCAATGTCTTCTTTTGAATTACTATTACCAAGTACCACTAAGTTAGCATCTTTAGGTCTTGAAAAGCCAAAGTCACCAGTACATCCAGAATATATAAGCTATGATGCTAGACTGCGTACTTTTGATACATGGCCTAAATCAATGCCACAGAAGAAAGATCAATTAGCAAACGCTGGATTTTTCTATACAGGAAAAGGCGATCAAACTTTATGTTATCATTGTGGCGAAGGTTTGAAAGATTGGGAGCCACATGATGATCCTTGGGAACAACATGCCAAATGGTTTTCTAAATGTTATTACCTTTTAATGGTAAAAGGACAAGATTATGTGAATATGATAAAAGAACAAGAGAAAGCAGCGTCGTCCAAGGAGGTATATTTTTAAGAATTATTTACAGAAAAAAAATTTTCTTTAAAAATAATAATTTTGAATTAATTTTTCATTATATTTTATTTAGGAAACAATGCAGATGAATTTACCAAATTTCATTCAAAAGATTCAATCGTCTTCAGCGGATTTCAAAGGCACAAAACAAGAAAACTCTGATAATAATTCTGAGGAAAATGATACAGATAATTTAAATTCTAGGTCAAGTTCCAGTAAAGAAAATTTCCATGGTGCAAAGGCACATAAATCTATAGACGATGCAAGATTATGTAAAATCTGTTATGATGCAGAACTAGGAGTAGTATTCTTACCTTGTAGACACATGGTTACATGTGTTAAATGTGCACCTGCCATGACAACGTGTGCAGTTTGTCGGCAACCCGTAACATTGACCTTAAGAGCTATTCTTTCATAATCTATAAAATATTTGTATAAATCATGAGAACAATAGCTCCTCTTTTTTGGAAATTAACAACACTTAATACTTATCAACATTTGTTTTTTCTTTTTTTTTCTTTTTTTTTTTTTCTTTATGCATTCCAACAAATAATACTGTGAATAGGTGCAAAAAGAAAATTAATGACAATTTAATTACATGGATCTTAACAGAAACTCATACTACTTCATCAAATAGTATGTTCCGTTTTAATGTTGGATACATTTTAAATTGTAAGATGTAAATATACAAATGTATGATGAGTGTGTTTTACAGTATATCATGTAATCTAACATACGTTGCATTTATACTATAGTCTAAAATTCATGATTTCATGATTTCATGATTTATTTGTTAAAAAACTTTGGCAGATCGTTTATACATTTTCTGATAACGAACACAAGAAAAAGAAAAACAAATAAATGATATTATTCAAATTAGTTTAGATACAAATTTATTAACTAATATTAAAGATATATTAAAATTTTTTATCTACGTACTTTAGATGACACGAATCATACTGCTATATATCTGTATTAGTCCATTGTCCAGTAAGCACGGAAACGATGATGTTATTGAACAATATGGCATGCGATAAAACAAGTTATTTATTGAAAGCCTCGCCCAAAGCGTGATACAGCTTGGCACGCAACGGTGTTTCTAATTCTAAACTCTAGGCCAGTGCCAGTATGACGTAGGCAACAAGGTCAATCATTGATACTTCGTTTCTAATCAATTAGTAAATAGACGATACCCCATTTTATTTATTTGAACACGTATACTTAAAACAGATAACAACGAATCGTAATTTTTTTTTATTGTTTATAATCTAACAAATAATTTTATTCAAAGCAAAATGTTATTATATAATCTGAAAACATGAATTGTACATCGCGTCACAAGATGTACAGATTATAATCAAACCTTCCGGCTATCAACTAACTCGATATCACAGCGAGTATTAATATTGTCTTTTCTAGAAGACATTTTTTATTCAAGAAATAAAAACATATTTACCTTAAAATACGAATTAGAAAGAGATATAAATAAAGAAAAGAATAGAAACAAATAGAAATTAAAAAACGAAGATAATACGATTAAGAAAATAATTGTTCATCAAAGGAAAAAAGACAAGAAAAAAAAAAAAGAAGAAATAACGTAGGGTGTTATAAGAAGGATAAAAGAAATTTAAACTATAGGACAATTGGATATTCCGAAGTGATATTTTCTAAAGAATTTTGCCACACGGAAATCTCGATTATAGAGCAAAGCGGATGAATAAATATCGTACGAGTTTATGCTCTTATTGCGCGATCGCCTTTAAGGTTACGACCTAGGATATGTAATATTGAGTGGGAAGGGGTGGGGAGAAAGAGCGAGCGAGCGAACGAGTAAGAATCAGGGCGGGGGTAAGCAGCGCGTCATTTCGTGCTAGGACGCCGGCCTGTGTAGATTTTCTGTGTGTCAAGCTTTCTTTCCGCGAGTTTCTTTTTTTTTTCTTTCTCTTTCTCTTGTAATAAATCTTTAACAACGAAAAATCATGTCGGTTGTATATAAAAATACAATGAAAGCTCTTGGGAAATATGTGCCTGAAAAACTTCAACCATTTTGGAATCATCCAGCCGGTTAGTAAATTTCCCTTTTCCCTCCCCCTCTACTACTTTTAAATACGTACGGAAACCCTTCAGAACGTGGCACGTGGTTCCTTTTCTTGAATGTGTATATGTTTTGTATATATAACTATATATATATATATAATAACTCTATATATAATATATATATATATATATTAATATTATATCACTCATATTGAAATTATAATCATAATTTATCACTTGAACTTCTTCATATCATTGGGATAAATTAAATAAGTGTCAATGATTATGTGTATCTATATTCTATAAAGTCTTCGTTTATATTATTATGAAAAGCACGAAGAAAGAGAATTTTAATACGAACAATGACATTGCAATAATTTACATTGCGATAATATGCATGAATTCTTGGAACTGCGCGTATTGTAAATCCCACTGTATTTGGTTTTTACATTCTTTCGTTGTTTCGATCTTTTTTTTTCTCCCTCTCTCTCTCTCTCTCTCTCTCTCTAGAGATATGATATATCTAAAGAGTATGAGGAAAAAGTTATTTCTGTATTTATAAAAATAGTACAAAAAAAAAAAACAAGAGAGAAAGAAATTAAACGCGATATCGCATTTAGGTATATTTAAATTATTGTCGAAAGAGATATAATCGTTTGAATTTTTGTTTTTGGTACTCTATAACAAACTCTATACCAACGTATATTGTCGAACTTTCTTTCTGAATTCTAACAAGACCGACCGAAACGAAAAGTAGATCAATGCGACGTCTGAGAGTACCTCGGGTTTTATTCTAAGATTATTATTTTGAGTACAAGGGAGCACGATTTTTTAAAATGATTCAGTACGACATTAATGCGGTCGAGGATTTTATTAATTTTTATTTATTCCAAAGGCTATAAAATACACTTTCACAAGTATTTCGCATATAAGTTTATAAGAAAAGTTTAATTAATAATAATAATATATATATATATTATATATTATATATTATATATATATATATATATATATATATATATATCCTTCCTCTTTCGACGAAATTTAAATCTTCGTAATATTTATGTATCATTTTAAAAAGTCAACATGTCGTAACGTTTGTTCTTTTCAAGCTGCCTTCAAGCTGTCGTTCAAGCTGCCTTCGATAATAAGTATCCATGGGATTTGTGCTTTCAGGACCACAGACCATATTTTTCTGGGCACCAGCTGTAAAATGGGTTAGTAAATGATTTTATAGTAATCTATGGTAATTGCCAAAAGAAATTATCCTGTGACATATGCGATTTTATCGGAGATGCTGCGTGATCTGAACGTATTATTGGCAGATAAACTCGGACAATGATAGTCGATATTCAATGAATAAACGGTACACATCTAGATTATCATCCGATATAAATGAGAAATCGTAACGTTATATTGTCCGCCGAAAGTATCGAGTTATAATATATAATGGTCCTATCATTTTAAAATACATAAGTACATATGCACATGTATTTTTCAAAGATGAAAATATTTACTTAGTGCATTGATAAACTCATCATGTAAAGACAATAGTAAATAATGATTATTTACACGGAAGTTTATCGAAATACGATTTCTCTTATCCGTATTCGTGATTTACCGGCATTAGTATTTAAGCAAATCGATCTTCTTTCAAGGTAATCGCTGGTCATATTTGTAATATACATATACATATATATATATATATATATATATATATATATATATATATATATATATATAGATAGATAGATAAGATAAGAGAAACTATCACCTTACAATCTCCTTAGAATATTTTTTGCATTGAATAGTGAATATTCTTGAAACGTAGAAAATCGTTAGACTCGTTTTTTGTTCTTCTTTTTGTTCTTTTTTTTTTTTCATTAGAAAACGGAGTATTGATATGCTCGCTCACGCACATGCGCGTATTATCAATCATCCGTAACGTTTAAGCCGTCAGTGGTGTTCGTCAGTCGTATTGTTAAAAAAAAAAGAAAAAAAAAGAAAAAAAAAAGAAAAAAGGAAAAAAAAGAAAAAAAATTAAAAAACATTCGAGAGATACGAGAGAAAATTGGCTTTTTCGCACATTCGACGAAATATACAGCGCATGTTCGTGGTAAAAAGTTAGGCTGACCTAAATAAACTAATATAGGTCGAACTTTCGACGTACGTAACGTCCCACGTACAAGAATCGATTGATATTAATTTATTAGAACGTAGCTCTACGCACACGTCGTTTTAACTCGTTAGTATCCATTGGAATGGAAAACTTTTGCGATTTCGTAAAACTCGTATCGAATTTGTATAAGATAGTTGTTTTATCTGTTTCTTTTTTGTTTCTTTTTTTTTTTTTTTTTTTTTTTTTCTTTAAAATTTATATATACATACGTCAGTATCGTTTCATATTGCAGGGACTTGTGATAGCAGGTTTAGGCGACTTACAAAGGCCAGCCGATAAAATTTCTATTGGACAGTCTTCTTCATTGGCCGTTACTGGAGTCATTTGGACGAGATATTCTTTGGCGATCACACCAAAAAATTGGAGTCTTTTCAGCGTGAACTTTTTTGTCGCATGTACAGCACTTTATCAAATTTCTAGAGCGATAAAGTAAGTACTAATTACGTTGTTTTGTTAATGTTGAAAACTTGACTAAATTTACTTTGCCAATTCACTTTGGATAAATTCTTTTCTGGTTTCAAGGATCAAGGCCGGCCGTTTGTTCGTTCATTTGTTCATCTGTTTGTTCGTTCGTTCGTTCGTACGTTCGTCGTACGTTTATTCATTCATTCGTTCATTCGTTTGCTCTTTCGTTCGTTTATGCCACAGTATTACGTTACATCGTTCGCTTAGAATTTATTTTCAGATACCATATGACAATAATATGTTCATTAGTTTTACGAAATGAACCATTTAGAAATTTACAAATAAACTTAATTTATCAATTTTTTTATCATAAATATGAAAATATCTCTCTATATTAGTTCATAGATTATCTATTCCTTTTTCTATCGTGAAATATTTCTAATGCATAAACTGATAAATATTTTAAAATTTTCTAGATATCAACGAGAACAAGCAGCTTTAAACAGTCAATCATCAAAAAGCAGCTAGTAATAATTATCGCGAAATTGCATTCCTAGAAAAAGAAGATATGGCGAGTGTTGGATGAAAACGATTTTTAAGGCGAAAAGAAGAAAAAAAAAAAAGAAAAAAGAAGTAAGAAGAAAGAAGAATTAGCATTACGTACGTTGACGTACAAATGCTCGTTGTACAGATTCGAAGTTCAAACGAACATCGATGAAAATTTCGTACGAATATTTAGAACGATATTAAATTTCACATTACGTCGTCAATGCTTTTTGTTTATTCAACGAAAGCATACAGAAAAGACGCGATGATTTATCGATAATTAAACATATAAATATTCATATACATATAAATATATACATATATATATATATATATATATATATATATATACATATAATATATACCGAATGCATGCAGTGCATGCAGATGAATGGTACAAATCGGACCATGTAGACTTATCGACGCGTCGACCACTGTAGGAAGTTGTAACATAAATTACATAATATGAGAACAAGTGTCTACGTTTCTAACTGTAATGTCGTATGTAAAAGATGCCACAAAATTATTTAATAACCGATCATATACTATATATTGGTTATACATCGGAAATTGTTACAAATAGCATAAGTACAAACGGGAAACCCGATGAACTTAATAAAAACAACATTCGTTCATCGTGATATAATTTACATTTAATCGCTATATTATATCTATATTATTGACTTGCATTCCCGCATTATTATTGATAATATCGTGCATCATCTTATTGTAAATATATTTATCTTCCTACGAGCTCCTACTCTACCTCCGAAACTACGATTTAAGGATTTTAATTATGACGAATATATTTGACATCAACGTCGGCTAATTCGAAAATATTGTAATAGATGTGTACAAATTCTATACTTTTAATCGACATTGTTGTAATTGATTCTTGAAGATTGTTGAAATAAAGTACGGGTAAAGAAGAAATCCGATGTGGTGGTTAATTCGATTTGTAAAGAAGAATTTATTCACGGCTTACACATTTAACAATCTGGACATCCCAATTCCATTCGAAACTTATATATCGATTATTTTAAATAGCTTCGACATGCGATCTTGTACTTTGAACAAGGTCAAAACGCAGTGCGACAAAAGGAAATCTAGGACGTGGTCGATCATTAGAGTAGATGACAAAAATCTGTGAGATAACACTATGTATACATATATACATATATATACATATATATATATACATATTATCCATATATACTCATATATATATATATATTTATCGTGTGTGTGCGCGTGCGCGTGTGTATATATTATATATATATATATATATATATATATATATATATATATATATATATATATGCGTATGTGTATGTACATATCTTCGAAAAATTTATTTATCACAGTCGTCGAAATATTAAGGTTTTATGAGTCACTCGATCGATATTTTAAGGAGTGAAAAAGAAGGTATAGAAGGTGAATTGGTCGAAAGACGCGCGAGTGTACCGCGCATTAGTTGATATAAAGAGCAACGCCGTGTCGTAACGAATCGATCGATCTTCTAAGCCCCGCCATTTAATTTCTAACTCGGCCGATGATGGCGCTGCTATTGTAAAGGGGGATGCGCGAAGGTAGGTGCGCGCACGCACATGCAGTTATCGCAGTTCGTGGCTGCGCGATCGTGAGGACGGTCGGGATTTTCGTCGTCACTTCGCTCAGATCAGACTTCCGCGGCGTAGGTCCTCTTTCCGAAGAAGAAGAGGAAGGAGAAGAAGAGAAAGAAGAAAAGGAATTGAGTTAGGAGATAAGAGGAGGAGGAGGAGGAGGAGGAGGAAGAGGAGGAGGAAGAATTGAAGACGAATACGAACACGAATAGAGACGAAGAATAAAAAGAAGAAGGCAAGACAAAGACAAAAGAACGACGAGGAGAGTGCAACGACTACGAGTCTCTCTTTCTCTCTCTTTCTCTCTCTCTCTCTCTTTCTCTCTCTTTCTCCCCCCCCTTTTTCTCTATAGTGTAATCAAGGGCGTAGATAACGCATTAATAAGACGTCTAAAATGTTCTCCGGTTTAACGAACCAAGTTTCAAATTGGATGGGAAAGAAAGCCGACGAAGCTCCAGAACTTCCGCCGGAGGAAAAGATTCCACCGGTCGAAGGTGGCGAACTCGTCGAGGGCGAGAAAAAAGACAGGTGAGAGATGATTTTTAATGACATTATATTATTATCTATTTCGTAATATAATTGTATAATATATATATATATATATATATATATATATATATATATATATATAGATATCTAAAAATTATTGTTATACTCGTGTCGTTGACCTGTACCGATCCTTACCAACTCTTTTATTTACGACGTATATATAAAACTAATTTTTTTATGCGAACAAGAGAGAGACAGAAAGAGAGAGAGAGAGAGAGAGAGAGAGAGAGAAATAAATGTACGAACCTTATAGCAGTTGTTGGTCTTTCGTTGCGTCGTAGCATGTTAAACTCGATGTTAAAACGTGTCGTGACGTTGCATTCACATACGAGTACAATCGTAATATATATTTGTACAGCCATGCTAAACGTCTGTCTATCTGTTTCTGCCTCTGTCTACTGCTGCAGCTCTGTCTGTCTCTCTGTCTGTCTATTACGTTCATATGAATATACATGTGAGATTATCAGCAAAAAATTAAAGTTTTCTTTGAAACGATTTGAGACAGCACATATACCGAATACACCAAGAGATATTTAAATATTTAATTTCGTATGTTTAGTTAGACCATATATTTATTTATCGCTCGTCTCTTTCTCTAAAAGTGACGGAACAATCTTTCTACGTATATATTTTTGAGATTAGATCGATACTAACCGAGCACTGTACTTACGTAAAGTACTACTATGACGCGTTTCGGTCGAGAAACGAAAAGAGGTTAACTCGAGAAGAAATTGAAATAGATGGTACTTTCGAATTTTTATATATATATATATATATATATATATATATATATATATATATATTAGATATATATTTATATATATATCTATATGTACCTGTATATGTACGTATGTATATATTAGTTATATATACCTCTATATATATGTATAGAAGTGTATATACATATGTGTATATCTATTTGCTATGTATATATATATATTATATATTTTATATATATATATATATATATATATATCGACGATCTGAAATTTTCGAACGAATTTTTTCCTCCATTTTTTCTCTATTTTTTTTTTCTTTTTTTCTGTCATTATTAAACCTATACACAGATATGTACGTTACTATTAAAAATATTCAGAATATTTGAAATATTTCCTCGATCAATATAAGGAAGGAGAATTCTTTTTTTTGTTTTTCTACGAGCTTGTTAAAAAAATCTCTTACTTTCCTTATTTGCAACATGCAACTTAAAAATATATATATATATATATATATATATATATATATATATAAACTACTTACTCGCACTCGAAATTACACGGTTCGATACATCGAACTTTCGCATGACCAAAAATGTCCGCCGGGAAAAAAATCAATGCTATGCGTCGTACAACAATCAATGAAAATGGAGTTTCTTCTCTTTCTTGCTTCCTCTGGCCCCCCATCCCGCATCCTTACCCCATCCCATCTCACCTCTTTTCGTCGAGAAAAGTCCTTTTACGATTTTTTATTTTTTTAAATAGATTTTTTCTTCCTGTCTTTTTTAAAACTTCGATATTTTGTATTATGGTAGGATAGAGATGGAGGATAGAGAAGTAAGCAAAATTTTTAATGAATTCTTGCCGATGAATTTGTTATCATTTATATTTTCTTTTATCGATCGACTCGTGATCTTGACATTGGTAAAGTATACTATAATACTCGACAGGTCGAAAGAATGGCGAAGTGAGAGAGCGAGAGAGAGAGAGAGAGAGAGAGAGAGAGAGAGAGAGAGAGAGAGAGAGAGAGAGAGGGAGAAAGAGAGAGAACGAGAGAAAAAGAGAGAAAGAGAGAGAGAGAGAGAGAAAGAGAGAGAGAAAGAGAGAAAGAACGGTGTCCTTTTATCGATTTTTTTTCTAACCTCTGCTCCAGAAAATTATTTTTCTGTGAGCTTTCTCTCTCTTTCTCTCTTTCTCTCTCTCTCTCTCTCTCTCTCTCTCTCTCTCTCTCTCTCTCTCTCTCTAAATTCATCGTATGACATCATAGAAAGGAAGAAAGAAAAAAGAATAAGAAAAGAAATAAAGAATAAAAGAACATTGTGTAACATTTACCGGCCAGTTAAATTGTCGCAAAGGGTTTCACGCGACGAACAGGAAAAAGCCTCATTTGCAATGCTTATTTTTATCGCCAGATAAAACCTATGTCGTATACGTCATTCAAATTTATTCACTTATGTATATATGTGTATATATATATATATTTATTTATTTATTTATTTATTTATTTATTTAACACAACGGTTTATATCAGACGATCTTTTAACGAATTTTATAGAATCGTAGAATTCGAAAATGAGATCGTCGAACGTATTTCTACTTTTATCGAAAATTCGTATCACGAAGACTGCATGCAATTTCGTTTCTCGATATATCAACGCAAGTATATATCTATTCTCTCTCTCCCTTGCCTCTCAAATCCTCCACCTCTATCCACATCTACCACCCTTATCTTTTTGTATGTATGCTTGTACTCGAACGTGGAACGTTTTGAATTGATGATAAGTCTATGAATTTGCCGTTAAAACATTCCACGTTTGTAAAATCAAACAATATAATTTTCTATAATATATATGATATATATATATCATATATATGTATATAATATATATGATATATATATAACTCATATGATATAAAGATTATAATATTATTTGTACTAGTATAATTATATTAAAAAAAAACATATATGAGAAATTTTAGGCATGAAATAAGATAATTTTATAACGATAAGATTTAGTAAAATTGTACAAAATAACAAATATATATACAAGTATGTGACTTCAAAGTTGCATGGTATTACAAATGATTGATCTTCTGTAATCGAATTTTTTGTCATATCTATATAAAAAATTGTATAATATAGAAATTGTAGTATTACTTGTATTAGCGTAATGATACTAAAAAATATATAAGAAATTTTTTATATGATGTGATAATTAATTTTCTTTACGATAAAATATATAAATCTAGATATATAAAATATAAATATATTTAATATATCTAGAATTTATTAATAATTATGTAAATGTTATGCAAAACAAATTTGAATTTATAAATAATAGAAGAAAAAGGAAGAAAAAAGGAAAAAAAATATTTAGAATTTGGTCTTGTTTCGATCATAATAGTCCTGATAGGAATAAGGAAATAGTCGGTAAGTGACCGAATACTAGCGTAAAGCATTTTTTTTTGGGGGTCAATAATCGATTCGATTATATTAGTATCAACGATATAAGGAAAGATAGCACCTTAGAGTCGTGCTATCTAGGATTTCCGTTTTTCATGGCTGTAAAGGAAACGATGTCTTCCGGATTCACGTGTCGTCACCTCCTGCAAATCGATGGAATGCTTTCGATTTGACTTATCGATGAGAGAGAAAGAGAAGGAGAGAAAGAGAAGGAGAGAGAGAGAGAGAGAGAGAGAGAGAGAGAGAGAGAGAGAGAGAGAGAGATCGAACGATCTATTGAACAGATAAGAACACGTGTTCTCTCGTTCTATGTCGTTTTTTGCATTTAAATACCCTCATGTACGTGACCTCCTTAGTAAGGTATCACTACTGCTAAGTAATTGGATAGGATATTTAATTCAAATTTATTATCGTACAAGTTTAATTATTGATACTTTATCTTATTCTATTTTCAATTAAATTACACATATAGGAGAATTGCGATGGATCGAATGAAATATATTATTATATTTAGGATATTATATTCTATATATAGATATAAACATAGATATAGATATATTATTATATATGGGTCTATGTATAAATACATATATAGATCATTTAAAAATTAATTAAATTATTTATAAATATATAAATCTATATACGTAGTGTTACAAGGGGAAGTATCCTTCAGAATTGTTCTATCAATCTAATGATTTTTTTGTGTTTATATATAATATGTGTGTGTGTGTGAGTTTGTTATATATATAATATTTATTATATTATATTCTACAATGTGACTTAATCTAAAAAAAATAAAAACACCATAGATCTCCGTATCAAATTACAAAATAGTACGATACAATAATTTAACATTATCGAAGAGACATTATTATTGATTTTATATTATTAAATATAAATAAGATATAATAAGGTAATAAGAATAAATTTCTTATTCTATTATTAATAAACTTCTTGATAAAAAGAACATCATGAAGGAATGGAAGCATACCTTCATATATAAATCTCTTTAGTATTTATTATCTCGTATATAAGTAGGTCATGGGATGAGATGATTTATGTGAATATCAAAGAGAAAAAGAGAAAAAGAGATGGAAAGAGAGCAATACGCAAATGTTGTGATTCTTCTATTCTGATATGTGGTTTTTACGTTCACAGTCCCACAAAAGGCAGCAAGTTCGACATGCTGGTTGGTGTAAAATCTCAAATGACTGGTTGGCTCAGTGGTGGTATCCCAGGATTGAGTCGTGGTGGACCGAATGACAATAATACTCACGTGCCATCAACGGAAACGAATGAAATTCAAAACGTACAAAATCCCCAAGAGATCACGACAGAACAAACGAAGGACGACGATGCCAGCAGGTTAATATCTTATAAAATAATATTTTATCTTATCTTATTTTATTTTATTTTATTTTATTTTATTATATTTTTATCATTCTTTATTTCCTTCATAACTATCCATCTGTTATTTCATTCTGTTACAATCTTTCACGTCATTGAAATTGAGTATTGTCATTTTACATGATCATATTATAGAAGAAAAATAATTGATTGTTTAGTGCAACTGGAGGAGCAGATAGTGGTCCTGGTAGTCTAGGAGGAACACCGACCGAGGACAAGGAAGGACAACAACCTTTTGGTGCTGGTAAGTAAGTCATCGATGTATCGATGTCACTCTGTTCTATTTCTGGGATATCGACAACAATGAGAGAAAGGAGTAATCGGAATTGTTGTTCGTCGTACTATGTCTCTCTCCCTCTCTCTTTTTCTTTCTTTCTTTCTTTCTTTTTTTCTTTCTTTCTTTCTCTGTCTGTCTCTCTTTTTCTTTCTTTTTTTCCTAAATCGACAAGAACTATTTTTAGTGATATAGAACTTTCTTTGCGAAGTGTACTCTCTGAAATATTACTACGAGTTATCGTCGAATGAAAAATATCGACATAAAATAAGTACATGTACTTACGTATGTTCGATATCATAAAATATTTCTAATATTAAACAAGGAAAACAATTTTTTTTTTTTTTTTTTTTTTTTACAAATTTTATATAGATATAATATAGTAACCGCGATCGATAAGAAAGAAAGGAATAAATGCGTGATAAGATAGAAATTATTTTTAAATGTTTTTATCATCGATTGTATATCGATTGTAAATATCTCTTTCTCTCTCTCTTTCTCTCTCTCTCTCTCTCTCTCTCCGATCGATTTATATCTTTACTTAATAAACGATTTTAATTTTCGTAAGATATTTGAAAGAGATAGAGAAATCTTGAAAATCTTTTAAATCAACAATGAAACGAATAGAACCTTTTAATACTGAAAAGTAAACAATATATTTAAAAAAGTAAATAATATGTGTGCACATATATATATATATATATATATAATATTTATAAAAAATAGAATATTGATATTTCGAAATAACTTAGACTTCATCGTTGAAAAGGTGTTATAGTTAACTCGTATACGCTTTAAAAGATTTATCATCTGTTTATCATAGTAGAAAGAATAAGACTGAGAGAGAGAGAGAGAGAGAGAGAGAGAAAAAGCGAGCGAGAGAGAAAGAGAGAGAAAGAGGCCTCCAGAAATCAGATTAAATGCATTAAAATGTAAATAATATCGAACACAAACTTTGTTAAAGCTTTAGTTCTAACGCGCATATTGTCATCAACTCGTTTGATCATTGTTTTAAAATGATATAAATAAGATTTGTTAAACATTTTCAAATTTGGATGAAATGTTAAGTAAGCTTTCCAGATCGTTTTTCTTCTCTTATTATCTATAATAGCTCTTTCTCTTCCTCTATCATTTTTCACACCAAAGATGATTTTTTTTTTTATCTTCATCTAGATATTTCGCAAGAGATTTCTTTGCTCGAGAATCTGTAGAGAATTTATATATATATATATATATATATGCATATTTTTATTTCTTTTGCGTTTTCTTTTCAACTGGGTCACAGTTTGTTATTTCTTCAATTTCTCGAAGTATCTAGGTATGATCTTTTCTCTCTCTCTCTCTCTCTCTCTCTCTCTCTCTCTCTCTCTCTCTCTCTCTCTCTCTCTCTCTTTCTCTCTTTCCCTCTTTCTCTCTTTTTCTTTCTTTCTTTCTCTCCTTTTCTTTCTTTTTCTCTTTCTTCTCATTTTCTCGTTTCTCGAAGGAACAGATCCTGTCGTCGAATTTATTTCCTTCGACTCCGTTTTTCAAGTTTTCTCTTTTTCTATTTCCTTCTTCTTCTCTTCTCTCTTTTTTTTTCTTTTTTTTAATTTCTAAAATCAATAACACTTCGCAACACCGAGAATATTTTCTTGAAATACGAAGTCGCGTATATGGTTATTGAAGAGGATACTCTTGTGTCAGATTCGTATGAAGATATAGAAGAAGAAACAGGATGAAGGAGGAGCAGGTTTTGCAGGTTTAAGGAAAATTATCTCGAAAAGTTGCTCTGCCTCTCTCTCTCTCTCTCTCTCTCTCTCTCTCTCTCTCTCTCTCTCTCTCTCTCTCCTCTCTCTCTCTCTATTTCTATTTTTCTCTCTCTCCTTTTCTTTTTCTCTCACTTCTTCTCTTTTTCTCTCTCGGAATATCATACGTACTTCTTGTGGAAAATATTTCATAAAATTATTATCAATTACTCGAGTTATAATTCGATTAAAAAATTTATACATTCTTAAGAATATTTATCAAAAAATTTATTTTTGTGGTATGTTAACCACGATAATGGCACTTTTATATAGCTTTTTCAAATATTAATAATGACGTGGGAGTTAAATATTTTAAAATTGCATCGAGTTTTGTAATAACTCGCTTATGTACATACATACATACACACACACACATACATACAGAATGATTTCTCAAGTTATTTATATGTCTCTCTCTTTCTCTCTCCTCTGTGTGTGTGCGCGCGTGTGTGTGTGTGTGTGTGTGTGTGTACTTATCGATGTATCTAATAAAAATAATTAATTTTTAGTTTCTTTGAGTCAATAAAAAACAACTCGTGCTAACAAAGAACTTTTTACGTTCTAAAGCATTTATTTTTCAAGCGGTTTTACCTAAATCATTTGAAACGACATAGAATCCATCCTTTGGTATGCCATGGGAATACGTGCAGTAGTGATCTCGTTATTTCTGGTGTGGTAGTAATTTAAGTATTCACAGAGGAACTCGTGGAAATCGCAATGCAATCGTTACTGAATTCTCTCGTGTTTGATTCAACGTCATTTTCAAAATTTGCTGCCACTAGACGGTGGAATGAATAGTCATTGTATTCAGGGATTTTCATTATATTCTTTGTTTATTTTCTTTTACATTATTTATTATATTGTGAAGTCGAATCTTCGAAGTTGATCAAAAATGAAATCGAACTGACAATCCAAAAGAATTGATTATCTCTATTGTATAAATAAGATCTATATTTTTAATTATCAGAGATAAGAACAACAATTTTTTTTTCTCATTAAGTGAAATTATTTTTCCAAATTTTAACATTAAAGTTTAGGATGTATTTTCAAATATTTGGATATATATATATATATATGTATATATATACAGAGTGATCCAAATTAAGTGGCAGCAACTTCAGTTTCATGAATTATTAACGAATTTTTATTACTTCTTTTTCTTTTTTTCTTCTTTTTATATATATATATATAAAAAAAAAAAAAAAAAAAAAAAAATGTCGACGGCTTCTTTTAAATGTAAAAGTGATTATTCTGAATACATGTTTTTTTAGATTTGTGTTATTAATTAATAAAAAAAAAAAAAAAAAAAAAAAAAAAAAAAAAAAAAAAATAAGTAATAATTAAACTTCGATTTGCAATTCATGAAGTTACGAGTTCTTAAGTTATTGCCATTTATTTTTTTACTACTTATATATATATATATATATATATATATATATATATATATATATACCTTTTTTGTATATATTTAGTGGTAGTATCATGAAAAGGCAGCAAGAGTGATAAAAGCTTATGTACAATCATATGAGATTGTTTTATTTCATTTCCTCGGGAATTGCCTCTGTATCTTTTATACATCTTTATCTCTTCGATTCCTTTGTAGTATTTCTCTTTTTTTTTTTTTGGCCCCCTCTCTCTATCTGTTTTTCCCTCTCTTTATCTATCTTCTCCCTCTCTTTTTCATTCTGAATTCTCCAGGAACAGTATCCGCCTATTTCGAAAAAACTTCGAAATAATATTTACACTCATTTCTATATTTTATTCGACGTTTTTATCGGGAGAATCGGAAACACGTTCATCCACTTTAAAAAGCAATACGCTCTCGTCTGGTCTCACTGCGAGATATGAGACCCACGTTACCAGAGTTGTTTCAATCTCCACCACTTTCATTTTATATGTATTAAGGTCTGATCCTTTTTTTTCCCTTCTTTTATTTCTGTTTTTCTCCCTACTTTTTTATCTTTTTCTTTTTTTTTTTCTTTCTTTCTTTTTCTTCTCTTTTTTTTTTTGGTTGGTCTTTCTCTCTAGGGAAATCTGATAATTGTTCACGGGATATTTAATTTAAATTCTATCGCGTGTATCAATCGACTATTTTTTTTTCTTTGTTTTTGTTTTTTTTTTTTTTGTGAACAAGGAAGAACAATATTTATTTATTTGAAATAATAAACTATATATATGTAATAAAAACAGAGAAAAAAAATAGTAAAGACAATGACGAAATGTCACGTTTCAATCGATGACATTGTGTACGCTTAAGCTCTCATGCAATGAAAAAGAAGTTTTAAAAAGTAAATACTTAAATATAATACTCACTCTCTTTTGTTAGCTTTTTCCCTTCGATCTTTATTATCTTCTTTCCCTTTCCCTTTTTTCTCCTCACTTTCTTTAACTATTACGCTTTTTTTTAATACTAAATAAACAGTAAGATATAGTTGATCCGTTTCGAGAAAATCTAAGTAAAGATCGTAGTGTTATAATATAAATATTAGGTAGAGTCAAATCTTGATGGATTGAGAATTCTTTGTTATCGTAGAGAATATCTCTTTTTCGTTATTTTCAAATTTTTATAATAGATCCTGACGTGATTTTCTTAAATTTCGATGGATCATCTTTAAATTATGTCCCTTCTTCTATTATTTTTTCAAATATTATCATCGATTTTGATCGGATGGAATTACTAAAAAAATTGATAAGTATTCCCCTTCGCTTTCACCTTTGAAATTTTAATGGGATTTCAAAGAAATATAATGTCTACCAATTCCGATGACCGTATTAAATAAATATTACAAAGAACGATCAGATTTTCTTGCCAACCATTACGATACTCTTTCAACAGAGAAAGAGAGAAAGAAAGAGAGAGAGAGCGAGAGAGAGAGAGAGAGAGAGAGAGAGAGAGAGAGAGAGAGAGAGAGAGAGAGAGAAAGAGACCAATTTAAGAAGCGAGACTCAAAAAGACATCAGAAAAACGAGGGTGAATGTAGGCGTTGCTCTTTGCGTTTGGATGGTTGTTGCGAAGATGCTACCACTAAGGGGTTACAGAACAAAGTCGAGGGATTTGGCCTTGGCCCGGGATGCCGACCATTTAAACGTATATACCATTCTGAGTATTCGACGATCCCGTATAAATAATGAGAATACTCGTGAATGCCATTTTGGCTTTGGTACCACCCGTCGAGTATGATCTTCGTGGTCTTATCGGTCTTCTGTTTTTGTTATCACAAGAAATGAATTCATTTTGTTATAATCTAAGAATTTCTACGATGGGAGAATATAAAAAAAAAAAAAAAAAAAAAAAAAAGAGAAAGAGAGAGAATAAAAAAAAAGAAATGAAAGAAATTTTCTTATTCGTTGGAGATAATGAAGAAGGCTGTACGAAATCATAATCACAAAAGGAAGAAAGAGAAAGAGAGTTAGATAGATATTAATATACGCACCATAGATAGGTAGATAGATAGAGAGCGAGAGAGAGAAAGAGAGAGAGAGAGAGAGAGAGAGAGAGAGAGAGAGAGAGAGAGAGAGAGAGAGAGAGAGAGAATGATTGAGATCAAAGAAAACCTTTGACCTTGGCCCGGGGCGCTAAAGTACGTTGCTACGTTGCTGAGTTGCGTCGATCCAGGATAAAGCAGTTGAAAAAGAAGGAAAGACGTTGATCGGTTAGATTCTCATCGTTTCTCCTCAAGGGATGGAAACGCTGGACTTTCGTAGTGAGTATTCCTATCTTTCGGAGTTACGATTGTAACTCCGAAAAAAGATATAGAGAGACAGAGAGAGAAAGAGAAAGAGAGAGAGAGAGAAAATGAGAGAATAAGAGAATGAGAGTGAGGGAGGGTGGGAGGGAGAATATCCATGAGAATATAACCAGATCCAGTCAGCAAGTGGCCGTCCTTCGCGTCGAGGGTTTGGACCCCCATCTTTGTCGATCAATACCTACACCCGGGCGACTCTTCTCTTGGAAATCAACGACTACGAGTTGCACACATAACCACTATAATCCACCTACTCTTCCTCCATTTTCTCATCCTAATCTTCATCCATCTAATTCTATTCTTTCTAATTCTTTTCTTCGATTTTGACTTCTCTCGATTCGATATTCTATTCCTTTTTTTTTCTTTTCTTCTTTTTTTGTCTTCTTGTCTGTGCAATTTCGAAATATGATTTTGTTTAACGGTAACGTTTCTCTTTAAGTGATAAAGATAGAAGGGTTAAAAGGGAAAGAGGATTTATGGAATCTGATATATGTTATAAATTACGTGGTATCTTCAATTTCGACGCTTTTCCCGGGCGTTGTTTAAATATGGATATACATACATATATGTACCTGTACATATACGTTTGTATTCATTTATATTGTATGGAAGTAACAAATTGCTGTTCACCAAACGACCAATGATCGTTCTCGAGTTTCGTTTTGGGAAATGTAATGTTTCGATATACTTTTTCTTCCTTTTTTATTTTTCTTTTTTGAAATCTCTCTTTTTTTTTTAGAATCTTTCTTTTTTTTTGTTATCGTTCATGCTCCTAAGAGTTCAAAAAATATCAAAAGCTTCGTTATACAATACGAAATCGAGTTTCGTGAAATGTGTTTTTTGAGATATATGTATATACGTATGTGTGTGTGTGTATATATATATATATATATATATATATATATATATATATATATATATATATATATATATATATATATATATATATATATATAACGTAGCTGGATTATCAACGTATTTTTATTTTATTTTTTTCTATTTGTTTTTGTTTACTGTATTTTTACTTTATCGCTTATGTATGACGTTTTCTTAATAATAAACGATCAGCTATGATCAAGGATTATAAATGTCATCGACTCGAATGTTAAAACGAAAATTTCTAGTATCGAATTTAACCAGTTTACGAAATCGTATAAATTTTAAGTTGATGTGAGAGGGAATTTGTGATCGGGTATTAAGTGAACAAGTGGTATAAGTCAATTATATGGCCCAGATTCACTACTATTAAAGGATAATATTCAATTTCCTCTATTATTTTTCGTATCGGTGAATCATTTGCTTCGATTTATCGAATTTATGATCATGGAATAGAGAAATAGGATTTATTTTATTTCTGATAAATATATTCAAAAATTTTCGTAAAAAAGAAGAGAGAAAGATAGATAGATAGAGAGAGAGAGAGAGAGAGAGAGAGAGAGAGAGAGAGAGAGAGAGAGAGATCATATTTTTAAACGTTCACTTTGAGAGGACATGTTTTGAAAAGTTAAAAAAACGAATTGATCGCAAAAATTTCTCTTCAAATTTTACCTATAAATTGTTTAAAAATTGTCTCTACAAATTTCACTTTTAAATTAAAAAACATCCCAACTTGAATTAGAATGCGAGAGATATCGAAATATTTATGATTCGATTTCATGCTTGGATTTTCTTCGAATACAGAAAAAAGGGAAAGGACGATCGTCTTTCCTTTCTTGTCTTCGAGTTGGTCCATGTTCGTGAAAAAATATATGTACGATGTTGATCGATGACTAGAAATTTTCATATAGAATTTCTGTTTCTCAAACGTGAACGGAAAAACGTCGAAGGTATCTGAAAGGTATCCGAAAATAGAGATATATAAATTGAAATGTGAGAATTACTTGAAATCCTTCAAGGGATTTCTAATTTTGAAAAATGCTATATTGCATTTCAACTTCTTCGATCTCCTTACATACACACATATATATATTCTCTTTCTCTCTCTCTCTCCCTCTCTCTCTCTCTTTATCTTTCTCTTTCTCTCTCTTTTCTTCTGAATTCTGAACAATAAGCACGTTTTCCCATTATGAGATTCCATAATTCCTTTTCCAAAGGGAAAAGACAGTTAAAATAAAATATCGTGAGAGTTAAGAGGAATTCTCTCTCTCTCTCTCTCTCTCTCTCTCTCTCTATATATATATATATATATATATATATATATATATATATATTTTTTTTTTTTTTTTATTCTAAAACTGGTGACTTAATCTGATCATTTCAAAATGTAATGCAAGAATAAAAAGAGGAAGTAAGAGAGAAAGAGAGACAAAAAGAGAAAGAGAAAGAGAGAGAGAGAGAGAGAGAGAGAGAGAATCTTTTAATTTTATTTATAAGATCTTTCTTGAAAAATTTCTCTTACAAGCGCGTACACGTATGAAACAAACTATTATATCTTTCTTCATAACTCGAGTGTTTCGAATATTCGTGTCGAAAAAAAAAAAAAACAAGAAAAAAATAAAAAAGATAGTAAATGTTGTTTTTCAATCTCCTTCACGATTGATTAAGAGGAAATTCATTTCTCTTCACCTTTCGTAATCGCTAAAGCATATAAATTTGTTCGAGCGAAGTCGAGAGAGTCTACGAGAAAGAATTTCTACCTCGTCGTCGGTGAGCGTTATGGATTCGCACGGTTTCGTTTCTTCTTTGGACGAGGAAAACTGGTACAAGGTTAACAGCGATAGGCGGAAGTGCAAGGTCGACGTTGATTAAGAGTCCGTCGGCACGTCATACAATTTCGAAATCTATGTTACGAGAGTCGTCTCGCTTCGACGATTCTGTCACTCAGTCTTTTTTACTTCCCCTTTTGAGAGAGAGAAAGAGAAAGAGAAAGAGAAAGAGGAAGAGAAAGAGATAGATAGATAGATAGAGAGAGAGAGAGAGAGAGAGAGAGAAGGGTTCACCAGCACGATATAGATCGAAAAGGAAAAAAACAAATAAAAAAAGAGCTATCATGTTGGATTTCGAATTTATTTTCTCTCTCTCTCTCTCTCTTTCTCTGTCTCTTTCTCTCTCTGTCATCCAATTTTTCTCTGCCACCAATATTCTTCTTTTCTCAATTTCTCTTCTCCTTCATTATTCATCTCTATAAACTTTTAGGTCATTGCTAGAAACTATTTCCATGAAACGCGTTGTTTACGTAGATTTTCTACAATCAAAAGGATTGCATAATAGTAAACACGAGCGTGTATTTTACCTTTGAGCATTAACAAAGATATAAAGGGCTCTATCGTAATGGTTAGAGAGAATGGGACTATTTTCAGTTTGAGTATTCTTGGAAGTATATAAGATTTTATCGAGTGCGATCGAGAACGATTTATTTATGGTTTTTGCTATATACCGAGAGAACTTTTACGTTCAAGAATGTAATAGTTCGACTATCGGTATAGGAAAAGTATATTATGCTTTCTTTTTTAATTTTCTTATACAGGATATATATATATATATATATATATATATATATATATATATGATTGAACCTTCGACTTTAACAATATTACAAAAATTATATTAGTTATTTGAAAATCATTGAATATTTTTTGAAACGTATTGGAAATTTTCTGAGATTACATTTTAATAAGACGATCATAAGAAATTGTCTACAAGATCGCAATCTAGTATCACCCAATAATGGTTAACCACGTTTTTATATATATATATATATATATTTATTATATGTATATATTATATACTATATAGGTAGACCATTATAATTTTCCTTTGACATTAAATATGAAAATTGATAACAGCTGTGTCTGTTAGATCGATTCCTGTCTCCCGATGTATAGCCACGAACGCATTCTCCACGTGTTTAGGATCATAGTTATCGCTTATCAGTTATGTATATATGTTCATCTCTCCTCTCTGCCCATATTTCCTCTTCTTCCTCTTCTAATCATTTCTCTCTTTCCCTTTTTCTTTCTCTTTTAATTCGATCTATTCATGTATATATGTATGTATGTATCCATCTATCTATCTATCTATCTATCTATCTATCTATCTATCTATCTATCTATCTATCTATCTATTTATCTATTTATCTATTTATCTATTTATCTGTATATCTATATATGTTCTCTATATTTCTTTATTTTATACATACATCTGTCCATTCAGTATTCTTTGCTTGTGTCGTATTAACTTAACTCCTCAACTAATATCTCGCTAAATAAATCTGGTTTAGTATTCATCGGGCTATCGTTCAGGATCAATCGTATCACGTAACTCAAGAAACTTTCAATTTGATCGAGAAGTTTATTCTCTCTCTCGTGCGCGCTCTTTCTCTCTCTCTCTCTCTCTCTCTCTCTCTCTCTCTCTCTCTCTCTCTCTCTTTCTCTTTTTCTTACGAGAAGAAAAAGTTGTCGCATCTCTGAGGGTTTTCTCTCGAAGTTCTTTTCTTTTATTTCTTTTTCTTTTTTTTTTTTTTTTCCTTCGAATATAGACTACGTGTTGAAGTTTTTTTTTCTTTTTCTTTTTCTTATTCTTTTCCTTTTTCTTTTCCTTTTCCTTTGTCTCCTTCCCTTTTTTTCAAATATGTCAATTTCTTGTACAATGAAATTTTTTAATGGTAAAAACTAACTAAGCGAGAGAAACACATCAAAATACCTTTTTTTCCCTCATTTTGGATCTTTGCGAATCGTTATTTTAAAATCGTTTTTAAAAGGCAAGTGAGAAACTATGTCGTTGCGGTTGCGTACGGCATTTTCGTATGAAATCAGAGTTCAACAAGGCGTACCAAGATTTGGCCGCATAACAACGAAAATTCTCGAGTATACTTTTGGCAATAACACCAAACCTCCTTTGACAACGTGCCAGGAAAGGATCAAATATATCCCTAATACATATCTTTCATTCTCTGTTCTTCTTCTTTTCTCTATCTTTCTTTCTCTCTCTCTCTCTCACACACACACACACACACACACACACACACGCACACACACATTCTTCCACGTATATAAGTTAACAGCTCATGCATTTAATCTAACTATCGTAAATTTTCTTTCATAATAAGGTCGAACGTTTTGAACCTAAATCAAGCAGCTTTCCAAGTTCTAGCTCATTGCTCTGGAAGCAATTAAGTGTTGCGGTAAATGAATTCCGACATGTTTGCTTCTACTCGTTTGCATTAATTCTCATATGATTTTATACAAGAGAGATAGTGAGAGAGAGAGAGAGAGAGAGAGAGAGAGAGAGAGAGAGAGAAGAGGGTGTTGGGAGAGGGAGAGAGTAGGAGGGTGGGAGAGAGATAAAAAATAGAATGACGAGCTATAAAAGAGACACAAAACTGACTCGTTTCTGAAGCAAAGAGAAAGAGAGACAAAGATAAATACAATAGAGTTGAAATAACGTAAATCGAAACTCAATTTGGTTGATTAAATTGGCCTCGGTTTTTATCCAAAGAGAGGAAGAGGAAAAGGGAGAAGGAGAGAGAGAGAGAGACAGAGAGAGAGAGAGAGAGAGTGAGATAGACAGACAAATAGAGATAGAAGGATGATAGCCACAACGTTCGCTATGATCCATGCATTTTATCAACATTCTTTGCTCCTTTCACTAACCTTTTGTTCTATAATTTAACTTTTGTTTTCTTTTCAATTACAAAAACTCACGCCATTACAAAGTACTGTGATTTTTCACAGCCGTAAAAATTGTACAACGTGTATTTACATTTATCGCATTGTAATTACAAGTGTGAAGTTGGAAAAGAGAGAAAGAGAAAGAGAGAGAAAGAGAGTGAGTGAGAGTGAAAGAAAAAGATTTGAATAATTTCCAAGAGCGGGGAAAAAATATTTTATAAAATGTTGCTGCGTACGATGAGACACTCCATCGATTGGCAATATCGATCCTCTTCGAAGTTGGACGATCGATCCGATCGAATAATTACAGTCTTCAAAGGTTTCTATTATAATCATTTTTTTTTATATGTATATATCTTTCCCTTTCAATTTCTTTTTTCTCTTTTCTTTCTTTCTTTCTTTCTTTTATATTAACTAAAAAAAAAAAAATAACGTATTATTCTCTACGATTGATCATAGAGAAAGAATGAAAGTAAAATTTGTTTTTCATTTTCCACATTGGTAATTTATCGTGAACAGTCGAGACGTTGTATAAGTATGTACGTATACGTAGTATGCATGTGAGTAGGTACGTAGTAACTTGCTATACGTATCTCGATAGATCGTGAAAAGTAATGGAAAGTTTCTGTAGCTTACGGGCTAGCTGTTTTTCCGTAAAACTCTCACTTAGTTTGACCGAATTGAAAGGAGTTGAAATGTACATTACGTTACGTTACGTTTCTTGATAGATCAAAAAAAAAAAAGAGAGAAAAGAAAAGAAGAAAAGAGAGAGAGAAAGAGAAACAGAGAAAGAGAGATGTTGACTTCTTACATTTTTACGGATAAGGTGCGAATGATTACAAATCAATGAAAAAAGGAATTTTCTTAGCACGATTTTCTTTTATAAGGATATCTCTCTTTCTCCTTCTCTCACCTGAAACTTTTTTAACATTTTTATTTTTTTTGGCCCCCTTTTTCTCTGTTATTCTTTTTCACAGTTTCAACGAAAGCATTGGCAGGCGCGAAGAGCCTCGGAGGATTTTTGTACAGCGCTGTGAACAAGGCCGGCAAGACAGTAGTCGAGGCCAGTGTGAAAATCAAGAAGACGGTTGAAGAAAACGTGAGTAATTTTTTTTCTTCCTTCTTTTCTTTCTTTATTTTCTGTTTCTTTCTTTTTTTTTTTTCTTTTTTTTTTTGCTATTATTATTATTATTGAATTATTATTATTGTTATAATTATTATTATAATTTCATTATTATATAGCTCGAAACAACGTCACTTTTATTCCAAATCGTTTACTCGGATATAACTTACGTTAAAGATTTTAATTAATCTATCAAATTTATTAACTTATCAAATCTGACATAATAATCTCCAGATAGTATCAAATTTAGAAAAATTTTATATATATATATATATATAATAAAAAAAAAATATATATATATATATATGGTACGTAATATCATAAACAAATAATTTATTTATTTAATAATTATATAAATACATAGTCTGTTTATTTATTTACGAAAATTCAATCGGTTGAACGGCCATAATCCATCAGTCATACAACATGATGAATAATTAATGAAAATTTACAAATTCGCATAGCCGAGTTATACGACAAAGAAATGCTAATGACGTAGAATTAATATGTCAAATTGAGGACGTCATGTACATAAGAATAGTTTTCGTGGTGACTTAGACAATTAAGATTTTTTATTAAATAAATAAGAAAAAAAGAAAAAAATAATGTTTTATTATTTTTTTCCGCGATTTTTTTGTTTTTTGTTTTTTTCTTTTTTTTTCTATCCTTCATTAATTACAAGTTGACGATACGATAGAAATCCAAGTAAAGGAAATAATCAACATTATCATAATCTTTAAATTAAATTAACATTAAAATTTTTTTTTATATGATTTTAAAAGTACATTGAATGACACTTAATATCGGATATAGCGAATATGAATTTATACGGCTAAAATAATTTAAATAGAGGCTCAGTTTCGAAACAATTTACAACGATCATAAAGATAATCGTCGGAAATACTCATCGTAATATCAGCAAAAGTTCCGTGTAAATCCATTCATAGTAACTTTCAGCATCTAATCCAGTTCTTCATTAGTACTTTCTTAGCAAACTAAACAGACAGACTCTTTGTTCTTGTTCCTTTTTTTTTTCTTTCTTTTTTTTCTTTTTATGTCGGTGCTCTGGTTTTCTTTATCTCCTAGGATCCAATTAGTTCTTTTAAATACATTTTCCAAGTTTTTCTTTTATTCTTAAATTCTTTTTTCTTTTTTTTTTTCTTTTTTTTCTTTTTCTTCTCATTTTTATTTCTATTCAATCAATTTATTGGTAGATATACGAAGTAAGAATGTAGTTTTTTATTTTTTTTTTTTTGCAGATTCTAAAAAGTTTTTTTTTTTGTAAATTTATCTAATTTAGTAAGTTGCAATGTAATTTCTTTTTAAGATTTTTTAGATGTTATATGTCATCAAATAATGTGCTTTTTGAAATTTCATATCTTATGTTAAGATTTTCTCGAACTTACATAATTTCTCACTTCATAATTCTGTCCGGTGAAGTTTTCGAACATTCTTGATTTCACGAATCTCTCTCTCTCTCTCTTTTTTTTCTTTTTTCCTTCTTTCTTTTTCTTTTAAATATTCATGTCCGTAGTACATGCATATTTTCTAACGAGTAAAATCAATATAATAAACATCAATTCAAATACGAAACGCACAAGGTTGACATCTTTACTGTCCGACAATAAGGACAATAATGTTTTGTTCGATAACAAGGTGGGGAGTGGATGGAGGGAGGGGGTGTGTGAAGAACAGTAAACACATTGATAAAAAGAAAAAAGAAAATAATTAAAATAATTTAAAAAAATTCTTGTAAAACTGTATAATAACTTTGATGTCGTTATTTTTTTTTTCTTTTTCTTTTTTTTTTTTATCCATTAAAATTTAATAAATATGTATAACATTTTTGATCTTACCTGTGATTAATCGATTTTACGATGGAAGGCCAATGATCGATCGATTTTCTTGCACGTGTAAATGCTACTGTCAAAGTCAAAGTCTCAAAGTCTCTTGCAATCGCACGTCTTTCGTTTTATCATTCTACTCCATTTTCGCAAATAATAGAATGACATTTTAGCGTCGTTTCAATTTTACAAAGATACAGTTTATATTCTTGATATGGTAGACGGACGTTCGGTGCCGGGGAAAATTTTCCTAATCATTAACTCTCGAAAGAATCAGTCTAGAAAAAATATAGTCTCCGATAATGTAAGTGAAACTATATTTTTTTTTTAGACGTTTAATATCTAGTTGCCACGATTGGTTTAATCTGCTAAGGTACTCTCCCGTCGTGATGGCTTTTCTATAGATTGAAAAAGTAGAATTTCTATTGAACATTTTTCTCTCACTTACTCGTTTTTCCCACATCGTTTCTGCTCTTTACTTTTTATACAACGCACCCATGATTTTTCCTATTTTTCCTACGTATTATGTCTCTCTCTCTCCCTCTCTCTCTCTCTCTCTCTCTCTCTCTCTCACACTCCTTCTCTTTAGTTTTCCTCTCTCTTTTACTCTATCTTGGCTTTTCTCTTCCAACTCGAGATATTGGCTCGATGGATTTATATTCCTACGTCGCGACACATTCGTCACACGCGTATCTATTATGTAACTGATAACGTCCCCATTTCCTTTATTCACCATTTCCTACGAGACTAGGTACATAAAACTCTTATCTGTAAGAAAAGACATTTTTTTTTTCTTTTTTTTTATTTTCTTTTTCCTTCTCTCCTCTATACCGAGAGAGAGAGAGAGAGAGAGAGAGAGAGAGAGAGAGAGAGAGAGAGAGAGAGAGAGAGCGAGCGTATAGATGCGCTTCGAGGATTCGCCTAAACCCCTTTAGTCGCTCGTCCTCTCCCCTCTCCTTATCTCTTCTCTCTTGCCATTGGATAACTCTATTTAAAAACTTGTTTTTATTTCGCGTTTTAAAACGAAACGCGATTTTCCCCGTGGAAACTCGTAACAAGTTTAATGTAGGAGGGAACCCCCTTAGGAAAAATGAGAAACATCGGCAGAGCGAAAGATGGATGGAGGTAGAGATAAAAAGAGAGAAAGAGAGAGTGAGAGAGAGAGAGAGAGAGAGAAATATTATTGCATGAATTTTATTTTATCCGTCGAGTTGTGTTAAACTTTACGTACATGAAAATTAATTTACGTTCTCGTAGTATAGGAATATATACGATCAAGATTTACGAAAAATATTCAATATTACGTTGTATTCGTTCGATCGCTGATAAAAAGATACAGAAAAAAAAGAAAGAGAGAGAGAGAGAGAGAGAGAGAGAGAAACCAAGAAAGAAAGGAAGAGAAAAAGCAATGAACAATCAAGATCGTTCATTATCTTTTTCTCTTTGAAAATAAACGAATCATTTATTGTTTTTCTTATCTTTCTTTTTTTATTTTTGGAATCACATGCACACCTCTCTCTCCCTCTCTCTCTCTCTCTCTTTTCTCTTTCTCTTTCTATCTCTTTCTCTCTCTATCTCTTTCTCTCTCTCTCTCTCTCTCTCTACTTTTTTCCTTTCTCGTTTATAAGCTTAAAGCACATTAATAACTTGTAGAGAGCGGACTTTTGATTTTGTAACAACTTACTATAGTTCGAAATGTAGGTCATCGCAACACGGTCGATCTTCGATTTCATCCGTTAGCTACTAAGGCATCAGATTTTACGGTGCCTCGTGAATCAATGTTCCTAAGCCACCGCGAAACATCATTCTTCGTATAATCCCGTATTCGTAGATAGTAATCCCTTACATTCTTGGAATTAACTTACGTTAGATGGAACGATCAATTGATCGATGTATTAAATTTATTCAAATTTCATTTATTCAAATGAGAAAAGCTCCATTTTTTATTCATTCATATCTATATTCCATACGATATGAATTCGTTTACTAAATAAATTCTTAAAGACATATATAGGTCATTTAGGCTCATCTTTTTGAAAAGTTTAATAGAATTAAAAGAGAAAATGAAAAAAAGAAAAAGAAAAGAGAGAGAGAGAGAGAGAGAGAGAGAGAGAGAAAAGAAATGTGTGCGTTTCAATGATACGCAGTTTATAGTCTTTGCAATCATGATTTCTAGGAAATGTTCTTACGTCATCGCGAAGGTTTCACACCTATCTCTCGAAGGTTTGGCTTCGTTGGTTTGCCTGACCAGTAGCAACATTGATTTGTACTTTCTCTCTTTCTTTCTCTTTCTCTTTCTCTATTTATCTATCTCTCTCTATATTTCTCTCTATGGAATGTGAATATTATGATACTTTATGCGAAAGTACGTATGCATGTGACATATAATTTCTCAGGAGAGAGTTAGGAATGTATTCTAAAGATATCGAGCACGTACATACTATTTATGTATGTATGTATGTATGTTAGTATGTAACTGTATATTACGTCCTACATTATAATTTATTCTCTCGAAGTATTATAGGACTTGTAATATATTATATCGGGATCGGAAATTACCTTGTTACAAATAATCTCATTAATTTAATTGAAATATTTATCGTCGGATGATATAAAATGAGAAAGGAGTCGAAAGGGTAAATTTATTTTAAATGTTAAAGGACCCATTAGAATCATCTTTAGAAGTATCATTACGTTAGATCGATTTTACTATTGTGTTACAACAAACGATGACAAAGCTTTACGATATTTATACCATATATCGAACAACATGTTAGCGTGCTCTTGTAAGTTAACGAATAGAGACTTTCTACGTGTTACTAGCCCCCTTCTCATATTTTTTTTTACATATGTATACTATCCTTGTTATGCATGTAATATTAGAAATATTTAGAATACGTAAAGCCACGAAGTTTCTTACCTAGTTTTAATCTGATCGTGAATATCAAATTATAATGGTTGAAAATAAAATAAGTTTACAAACTGACGTTAATAAACTGAAAGCGAGACAAAGAAGAAGAAGAAGAAGAAGAAGAAAATAATAAAGAAAAGAAAAAAAGTGTTTTACGTTCAATTCGTTCTAATTTCTAATTCTACCTTATAAGTTTAGATACTCGAACAGATATTGATTTGTTCTTATTCGTAATTTTACATTTTCAAACATTTGCAAAAGTTTCGAGAACATGGAATACGTACTAACGTTTACATATATGTTAGATACTTACTTATCTACTTAAAGAGAAATTGTGAAACGTGATATTCGATTCGAAATTTATCGATAGATTGTCGTCGATTATTAGCTAAGAAAGTTTTCTCTTTTTTATTGTTTATTTTTTTTTTCTTTTTTTTTTTTTTATGTCCCTGATCGAGAAAACCATTCGAATTGTTGCTTTATATGAAAGAAAGAAAGAAATAAAAATATTGAGGAGATATGATGATAGAAAATGTGTATCTCGACTTTCTCATTCATTGTTTTATAAAAACGCACACGTTACAAGATCCGATATTTCAAGGAATTTTAGTAAACATATTCTTTTTCACATTCTCTTCCACATGCACACAAACACACACATACACACGTACACACAAAAGCGTATACAACAGATATATAAAAATTTCTATCATATTTCGTATCATTTCTATAACGCAGTAAAAATAATGGAAACGTCCACGACGAATAATAACAGTTACATAAGTTGCATCATCGTACGTGATCATCATCGTATGTACATGAAAATTATTAAACAAAAAAAAAAAAAAGAAAGAAAAGTTATCGAAAAATTTCTTCATGTCTACATGTATTCTTCATGAAAATATTTTATTTCTTTTTTTAGACTTATAATTTTTTTTCGGTATTACCAACAAGTAAAATATAAACGTACACGATCGAAAGAGGATGTTAGTGATAATCGACGAAAATGTTCAGACAAACTCAGCTCCCTGTACGATGTGTTTTGCTTGTTTCCCCGAAGTTACAAATACATAGAGACGTATGTCTATCTACTATTCATGTATATACATACACGTATGTACTGAAACTATGTCTTTTTTGCTTTTACACGTTTGCGCTCGTGTACGTGCATTCCTCTCTCTTTCTCTCTCTCTCTCTCTCTCTCTCTCGTGCGCGCTTTCTCTTACTCAGATACTACACCGCATGCATACAACCAAAGAATAGGGGCAGTTGGTATTGATCCAACCACCACCCCCTTTATTTGAGACCCAACTACGCTAACACACCCGAGTCGTACCGTTACTAAACCTTCCCCTCCTCTCTCCTCCATTTCCTCCGCTTATCTCCTTCGCTACTTCGTCAGCATTATTTCTGCATCGATTTTCGAAAAAAGTCCTAATGGTGAGTTCCATAGGATTTTTCTTTCCAATAGTTTAACGACGGTTCGCAATCATTCTCTCTCTCTCTCTTTCTCTCTCTCTCTTTCTCTTTTATCACAGATTATTATTAATATTTATCTTATCTTTTCTTTTTTTCTTTGTTTTTTCTTTTCTTCTTATCTCATCTGTATCATATAAAAAGATGTTTTAAATTCGTAAATCATTCCTTTATAATATTTATTAACCCTCATTATTAATAATAAGGTTAAAAATAGTTAATGTTATTATTAATTTTTTCTTATTATAAAAATTTAAAAAAAATTTGC
>NC_140815.1:2307500-2320000 GCF_050613455.1 Vespa mandarinia | reverse complement strand
AATCTTTCTAATCAGATATATGTCACAAGTTCGGTCCATTTGTCTAGTCAGCCAAGAGAGAATATTCCTCATTGCATTATCTCTTGTCGTGATTAAACGTTTCATTATCATAATAAATGAAAGGCACGTAAATGCTAACGTAACGAATGTGTGAGTTGTTAAATTTAACTATGAAAAATCGTTGATAAGGATCGATCGATCATTAAAAGAAAATTAATATTTATTGGAAAAGCTAAAGAAATGATTTATGTCGGAGATTATGACAATTTTTCGAGATTCTTCATTAATTAATTATGAATGAAATTATCAAATATTTATTCATCATTCATATATATATATATATTGTACATATATGTTAACGTCACGCCTGATGATAATCATCATTTCATAATTTGTCAATAATGTTGCTTACGAACGTCATCTTTCAAATAACAAATTTTTCTTAAATCTCTTCATGTAGATTTCTTTTTATGATGTTCACGTCTTAATGGGTTCATCGTAAGGGATCGAAATGGATGACGTTTTCAAGTGACGTTATCGACGATGTATGAAATATTGCATATCTCTAGGCGCGCATATATATATATATATATATATATATATATATATATATAATGTATAATATGATATGTAAATGTCAATATTTGAATTACTTTAAGAGATATTGAATCATTTTGTTGATAATATAAAATATTTAATTCGATTGTAAGAGTCGAAATTATAAGTTTTCTTTCCTGATCTTCTTCTTCTTTGAGAAACCAAGGGAAAGCTTTTCCTAATTATTTAATTAGAATTTAATTCGTTAGCTTGTTAAGTTCGTAGCCTTGACGATGATGATGTAATATTCGCATAAAATGATATTTCTTTAAACCAGAAGCAAAATAACGAGGTCTTGGCTACTAACGTTGATGATTCATCGACCTTCGAAATTCATTCTTCATTCGTTTTAAAATGATAGAAATAGATTTCTTTTTATTTCTAACGATAATACGTATCTTCGAGAGATAATAAATTTTCGATCAAAAATATCAACGACTGTATTCTTTTATTTTTATTTTTATTTTTATTATTTTTATTATTTTTATTATTATTATTATTTTTTTTTTATTTTTTTATTTTTTATAAACAAACTGATAGAATTACTTTCATAATAATTTAGAAATTTAGAAAATTCCATCGTTATATTTATTACCCTTTCAAATACAATCATCTTAACGCACATTATTATCAAAAAATATTAAAATCGAATTTGTTTCATCGAGTGTATCGAATTATCATAAGGATGCTCTTTTATTTTACAAGGATGAACAAAATCTGGCAACTTGTTATTTATTTTCTGTATAAATTAACGTAAATCATACACACCGGTTCAGTTTTATTTTAATCAAAAGTTAATCGTCTTTATTTCACAAATGTTAATGCCAACAAAAATTGGCGAATACAAAGGATGTTTCAATCTTTCTTTCGTATCAATTATAAAAATAAAAAAAATGTTGAAAGATTTGAAAATGAAAAAATTGAAAAATTAATTTCTGAAATTATACCTATCTACTGATTAAAACGTACCTACTTAAATAACATTTGAATTTGGAAGTAGACATTGGACATTTCTTAGAAATTTGATCAGCATGATCAGAGATCGATGAGTCAAGAAGTTCGAGGATGCTTCCAACGAACAAGATGGATTTTCTCTTTTTCAAAGGTCAAGCTTATCGAGTGAGAGAAAAATTTGCATTTGAAAACTCACTTCGCTAAACTACTTTCCTTTCGTTGAATCATATTTCTTTCTCTCTCTCTCTCTCTCTCTCTCTCTTTCTTTCTCTCTCTCTCTCTCTCTCTCTCTCTCTCTCTCTCTCTCTTTTTCTCAATCTTTTTCTCTCTTTTTTTCTTTCTAGCTATCTTTCTATCTTTCTCTTTCCTTTTTTATTTCTTTCCTTTAATACTAGCAATGGAAAGAAGATGCGTGAAACTCAGCAAAGTTGGATTGCATCCGCTCGAATAAATTTCGTTTAATAATTCATGAAATCATCGCGAAGCTTGGCGTAAAGAAACGATGAAAAAGCATCCTTTAGGTTTATACGTTAACGCCATGAACGTTTTTATTTGTGTATGCATATATGTGCTTATATATTTACATATATTGGTAAATTTTTTTTAAATACAAAAAAAAAAAAGAAAAGAAAAAAGAAAAATAAGTTATGTCCAAAATTGGATCTTTTGAATAAATATCAATGATATCATTAAACAATATATATATATATATATATATATATATATATATATATATATATACTATATATTCTTTTTTCTTCAAATTTATTTATCAATAAAAATTTCCGTCATTATTTATTCGATAGAAAAATATCCTCTTTAAGAGTGAATTTCAATTAATATATAAGCGAAACCTTTTCGTCGTTGTCGTCGTCATACAGATTCATGGGTAACACATAAATGAGTATTCTTCGAAATACTGATCGACATTCCATCATTTTGAAAGGAATGGAAATAAAGAGAAAGATGAACAAGCAATCGTTTGTTCTCGTTGTTGCTCGGAGACGAGACTGGTAGACTAGACGTACATTATTTCAGTATTTCAATAAACTGTATTCTCGCGCTCTCTCTCTCTCTCTCTCTCTCCCCCGCCCCTCTCTCTTTCTCTTTCTCTCTTTCTTTCCAGTTCATACCACCCACATCAACAACGAGATGAAGCAAATATAACTGTGTCCTAGTTTCACTCACGACCTAAATAATACAAATTTACGACCAGTAAAAGGTTTTTGCGCGTCTGACAAACGCAACCCGTATGTATCTACTTCTCTCTCTTCTTCTCTCTCTCCTTCTCTCTCTCCTTCTCTCTCTCTCTCTCTCTCTCTCTCTCTCTCTCTCTCTCTCTCTCTCTCTCTCTCTCTCTCTCTCTCTCCCTCCCTCTTTCTCTCTTACACATAGACACACACAGATATACACATAGATAGAAAATATTTTCTGACAGGTATACAATAAGAAAAAAAACACGAGTTGCATTTAACCAGTTCAAGCTTTTGGTTGGTTACCTTGAACTTGCGAAAGCTCGTTTAGTGTTCTTCATGAAAAAATATAAAAGGAAAAGTAATATAATTTTCATCATACGCGCGCGTGTGTATTTCTGTGTGCTCACTTCGTTTCGTTTCGTTCCGTTTCGTTTCTTTTCGTTTCGTGAGATATCGGATTTGATGGGCGACATATGAAATTGAATTTGACGGAAAAGTGAAAGAACGGTCGAATGAACGTTGAGTGATACAAGTGGATGAGCCGATGGTATTTTATGAATGTTTTCAAATATATTCGTATATATTTATATGTACTAGACGCGTTTGAGGAAAAAGAGAGAGAGAGAGAGAGAGAGAGAGAGAGAGAGAGAGAGAGAGAGAGAGAGAGAGAGAGAGATATGATCTCATATGTACAAAAAGAAAAGAGGATAAGCTCGTCGACTATATGACAGTCTTTAGTAAAAGAATCTTCTCCTAACATTCAACAAAATTTAATAGGTGAATATCTCGCATATTCATTGAAATATCAACGAGATTATTTTTGTTGGTCTTTTTTTTTTCTTTTTTTTTTTTTTTTTTTTTTTTTTTTTTTGTTATTATTTATGGAAATGCATTGTTAAATATATTGTTTGAGAATGAATGTAATATTTCAGTTAATTATGTACATACTTTGAAAAATTTATTATATGAACATATTGTACAAATATATTGTGCAAATGTTGTTTATAAGAAATATTTTTTTCGATTAGGCATATACTTTTGAAAATGTATTATTTATAATCGACGCATTATGATTTATGATGCATATCATTGGTCACAATATTTTCTATATTTATATAATTGTTTGATAATAAATTATTACTATGATTGATAATGCCGCTTTGAAATATTATTTGTCAATAAGATTTTATTTTATTTTATTTTATTTATTTATTTATTTTTTTTTTTTTTTTATAAATTATTTACATAAATACTTTTCAAAATATATTAAAATAATAAATCACGATATTTACGTGAATATAAATTTTTAATACGATGAAAAATCGATGGTTAAATTATTATCGATCGATGAATTTAAAAGGATAAATAAAAATAAAAAAAAAAAAGAAAAAAGAGTAAAAAAAGATAAACTAAAAAATTGATTGTATCACGAGGAATTGTTCGTGATAAATATTTTAACGTAAAACTTTTCGAATATATCGGAATTCTCGTATATATCGGAATAAATGCGAATAAGTTAAATACACTTTTTCCATTTCCTTATTTATTATTAGTTATTTGTAAAGAAACAAGGTCCCATAAACTTCACGTAAAAGGAGGGAACAAACGATCGGGGGATAAATTACATCTCGGTTACGCGGTGACGCGTATACTTGAAGATACTAGAAGTTTTCTCGATCGAGTATTAACGTTCATGACGGTGTGATTCATGAGATCAGCTTTTTCATCAGTAGAAAGAAAATATATATATTTTTACGAAGAGAAAAACATTTCGAAGAAAAATAAGAATGTCGTTAAGATGAAAGACACACACACAAAAAAAAAAAAAGAAAGAATTTTAAATAAAAAACCAAAAGGTTCGACGAACCTTTATGAAGCATTGAGAATCCTTTAGCAAAAAAAAAAAAAAAAAAAAAAAAAAACATTTTCACAGTTAATCAATATTTTCACGAAAGAAATATAAATGTCTTCGAAACGAAAAAATAAAGGAAAATAAACTAAAAGAAAGAAAGAAAGAAAGAAAAAAGTTCGAACGTAACAAGTGGTAGCGAACGATATTAAAATATACAATATTTGTCTATTAATAAAACCCATTGATTGATAAACAAAATTCATTAATAAATTGACGTACTAATAAATATTTCAAAGAAAATTTATAAACGTCTTTGCGTCTGACAAAAGGCCAAACAAAAACAAAATAGTTTCGACCGTGCAAAACTGATCAAAACGATATTAACGAGGGGCATCGTCGATGTGGTCCAATATCTATTGTATTCGCGAAATCAGAACTAATTAAAAAAGAAAAAATATAAATAAATAAATAAAAGAAAGAAAAAAAGAAGACATCGTTACGTCCACGAATAAAATCCACGAATAATAATAAAATTAGATCGGAAATTGACGAGCGGGTGAAAAAAGTAGGGAAGAGAAGGAGGAAGGAAAGAAAGAAAGGAAGGAAGGAAGGAAGGAAGGAAGGAAGGAGTAGAAACGAGGCCGTGCAAACAACGAGTATCGATCGGGTTTTGAGGAAAGAGAAGGGAAGGTCGAAGAAAGGGCGAAGAAGGCAAGACGAAGGAGAAGGTCGAATTAGCTTTCTTTCTTTCTTTCTTTCTTTCTTTCTTTCTTTCTTTCTTTTTTGTTTTTTTTTTTGTTTTTTTTTTTTGTTTTTTTTTTCTTTTTTTTTTCTTTTTTTTCGATAGCTTAAGAGGGAGTTAGTAAAATGGTGAAAGGTAAAGAGTGGATGATAATACGTTTTCTGTAGGAACGTTAAAGTCGGTTAGCCGAGGCAAACATGCGGTTACGTTCGTTGTTTTTGCGTTAGTTGAAAGCCGCTTTGACCAACTAACAACGCAGTCTTTTTACACACCTAAACATTATGTCTCGATATATTGGTTAGAGAACTAGGAAGAGAAGGAGAGGAAGGAGGGTGGAAGGGCGGAGAGATAAATCCGTCGTATTTAGCAACGAAATAATGTTTGTCATGATTATTCGTCGTGTATCAAATATCGATGTTGAATATAGAAAGTCAATAGAATTGTACGTACATCTGTCTATCTATCTATCTATATATCTATGTATTTATCTATTTATCTATCTATGTCTCTTTCTATATACATTGTATATGAACGTTCATTATCTCAAAGAACATCATTATGTTGCGTATATGCTTTATCAAACATTCTACGTTACCTCGTTGATATCTTTGCTACGTCCGTCTACTCTTATGTGATTGAGTTCCTTGTGTCGGTCAGATGCGTTGGAGGTATCAAAGGTTAATTAAAGTTAGTTCCTTTGAGGTTAAACGGTTAGATGTATCGAGGTCGATCAAGGAAATTCATGTGGATATATAGAAGTTGTAACTTTGAATAGTTGGAAATTAAGTATTTTTACTTGTAAATTGTGTTAAATAGAAATATATATATATATATGCTTCTATCTAACAAAATATATGTATATAAATATTGAACAAATATTGAATTTGTAAGATTCAACAGAGACGTAATTTTTCTTATTTCTTGAAAAAGAAAAGAATCTTCGATCGTATTATATAAATATAAAGAGTTGTATATATAAAGAGAGTGTAAATATAAAGAGTATGTATGTATTAACAAAAAAGGAAACATGAAAAAGGCGATCAAAGCCATGTCCGGGGCATTCCTCAGGATCATGCAACAACCATATATTGTATTTCGAAAATCCCATTGAAAATATAAATATTCGTTGGTTGATATATATATATTGGAAGCATCAAGAGGAAACAAGTATCCCACAAGAGAATATCTTTCTCTTCGTTTGAGAAAAGAAGACCAAAGAGTGGGTTGCAGCATGACGTCATCTTGTCATCTAGGTCAGGACAAGCTTTGGCCTACTTTGGCTTGTATTACCGGTACAACACCCCCACGAATAACACGCACATACATCTACGCAAATTTTATCTTCTCTTTTTTTTTTCTCTCCTTTCTCGGGATTTTTTTCTTCTTCTTTTCTCTTTTTACACTTTTCGCGTTTAAAATTTTTTTCGTATGTGAAATTGAATTTTTTTTTTTAAATCTTTGATCGTCATTTCTGACGACGGTTCAATGAAGTCACGGTGAAGAAAATTGTTCTAAAATTTCAATAGACATATTTTAGGATTTATTTGTCTAAGGAAAAGTTTCGACTTTACCGACAAAAATTTTTTCTTTTATCTCGAGAATTAAAGATAATAAAATTTTACTCTCCAATGTGTAACGCAAAAATAAGATCTTTCTATTTCTCCATTTCTCTCGCGTAATCTCTGAAAATAGTCATTTATTAATCAAGACCAATTGAACTTACCCTTTTAACACGCTTTTCCACATTTACGGAATTTCTTCTGTTCGAATAAAACGAATAATACTGAGAGAGAGAGAGAGAGGGGGGGAGAGGGAGAGAGAGAGTATTCTAAACTCGGTAATATCTACGTTATAAACTATCACAAAATATATAAAAGAGCAAAGAAAATCTGAATAGATCTGCGAGAGTCAGAGTGAAGATTGAACTACGTAAATACTTGCTACGAATTCAAATCCCATAAGTGCAAAAACAGAAACAACAAAACTATGAAAAGTAATATGAAATTCTTTCATTTTCAATATCAAGAAACAACTAAAATGGATAAGTTTCAAGCGTTCAGATAAAATCTCTGATAAAGTAGATTCTCTTGTTCTCTCTATCTTTATTTAGATAAGTAAAAGTTTCGTTCTTTTCATTTATAACAGTTAACATTTTCAACGAATTAATATGATTTAATTCGCAAATTCGAGATAATTAGAAACTTCGTAATATTTCAACTTATAAGCTCATCATGTGATAACCTAATGAAAATAAAGAGAAGTAGATAAAGATAAGTAGAAATAGAAATAGATAGGTGTTAATGTATATACAATACGAAACAAATTAATAATAATTATCTCGTAGATTTATCAATTTCATATTAATGTCACTTATGTAATATCATTTGTAATAATTCTTTGACTTTTATAATGAATAACGTTGAAACGTTCTTTTCATTGTTTAAATAATAGTTGAGAGATAATATTTTGATCTCTCAAACGTAAAAATGAATGCTAATACTCGTTATTATATTATAATAACAAAAAAAAAGAGAGAGAGAGAGAAAGATAGAAAAAATTATAATGGCTATCTCTCTCTCTCTTTCTTTATCTCACACACACACACGCGCGCGCGCGCGCATAATGAGAGGATATTTTTTTGCAATACTCACTTCATTATATCACTAAAAGTAATAAATGTTTTTTTTTTTTTCCCATAAGTGTTTTTTACACTTTTCTCTGATTTAGGTTGTCTCAATTTTTTTTCTCTTTCTCTCTCTTTCTCTTGTACTCATGCACATACGCATACACACACACACACACACATATATATATATATATATATATATATATATATATGTATTACCTTGAAGGCAAGTATGATTCATTGGTAGGATGTTGCCTCCTACGGTATCAGATGTAACAAAGTCGTTGAACTTTTCGAGATAAAGAATATCTAACCGCGAAGGTTAGATGTCGATTGAAATCGATTCATGAATTCCACAATTTGATCCTGCCTTTGTATGCCATTACCGATCTTTGAGCTTCAGATTTTTTTTTTTTTTTTTTTTTTTCAATATTTCAAGACATCGAACTTTACCTACGTCGCGACGCTTAATGAGACGCCGTCCATCGTTCGATTTCCTCGATATCTATTTATCATTTATTGCTATTCACATTCATTATAAAAAAAAAGAAGAAAAAAACAACGAAATAATTAAAGAAAGGAGAATCTTTTTTAGTCATCTCTCTTAACTATCGTTATCGTTTATTTGCATTTAAATAGAAATTATTTTATTTTAATTAGATACGTATGTGTGTATATGTGTGTGTAACGGGGTCCTTTGAAGAAATGATAAAAATCTTTTTTTCCATCTATTTTATCTTCAAATTTAATTTTTTCATTCGTTTTGACACGTATAAATTTGGCGGATAAAAGAGAAAAAGAATGAAAAAAAGGAAAAACGAAAAAGAAAATAGGAACGAAAGGATTGAAAATCTTTTTCAGAATCGCTTCTCTTAATTGTCATCATTTATTTGCCATGACAAAAAGTATTTTTATTTTAATTAGATACCCATATATACGATTGTAGACATTATTAAATCTTTCATTTTCGCTTTTTTTTTCTCCACAAATTTTATTTTACTTTTTTCTTCCTTCTCCTTTTCTTTCTTTTTCTATTCGCCTTCCTTTTTCTTTCATTTATTGAACTGTCATGTCTTATTCATTTCAAAGATGTAGGAGTTGAAAGTCTTCGTATATTTTTTCCTTCGAGAGAAAAAGAACCGGAGAATACGAGTGGAGTAAGAGAAGTATTATTAACGGAACGACAGCAAGAAAGAAGAGACGCGAAACTGTAAAGTAGAAAAAATAATATAAGTGGTTGGAGAAGCTACGCATCTAGACGCGAAACTTTCACAATAAACCATCTCTCTACGACGTAGAAGGCTTTTCTCGTTAAGCTCGTCGTACATAAGTCTTATATTTATTATGAAAACTATACTTTAACAGGCCGCAAACGCATTAACGAAGATGTAACGGCGTGTAGTAACCAAAATTCATATTCTCTTGTGTGAATGTGGCTTCAACTAAAATGAGAGAGAGAGAGAGAGAGAGAGAGTGAGTGAAATAATAACTACCTCCTATGATGATTAGTAATTTTATTGATTTTTTTTTTTTTGAGGAAAAATTTAATTACACGAAATTGTTTGTATAAATTAGGGAATGTATGAAAATGGATATTATAGTGAATTACATATATATACATAAATATGTACGTATATGTAATATGTAATAAGAGAACAAATCATCAAATTTAGATATATTAGATTATTTTAACAGTAATTATGAATTTGAACTAAAAATATATATATATATATAGATAATAATAATTATAAATACAAATATATACTATATTATACATATATATATATATATATATATAGCAACTTCTATATCTAGATTTTTTATCTTATTATTATTATTATTATTAATATATTATATTTAATATATTAATATATATATAATATTAATTAAATCTTTTTACCAATTAAAATCTGTAATTTTTATTGAAATAATTACTATCAATTACTATTAAATGTTGATATATATATATATATATATATATATATATATATATATATATATATATATTATAAATGAACACATCAAGATCTAATTAAGATAATAACGTGCATAACATAAAGAACAAGGCTAATTCATGTTAATTTTTTTTCCTTATGTATACGTATATACCTACTTAATAAGTCAGTAACGATATAGGGTAGCATGGGGTTTCATGTAACACGAAATGCACTCTAGAATAAGGAACATTTCGTGACTCGTGTGGTTTTCGATGCAATAAAGGATACAAGCTACTAAGGTGTTTTCCATATTAATATTATTCACCAGATGAGAGACATCATGCGCTAGGGTTGTTCACGAGTAACAAAACAAAAGAGATAACTTCGTTTCCGTTCGTGTTACCGATGTTGCACGAAATTAAGGAAGTTAGGAGGTTTGTTCGGGTATAGAAAAGGTTGCGTTTGAAAAGCCATCGATATAACAATGTTGTAGTTACTACATACGCAAGAAAGTTAACTATATATGTAACGACAACGACGACGACGACGACGACACACCCAATACACGAGCAAAGTTTTATCGTATCGATGTCGTTAATCGAGTTTTCCTACTCGACTAATGGCTCGACGACGATGCAGTTAATTGTTCACCCAAAGAATTTCCGACACACATTGCCACGATCAATCGGTTTTTATAAAAAGTATTATATCACGATCTCTCTTATTTTTTTTATTATATTTTCCTTCATATTTTTTTTTTTTTGTGTGTAATCGCAAAGCATAGAAAAGTAATTCTCGTTGAATTTATTCGAATAGAAAATCGAAATCTAATACTTGAAACTTTATTATATAATAAATATTCGTCATATATTCAGTTTCTCAAATTGATATAAGTTATTACTCGCTTATATACTTGTGTATTTACGTCTGTCCTTTTATCTTCTTTATCTTTCTCCTTTATCTTTGATTTATAATAAATTAAACGAACGTTGGGTCATTATAAAAAAAAACTTTGTTAAACTTTCGAAAAAAAAAAGCCGATTGAACTTGAAAATATGTCGTTACGATATAATAATAAATTGATTAGAACAAATGGATTAACAGCAAAATCGACGATAGATTAGAGATTTTATTAAATACGATTCGATGTCCGTGTTATGTTTTTGTAATAAGTCGATGTAAATTGCTGGAATTTACAGAATTCGATGATAATATCTATCATAGTTTGCTCAGATTATAGATGCTAATCTCCTTATGCGCTTTGTAGACGATAGATATTACTGTTGTCTAACATGTGACCTTCTACATCTACTATATATATATATATATATATATATATATATATATATATATATATATGATGAAAATAGTAAGTCACTATTGTTTATACTCCAATATAGAGAGAATACGTTCACCTATTACTACACTATCTGTCCAAAATTATCTAGTATCAATTGCTCGCTCTATCATTTTTACGTGACTATCGATTAAATTGTTTATTCCGATCTTCTTCCTCTTTATATCATATATAAAATATCTATTCTTCCGATCTTATTCAAAGTCTAAAAATAGATATATCTCTAACATGTGTTTCAAATCAATTGAAATCAGGAATGATTTTAAATTTAAATCTTTGAAGATTTTAAATTTAAATCTTTGAAGATTTTAATATCTATTTAATTTTTAATATTTTTATTTATTCTTGTATTTATTTATTTTCTTTCATATCTTTTTTTGTTTCTTTTTTTTTCTTGGTGTTTTTTTTTTTTTTCTTCTTTTAAAGAACAATTTTGTACATTAATAATATTGCCGATAGAAATATTACTCGAATTCATTACGTCGAAGTAACTGATGCGAGAAAGAGAGAGAGAGAGAGAGTGAGAGAAAGAGAGAGAAAGAGATTGCATTTCGTCTATCTAAGGAAATTATTTGTAAGTAACTACGTTGGGAGTTACTTCGACAGAATGTACGAGAAATAATAGGAAGAAATTGTGGCGAGAAGGTAGAAGATAAAATGGAGAAGATCGGATTGTTGGGAAAGAGGAAAATAGAAAAAGGAATGGATATATCCAATAAAGAGAGAGAGAGAGTAAGAGAGAGAGAGAGAGAGAGAGAGAGAGAGAGAGAGAGAGAAACGACGACGACGACGACGACGACGACGACGACGACGACGTTGCTTCTGAATAGAGAGAAAATAGGAAGTGGAGTTTAGGAATGAGAAATTCTAGAAGATAGGAGAAGTAGAAACGAGAATAGATAAGGAAGAGTACTTTAGTGGTTGACTTGAAGAAGAAGAAGAAGAAGAGGAGAAGGAGGAAGAGAAGGAAAAAGAAATCGTAAATGGAGCTTCTTCTAGTATGGACGGATATTGCGTCAAGGACGAAGCCCTCTCTTTGGCACTCTCTTCACGGATCAATAGGCCTCCTCTATTTGGAGACGATCCTCGGAAAACTCCTCTTTCATTCTCCTTCTCTTTCTCATTTTTTTTTCTCTCTTTTTGCTTTATCCTTTATCTTTTTTTTCTCCTTCTCTTTTTCTTTATTTTTTTCTCATTCTTATACGAGCAAAAGATATTTCAAGTCGACCATTATATTTT
>NC_140815.1:2180000-2302500 GCF_050613455.1 Vespa mandarinia | reverse complement strand
ATGAGATACGAATTGGTTCCGAAAGTGTGAGTATGCTATATTTCATTGTTAATGTTGTTTCTTGTTCTTTTTTTTTTCTTTTTATTTTTTTTTTTTTTTTTTTTTTTTTTTTTTTTTTTTTCAAAAGAAAAGAAAGAAGAAAAAAGAATTTTTTTTAAAGGAAAAGAAAGAAGAAAAAAGAATTCTCCTTAATATTCGACTTTTGTCTAACTTATTCCAGATATCGTAATTAAAAATATTAATTAGTAGATTCGATAAACCGTAATAAAATGATATATATATATATATATATATATATATATATATATATACTTGAATAAAGGCAAATCAGGAAAATCCATCGGAGCGTCAACTATAGAATTGATGATTTCATCTCTGATGCTAATTAATTCACGCAAGCGACGATATTATACGAATTATTAATTGGCATATCCGCGAAAGTCGAAAGTTTTAAACAAAAGTGCGCATCGATAAACGAGATCGTATTAACATATTGCTAATCTATCTGATCGACAGCGTATCGGAGGACGAATTTTGGCGCAATTATTTCTACCGAGTGTCGTTACTACGACAGAGCCACGAGCTTAACGCGATGGCCAACCAACAGCAAAGTGAAAACCCCAATCAAAATCTCAGCACCACCGATAGCATGGATCATACTCAAGGTATTTTTATATTTCATGTTATATCTCTCTTTTATTGACTTATTTGTTTTTGTATTTATTATTTATCTTTTTTTTTATTTTTTTTATACGTATTACTCGAAGCACTAATGTCACGTAATTTTATTCGAACACTTACACGTATCTATTTTATTCTTTACGACACGTATATTTCCTTTTTTTTTTCTTTTTTATATATAACAGATTTAAACCATTCGAAAATTTCTTGTGCTTCGAGTATGAAAAGCATACGACGATCTGAATATATATATATATATATATATATATATATATATATATATATACAAACACACACACACACACACATTTATGATATTCCGATCGTCGTTATTTAGTCATTCAACGTTGATTTTGGCATGTAATTCAAAATGATGTTCGTCGCGCACGCTTTCTGTAAAAGCGTTAAGCTTTAGTGTTACGTCGATTTAAGAGAACTATATAAATAGATTAAATGAAGTTTTTGATTTGGCTTCGTAGTAAAGAAGGCATGAAATGATTTCTTTGTTGAGACTTTCGTATTGTGAAATTTTTATTATTTATTTATTTAATTGGAATTTCTGTTCTTTTCTTTTATTTATTTTTTTTTTTCTTTTTTTTTTTTTTTAATTTATTTATTAACATTGACGTTGAAATTATTCTATTTATACGAAGAATATCGAATGATTCAAAAAAAATAATACTGTGGAAATTTTGCACGAATTTTTCTTTAATATTCGAGAATGAGTTCCCTTATTTCTTTTTTTTTTTTTTTCTTCATTTTTTATTACCAATCAATTATACGAAATTGAAGCAACAAAAAGTTTTGGTATAATATCGATTTTTTTTTTTCCTTTTTTTTTTCCTTTTTTTTTTCCTTTTCTTTTTCACGAAATAATTCTCACAAACGTTCGAAGAACAACGTCCATATGTTTATCATTTCTTTTGCACGTTCAGCTTTAGAACGTAACAGCCCAGTTAGTATCATAGTGAATTAAATTATTTAATAGTTTGTAGTGTGCTAGTGCTAGATACGACCCTTCTAGTTTAGCCGTGAGTGTTGTATTGCAAACAGTTCAAGTGACCACTGGCCAAGAAACGAGTACCACTGTGACGACGGGCAATAACAACACGTTGGCCGATTCACCAGGTCACGAATTCGTTTCCGATAGTATGAGGGTCTCGGACACGGACCTTGAGGAGGTTCGAGAAGGCATGAAAAAGCTGGGAATGCAACCATCGAAAGGTCAGTGATCGTTGGTCGTCGCTAACAATTTTATTAAATTGATAACATTTACGTAACGTAAAGTTTAAGGACGTTTTTCTAACATCTGAATTATTTGTCTGTGATAATAATAATATTTAACGAATATTAGATCATTAAAATTGTCTTTTGACGAATGAAAAAAAAAAAAAAAAAAAAAAAAAAAAAGAACAAAATAAAAATAATAATAATAATAAAAAAGGAATAGGATTAGATTCGTTACGACCACCAACGAAATTTCGAGTAACAGACATACGATTAGATCGATTCTTTCCTTAGAAGGGTGTTCTCTTTGGCGTTATATCGATTTTTTTTTTCTTTTTTTTTTTTTTTTGTAAAGAAAATTTTTAAATATATTTCGAGAGAGATAAATTGTTTCATTTAAGGAAAGAATCGATCGATAAAGATCGAATCGGTCCGATTCCTCGACACGGTCCAAGAATACTTTCCTCGTGAGTATATCAAAGAAGCAATACCATCGTGAGAAGCTTCGAACTTGACCTATATATATATATATATATATATATATATATATATACCTATATATTTATATATAAATATATATATGTCGTTTTTTTTTATGATTCTCTCACGTTTAATGTCGTAACGTAGTTTTTGTTTGTAATGAATCCCATTACGAAAAACCCTCTTGACCAACGGCAGCTCTCAGCAATGGCAGCTTTCCGACCTTCTTTAAAATTTTTCTCTCTCTCTCTCTCTCTCTCTCTCTCTCTCTCTCTCTCTCTCTCTCTCTCTCTCTCTTGTTTGCTTTCTTTCTTTCTTCTTCTTCTTTTCGTTTTTTTCTTCTTCTACTTCTTCTTTTTTCCCTTTTCTTTTTCTTCTACTTCCTCTTATCTGTGCTTTTAATTCCTCTCTCGTTATATTAGAAGTTTAAAGTTTGCTCGTTTGCAAATATCTAAGCGTGTATATCTATTACAGAACTCTCTTCTCGTTTATGTTGAGCCTTGCGTATATCTCGAGAAATCTAATGACGCCTGTCAACTAAACGACCGCTTTCCATTTCTATTTTGTCAACAGCCTAAAAAGAAGAGGAGAACTCCCATATTGCCATTATCCAAAAAGCACACCCCCCGATTCTTCAGAGAATACGACAAGCTTAAACCCTTTTCTTTTATTATTATTTCTCTTTTCCGTTTTCCTTTTCTTTCGTAAAATCGACGATTTCGGTTCTGATGTTATTTTTTTTTCTTTTTCGTTTCTTCTTTCGTTCTTTCTTTTTTTTTTTTTTTTTGTTTTCCTTGAATTTAAATTTCCGTGATAACACTCAAATGAAACGTCTCTCTTTTTATTTTTTTACATTCATTACCATTGCGCATTACTTTCATTTACTAACTATTCATCAAACGAGTTAGTATTATTATTATTATTATTATTATTATTATTATTATTATTATTATTATTATTATTATTATTATTATTATTATTATTATTATATATTATATATTATATATTATATATTATATATTATACATGTTATTAGCATTAATTATTTATTATTATTATTATTATTATTATTAAATTATGCACCGACGATCCTTTTTTCCCAAACGACTACGTTCGATTCATTCTCTCATCGCCGACAGTCATCGCGATTTCATGTCGGTCGTCTAAGATCACTTCTAAACTAATTGAAAGTTTAGGAATATTATTATGATTATTGTTACACTGTCATCGCTGGTTATACATATTATTGTCATAAATAACCTAGTCAGTAATAAGAATTAATAATGTTCGAGGTAATGTAAGAAAAAGAAAAAAAAAACAAACAAACAAAAAAAGCTAATAAGTTAGGTATTTAAGAGCAAGAGAGTGTAGTATTTATGAGGTAATAGAAAGTGTTGTAATCAGTATGAGAGGAATGGTATGAGAGAAAGGGAGAGAAAGAGAGAAAGACCTCAGAGACATTTCCGTATGGTCGAAGAGAAAAAGAGAGAACGAGAGAAAATGAGAGAGAGAGAGAGAGAGAGAGAGAGAGAGAGAGAGAGAGAGAGAGAGAAATAGAATGAGAGAGTGGGAGAGAACGTAATATAATATAATCGAATAATTAAAGAAAGAAAAAAAAATACCAAACAAACAAACAAAAAGCAAGCCAAGATATTCGACTAAATGTCTTGTATGTCTGTCCGTTTGTCTATCGTCTGTCTGTCAAAAAAAAAAAAAAAATCTAATTAATCTTGTCTCTTCTCGATTCTCTCCGTGTTGTAAAACGTCATTTAAAACAACAAAAAAAAAAGGAAAAAAAAGAAAAATGCAAAAAAAAAAATAAAAAGAAAGAAAGAAAAAGAAAAAAAATAATAAGCACTAATAAATAATTAAGGTATAAATTAAAGGAAAATAATAATAATAATAATAATAATAATAATAATAATAATAATAAGAATAATAATAATAAGAAGAATAATAATACTTATAATAATAATAATAATTAAAAAAAAAAAAAAAAAAAAAAAAAAAAAGGAAAAAGAAAAAAAAAGAAGTAAGAGAAACCATATAATAAAGAAATGATACTAACTCGAAAGGACAGAGAAAAAGTGCGAACGATTTACGCGTGAATCTTCTTTAAGGGTCGAATTAATTAATGGGAAGAACAAACGTAAGAGAAAGAAATAAAAAAGAGAAAAAGAGAAAAGAAGGAGAGGGAGAGAGAGAGAGAGAGAGAAAGAGACAGAGAATGAGATAGAGAAAAATAATAGCGATAACAAAGAATAAACGAAATTAATGTCGCGACCTAAAGATTTGTCGGCGCGCCTCTAAGCATAGGTACCTTCCTAATAAGAGATTAATTAACGAGTAATGACTTAAAAAAAAAAAGAGAGACAGAAAGATAAAAAGAAAGAGAGAGAGAGAGAGAGAGACAGAGAGAGAGAGAGAGAGAGAGAGAGAGAGGAGTCGGTGAAAACTAAATAAACAATAATAATTCATTGAATGACAATACGCGTTTTACGGGGGTGGTTTGGGGGTGTAAGTTAAAAGGCATAAATAACGAAAAAATGAGAAAGAGAGAGAGAGAGAGAGAGAGAGAGAGAGAGAGAAAGAGGGAGTGAGATAAAGATAGAGAAAATTAAATAGAGAGAGGAAAAAGAGAAAAAAAATATACGAAAGAAAGAGATAGAAATACGAAGAAATAAAAAAAAAACTTCGTCTCGTTTCTTGCGGCCGCAGTTAAATCAAATGAATTTTTCTTTCGATCTTTCTTTTTTTTTTCTTTTCCTTTCTTTTTTTTCTCTCTTCTCTTCTTTACTTTTCTTTTCTCATCCTGTCTAACATGAACGAGTGAAAATAATAAAAATAATAACAAAGAAAATAATAAAAATAATTTAGAAATAATTAAGTAGCACGATGTCTTCGAGTTTTTCTACGTGGACGCACGTTTGAACGGTGTTCAACGAAAAAAAAAAGAAAAAAATTAAAAAAAAGAAAAATAAGAGAAAAAATAAAAAGAAAATAAATGTCCGTATGATATTCATTTACATCTCGTACGTAGACCGATCATGTTTTCATGTGAAGTGAAAAGAAAAAAAGGAAGAAAAAAAGAAAAGATAACAGATCCGGAAGGGAAGATAAAAGTACGATCTCGTTTTTGCAATTTCTAACGCAATTAATATGATTATTATTATATTGTTATTGTTATCATCGTTATTATAAATTGCATTTATATTATTATTATTATTATTGTTGTTATTATTATTATTATTATTATTATTATTATTATTATTATTATATATCATCATATATCGTGTTAATATTCTAATTACGGTGAAATCGAAAAATGGCAGCGAGCGTTCGACTCGGCCAGTTTTTCAATGTTAAAAAAAAAGAAAGAGAAAATAAAAAAAGATAAAAAGAAAGAAAGAAAAGAGAGAGACAGAGATGTAATAGTTCTTTAAATGAAAGAAAAAACTAGAGGAAGAACGGAATACAGTATTCTTATCATCGACTGAGTTTCATATTATCATTCCTTCAATTATCGATACGCTTACGTGATTTAGAAAGGACCCGTGTTATATGTATATTGTATAAAAATAAAAATATATATATATATATATATAATATATATGATTTCTCGAATTATAGAGACTTATGATTAGCGATTTGCGCCAGCTCGTACTCGTTTGGTCTTTAAATGAATTTTACTTTTCACAAAAAAAAAGGATCGTAGGATCTGTCTATCAATCGATCAATCGATCTATCCGATTGTTCGATCATTCATGCATTGATATAAAATAATATTTCGAATATTCGCGAATAAGAGTTGAAAAGAGGAAATAGGAAAAGAGAAAGGAAAAGGAAAGAAAAGGGAAAACGAGGAAAAGCAAAATAAATAAATAAATATGCAAAAAAGAGAGTATATTAACAACACATTTAATATCATCGCCGGTTCAAAATTCTCGTACTCGCGGTCATGATCCCATTTTTTTTTTTCGGTTTTCTCGGTTTTCCATCCTCGTGATTTGTTTATTTTTATTTTTTTTTTTTTTTTTTTTTTTTATCTGCTCTTAACCCGCATTACACGTACCAACCTATTACAGTGACACATACCAATGTCGTTTCTATCCCTTTTAAACACAGACACATAGGACCCACACACACACACACACATACACTCACTCACTCACTCACTCACTCACATCAGACAAAAACATATGTACTTACGTACGCGTTGAAATAATCTCACGCGTACGTAATATACTATACGACACGTATACAAATGAGAGACACATATACAATATACGATACATAGAAAACACGAAAGAACACAGTCCAACAACATGGCCCTATGGCTAAATAGCTACCAACGCTCCTTGTGACTCTCTCCGCAGAAGAAGATTGGGAACGCGAATTGGAAGCCGAGCTGAAGGATTACGAGTTTGTTTCGAGTGGCCAGGAAAGGAACATCGCATTAATAAACGACGTTATCGGGGATAAGGAAGACTGGGAGAAGCAGATCGACGAGATACTCAACGATGACGAGAAGATTTTCTCAGTAACCGGTTAAAGAGAGAATCCTTATTATCGCTATAATATATAATATAATATTTTTTTTGTATTTCTTGTTTTCCTGGTTTTCTTTTTATAATAATAATAATAATAATAATTATTATTATTATTATTATTATTATTATATAATTATTATTATTATTATTATTATTATTATTATTATTACTATTCTTTTATATAAATATAATGCGTGCGTGTTATCGCGTTTGATAATTATTAAATAAACGTTGAGGTGGTAAGGAAAGAATAAAAACGATCGTGCGGCGACGAGATATCGATCATTTTCTATCCGATTGATTTTCTCGATCTGTTATTCGTTTTTAATCGAATCGATAAACATTGTGATGGTTGGAAATAAAAAAAAAAGTCAACGCGAGACTTATTGATGATCGTATCTCGATCGTCGTCAAATATGTCAATAAGCGTCGTCGACTTGAAACATTGATTATATTCTGTGATTGTAATCTTGAAGAAAAGAGAGAATGAGAGAGAGAGAAAGAGAGAGAGAGAGAGACTGAATGTGACTATCTACAGATTGTAAGGATAAAACTGTATACGTATGTTTCCGTTGTGTGTATGTTTTGCGTGCACTCGTGCGCGCGCGTGTATGAGAGAAAAAGAAAGAGAATTTTTCTCCCTTATTTCCAATTAATCATATTTTCTCTCTAAAAAGACAACACATTAAAACCCATTGCGATCCTCGAGCACGATGAAGACGACGAACCGACGAAGCGTTTTTTTTCTCTTTCTTTTTACAGATTGACGTTCTCTCTTCAGGAAAATATTTCGTTAAAGAAAAAATATATAACCGAGATAAAAATAAATTAAACAAAAAAAAACAAAAAAAAAAAAAAAAACAAAGAAAAGAAAAAAAAAAGTGAAAAGACGTTAAATTATCAAAGACAATCTCGCGTTCGACTAACCATTTATATCTACCATACCTCGAAAATTAATTGAATTATTTATAATATCTTTTTCGATCAAGCTTCCTTATTATAATCCGATACTTAATATAATCTATATACTGTCAGACGATGAGATGGATGAACGTATGAATACAATAATTAAACACCAGAATTATGTCAATTCTTAGGATGATGATGCGTCAAGATGAAAATGTAATTTAAATATTGAACATTAAAAATAATATCGATATAAGGGTTCGGCAATGAAAAAAAAAAAAAAAGAAAAGGAAAAAAAAAGAAAAAAAAAACGATAAATAACAAAAAAAAACGTTCTGTCGATTTATAACATCGATTAAGATTTAATGGATAATAATTTGATCGGCATCGTTTCGTCGACACGCATATGAATGGAAAACTGTTATCGAAATAAGAGAAATCATTATATTCAAATACATTGTATTGTGCGAAGTTCTTTTCCTTTTTTTTTTCATTTGCCTTTATCCCCTGAGAAATAGAAAAAAAATCAAGAAAAAAAAAAGAAGAAAATGAAAATGAAAGAAAAAAGATAGATGGATCGTCGAATCGATCGATCTTCATCGGGTTCGAAGGATCTAAGAAACTTTTTCATGAAAAAATTATATATATTATATACATATATACATATATATATATATATATATATATATATATATATATGTCATGTATGTGTGTGTATATATATACTGCCGTGTGTGTGCCGAAGGACACCATTTTTTTCCTCTCGAACAAATCAATGACGACGATGACGATGACAACGACAATGACGAAATCATTATCATAATTTATTGACAACGACGTTCTCATTGCAACGCTCGAAAAAAAAAACGTCCTTACATTATTTGTATCCATTGGCGAGAAATTTTTGAAATTTAATGAATCGAGCGCATCATAAACCACGGATAACGAAAGTCGGGCAACGATAACGACGATGACGATAATTAATTATAATAATCGTACCATTTCAATCGTATTTCGTTTAATTTCGCGTTTCAACACTTTTCCAAAAGGACTTATTTCAAAGATCGCGATTGAAGAAAATCTAATTGATAAGAGATACGAGACAAATCGTTGACAATATATCTCACTGTGTGCCGTCCACTTCGTGTTTTTGCTGTTTCTGCAAAGGCCTACACAAAAATTATTTTTCTTCTTTTGTCTTCTTTACCGAGTTTAGAGAAAATAGATGAATTTTAATTTCGATTGGACGCAGATATGCATTTAGAAAGAGAGAGAGAGAGAGAGAGAGAGATAGAGCAGCATTTATGTGAAATACGTATGTAAAAACGTTTTGTCTCGTTATCATTCTTCTATCGATTTTCTTCCATAATTAAAATATGGAAAAAATTTATTATAAAAGATCGTATGTAAAGTAAAATAGAATGAACAAAAAAATCAGACACAGTATATTATATGTTTGATTATTAATCGTTGGAATCATTCGTATATTTGTCAGCGTATGCCGTTTTATATGTTGAGTACAGATCATCGAGTTCTTCCATTATTTATTCATTCGTTTTATTTATTTTTTTTTTTATCTTTTGAATAATAATCATCATTGATTGTTTAGAAAGGAAAAAAAGAAAAATTTGTTTTTAGCTAATGATAAAAGAAAATTTACGTAAGAAAGGAAAGTTCTCGCAAGGAATCGTTAATCCTGAACCCAACGTTTAAATCGTGATTTTAAAAATCGTATTGTTTGTAAATTATAATTTAATGAGCATTAATTAACGAGCAAGCGTGTGTAAATTTAAGAAATCGCTAATTAACTTTGGCCTAAGTCTGATCGAGAATAGTTTTATGATATAATCTAGCATGTACGTGTAATGTGTGAGAGACATTTACATATATTTTTTTTCTTCTTTTTTTCTTCAAATCATCGATTGTATCCCTATTTTATCATTTTCTTCGACTAATTACACTAATATCATTTTTTTTTCTCTTTTTTTCCAACGGGTGTTCGTAAAGATAAAATTCTTGAGATCACCGATAGTAACTGTTTTTAAAAATGTAAGATGGTCCTTTGAACCCTTAATCTCTGTATGAAGGAATGGAAAGACAAATAAGAGAAAGAAACAAAATCTTGTAATGGCCAAAAAAAAAAGTGAGAGAGGTGTACTTCGGCAGCCCCCAGATAAAAAAAAATTAAAATAAAAACTAAAAAAGAACAAAAAAAAACAAATGAATGATTAAATAAAGATAAAAAGTAAAATAAAATAAAATAAAATGAATGTGAATTGTATAATAAAGTTATCTTACGGTACAGTGCATTCACTCATAAAACACGAGCATACAACACCCGATAGCTATATAAATATATACATATATACATATAAATAAATATATATATGTTGTTGACTCCATTGAAAGTATGATAATATATAATGAATATTAATGAAAATATAATGGCGCAAACATAAAATAACAGAACTATGAAAACATTATTAATATAACTGCGGGAATGTAACAAGAGAAGTCGTGTAAAATATAAAAAATAAAAAGAAATAAAATATCTTGACTAATCTCTTATCCTTGCTCTAACATTCCTGTTATAAATAACACAGAATGTTTATATAAAATATGTTTTTATTTAAAATATTATAAACCCATTTTGTGTGTTTAAGTATCATTTTTATCAACCATAAATCATATAAAAATATAATCTTTTCTAGTTATTAAAAATAAATAAATATAAAAAATAAAATGTGTAATTATAAGAATAAAAAAAAAAAAGAAAAGTACAAAAGAAAGCTACAAAAGAATAGATTTATAAAAGATGGAGTCTTAATTTTTCATTAAATTGTCACTGCTAAAATATATGTTTTTATTAGCATTAAAAGAAAAAACAATCCAAGACTTATCTTAAAAACGATCCTGTTAATCGAAATCAAATTTTATTATTTACAAACGTTCATTATCTTGTATGAGGTCTCTTCATAAAATATTGAATATACACAGAGGAATTAAAAGTACATCAATTGTTATTACTGCAAATAAGATGCCATTATAAAAATTATTGATTTCCATATAAAAAAATAAAATAAAATAAAATAAAATAAAATAAAATAAAATAAAATTAATCTTGAAATGATCTCGAAAACGATCATCGAATCTGAAAGAAATAATTCTGTCACGTTTGGCCGCCCCCTTCCCCACAATGAAACAACTTTCAAACTTTCTTTTTAAAAATACATTGTTTTCGAGATATTTAAGTGTCTAAATTTAAAAAAATACTCACTCTGTATGTAGTCCTGTAGTATAACGTATATACAATAATAAAATAGTCTTAATACATTCTTTAATATTTATGAATAGTTTGGTATCTATATACACTATTAACAAATTGTGTATATCCTCTTATTTTAATTATGAGAAATATTTATCACAGTGACAGGGATCTTCGAATAATGATATTTAATTATGTTTACTCTTCAAAGGTTATCGAAAAAGTATTCTATTTCATAATTGGTTAACTATATACAGTACCAAAAACTTACTTTCTTCTACTTCTTAAACTACGAAGTGGTATTGATGGAGTAGATTCCTAAGACAAAACAACAAAAAAAAAAAAAAAATAAATAAATAAATATTTGCTAAATATTGTAACGATAACAATAAAAAAAAAAAAAAAATAAAAAACCAATAAATGCACAACTAAACGTAAAGATTTTACTTACAATTTCAACAGGATCAATATCTTGCAAAGATTCGTCATTCGCTATGAATAATTTCTTTTTGCGAGTTGTTCTTTTTCTCTCTGTTTGCTCACTACCTGGAGGTTCAAGCTTTAAATCGCGTCTATTAAAAAATGATAAACAACGTGTAATGTAACAACGTATTATGTTCCAGAGTTATTAAATATTCAATATACTCACTTAGATTCTGAACCTGATAGATCAATGATTTCAGGTTGGACTAACAATTGAGCTTCCTTCTTTCTACCTTTTCTCTTTATAGAACGTTCAATAGATACCACTTCATTTTCAACGTTATTTTCATTTCCTTTCGACTTCTGTGATGTCTCGTAATTTTTTAACTTGAAAAAAAAAAAAAAAGAAAAGAAAAAAAAAGACAAAAGGAAATTAAACGTAATAACAATTGTCGTTTCTTTATCGTAAAATGCACACATATATTTACACATACCCTTTCTTGTAAGTATTCAACTTGACTTCGCAATTTTTTACATTCTTCCTTACTTGGGGTTGGCGTAGTTTGCCTACAAAATAATTCTTGGTATCTCATGACCTGTAAAATATGTCATTCTTTATAGGATTTTCTAAAAATACTAATATTTCTTTAAATACAAAAAGAAATACGAACCTCACGTTTTTGTCTGTCTACATCCTCTTGCAAAGACTTTATCAAATTATCATATTTACTTAAGGTTTCATTTCTGTTCTTTTTAAATTCTTCCATCTCACGTTCTTTAGTGGCAAGATCTTCTTTTAATATGTCATTGATATTTCTTAATTTTTCCCTTTCTTCTTGCTGTTCCTCTTTATCTTTTTGAATAAGTTCCAAAAACTTCGTAGTTTGTTCTAAAGTTATCAAACGTGTTTCTAAATTGTTCACTTGTTGTTCCTTACAAGATAGAATTTTCTTGGTATCGGCCAAAGCTCGCAGTGTCTCCTTAAGTTCTTTTTCCATAGAAAGAGCTGATTTTTCTTCAGCATCCTTCGCTTGTATCATTTGTTTCAGTTCTGTTAATGTGTTAATAATTATATAATAAAAATAATATAATATATTACATTTTAATATCAACAGAAGAACAAACCTTTTTGAATAGCTGTAATCTCATTGTCCTTATCCTTTTCCTTTTGATTAAATTCTTCTAACTTCTCCTGCAACGCTTGCTGTTGTTTTTTATTTTCTTCCATCAACATTTCTAGATCATGTTTTTCTTTTTGTTTTGTATCTAAATTTATATCCAGTTCAGTAATCTTTTCTTGTAGTTCCTTTATAATTTTAAGATCATCATCTAATTTCTTGAAAAAGAAAAACAAAATAATAATAATAAATCACTTTGAATGATATTAAAAAAATATCATTTGTGTGCATATGATATTTATTATTTAGTATTTGCATATTATATAAATCACATACTACATGTGCCTCTTTGTACTCTGCTTCTACTTCGTTACATTTAGCCTTTAGTTCTTTATATTTTTTCTCCCTTTCTTCGTAATTTATATCATCATTCGTTTGAACAGATATCTCTTTTGAAAAATTTTCTAAAATACTAGTTTGCATGATTACTTCTTGTGTAACTAATGTAATAGTTTGACAGCTTTTATCTTCTTTCGATGTTGATCGTGTTTGTATTATTTTTTCCTCTGATTCTACAAAGTTAATCGTAATTTATCCTTAAAAAAAAAAAAAAAAAAAAGAAAAAAAAAAGAAAAAAAAAGAAAAGAAAAAAAATTAGCTATATTAATTAGATAATCACATACCAAGGATTATTTTTTCTTCAGAAATCTCTTTTTTTGTATCCAAATTATTTAATTTTCCTTCTGATTGCATTTCATCTTCCGAAATTAATTCTGTTTTTATAATTACATCCTCACAAGAATCACTTGTTACATAATTTTCTGATTTTTCTGATATCTTCATAAAAAAAAAAAAACAAAAAAAAAAAAACAGAAAATATTAAAATAATAACACATATTTTTAAAAGAAAAAAGAAAGTTTCTTATATACTTATATTATTATAGTTATACATACTTCCTGCTTGCAAGAAGTAACCTCATACTTTTCATTCATTAATTTCAATTTATTTTCCAATTCAAATATTTTATCCGCCATTGACTGATTATTATCCTCTAATATTTCTATAGTTTTAGTTTGCTCTGCAAGACAATAATTAGCTCGATCGAATTGTTCTTGCAATTCGTCTATCTTGTCTTCATATTCTACCATTAATTCCTCTTGTTCTTTTATTTGAATTTCTTTTTTTCGTGCATCATTTGTGATAGTAATATATTCTTCTTTTGCTTCATTCAAAAATTCTTTAAGTTTCTAAAACATATTGTAAATAACAAATTTATTTCTATAACATTTTATACAAATTAAATACCTTGATATGTTCTTCCTTGGAAGATAATTGTGACTTAATCTCTTCTATATAATATTCCGTTTCCTCGCCATTAGAAAGATCTTTCTGAGCAGCATCCAATAAACATTTCGCATGCTTTAAATCATCCTTTGTCAAGCTCAATTCAAATTCAACTTTATTTTTTTCTATACTCAAAACTTGATTACTTTTTTTTAATTCTTGAATAGTATCTTTCATAGACACTACTTTAGAAGTTAAGTGAGAAATTTCAGATTCAAATGCATTAGTTTGATCAGCAACATCATCTTCGTTGGATAAACAAGACCGGTGCCTTTTTCTACTACTTAACTGTGCCATTTTTTGTTTATAGTATTCTTCTACTTGTTTGATAGACCATTGCAAAGTATCTTCTTGTTGTTCTTCAACATCTCTTATACGAGCCCTATACATTATAATCATAGTAATACATATAGTAATATACACAATATTGATATAAAAAAGATATATTATCAATTCATAAATACATACTTCCAATCATTCTCAAGCTTCTTAATGATGGTAGTATAAGTATCTACCATTTCTTGACGAATTTCGAAGTCACGAGTCAAAGCCATATTTTTCAGATCCGTAATCTCTTTTCTTAATACTTTATTTTCTATTAATAAATGTTCATATTCTTCTTCAGAAGAAAACTTCAATATATCTGTCTCCGTATCTGTATTTAGCGAATCTATAAAATATTCAATATGTATTAAAAATGAAAATTCTTTAGCTATTAATATGTATTATTTTGTCACCTGCACTTTCCAAAACTGTATCATCCCAATTTGTCACACTTTGTATACTTTTTTGAACTATTTTTGAAAACCTCGAATTTGCCTTTCTCTGTTCTTTTACTTTTGATTCTATGATTATCTTTTTTGCAATTGCTGCAAAATTCAATACATTTTGTGTTTCTATATAAAGATTTGGTAAAGGATTAACATTAACAATTAAAGCAATTTGTTCTCTGCCAGATAATGCCCTTTGAAATAATCTTGTTAATTTTGATTCCCTGAAAGGTCCAACGATAGGTTCAGATTTTAGTTTTGATAATTGACCTTCGTAAATTGACTTTAAACACTTCCCTAGGACTAATAAACTTGTGTTAATATTTTGTGCTTCCTTTAATCTATCGCCAATATTCAATGTTTTCTTTAAACGTTCGGAACCAGCCAAATCACAAAAGGAAAATCTGTTCAAAGAAATCATAATGAATTCTTTGTATTAAAAAATTAAATAAGATATAAAAATACATACGTGCTTATATCCACCGAATCTGTTAGATTCTCAGAATAATACTTCAATAGTTTAATAGTAAATATGCAATGAGATCTTGAACTTCTTGCATTTAAAGCTGTTGCTGCTACTTTTAAATTATATTGGCCAGCCATTAAAACTTGATATGCCTCTGCCCCAGAATTAACATAAACAGTATTCAAACCTTTGATAAAAGCTCTTCCTCGATTATCGGTTGCTAGTTTTAGAGGCACTTTTTTTTTTTGACAATCAATACTCAAAAGATCATATATAGTTTCATTATATATTTCTGCAAAGGATACCCACACTGAATAATGAGCATCGCTGCATTCGCTAGGTCTTAATGGTGATTCTTCTTGTAATATCGTTTGCATTTGCTTGTAAGTATTTATATATTGAGTTCTATCTACTGAACTAAAACTTAATAATTTAGTTTTAGCTTCTAACTCTTGAGCTCGTTCAAGAGAATTAAGAAAAATTGCATCGCAATGATGTACAGGCTTATATGAAGGTATAGGTTTTGGAGTGATAATAGAAAAAACAAATTCTAAAGCGCGTGGTATGATACCAGGTGATGTGATAGTTCCTTGCAACGTATATGACTTTCCAGAGTTCGTAGTACCTGTAGAAATATTACCATATAAAATATATGCAAAAAATCTAAATAATAAATTTTAATATATAGTCCATACCATAGGTCATCACATTACAACTTTGTCCAGCTAAAAAATCAAACATCTGTTGCTTTATTGCTTGATCAAATAATTCTAATTGCGTTATCTCTGGTCCAAATGTTTGAGTGAAGGTATATGTTCTAGATGTGATCTCACTATTTTTAGATCTTGCAAAACTATTGTTATTCTCTAGACATGGCAACTTTGTAGCCAAAGTAGTGGAATTGATAACTTTATAAGCTTCTTCTTGTTCTGGTAATAACTTGATTTTTCTTGGAAATGGCTTTAAACGTAAGTATACTTTAATTGTTTTTAAGGACTGTGTATCAGAAAGCAAGGATGCTATGTTCTCTGCTGAGTCAAATTCAATTTCGTATGCAGAAAGTAAATTTTTCTTTGTTTCTTGAGATGGACAAGGTCTCTGTCCATAAGATAAAATACTAGGATCTCTACCAAACAAATATGACATTTCTTCACGAGTGTGATTTTTATCTGACGGTCGTATAGAATCTAATGTATTACTCATCTATAAAAATAAAATGTTATGTTAATAATATATATATTATTTTTTGTTATTTGGCACTTTAATTCCTCTTGACATAAAGAATATAAGTGAACGTATAGAATTAATTTAATAAATTAATAAATCTAAGTACGTTTCAAATAATAGAAAAACGCACAAATGAAAAAGCAAGGTGTCAACATACTTTTATAATATAAACTTTTAGTTTCAGAAATTCAAAATATTTAAGCAACAACTAAATAATTATTTTTATTAAATAAAATATTTACTTTTACTTCATATCTCTCTTCACAGAACCAAACTAATAACGTATTGTGTACAATTTACTAAGTTTAGACAAGTTTGAAGAGAAAAAGCGTCGTTAATATTCCTTCTTCCTTCGTAAATCGTGTTCTAACTGTAGCGGCAAACGGTTATTATTTCATTTCAAAATATCCCACAACAATGATCATTCATTTTGATTGGTAGAAAGATCATATAGCTCCCTCTATCATTTTAGCTTTCATTCTTTCAGCATTGCTTTATTCATTTCTCACGATTATGGCGCTTAAACTTATTCAACCAATAATTTCTTCGTAAGACGTAGATATCGAAAAGTTCACCAATCAGAATACAGAAAATATGCAAAGATCGTAATATAGCCACCAATTACTTTCGTTAATTTTCTAGTTTCTATATTATTAAAAAACTATGAAAACAGGCTACTAATTGAACAGGATAAATGACAAATTTTAAAAATATATACAATTATTTATTTTTAATAATTATTTGTTTATTACGATAAAAGAACAATAATAAAACAAATGTTTTCTTTTTTTTATTTTTAGTTACATTTAATACTGTAATTATTATGATATAATACACTATTTTAAATATATACGCCATATTTGGGAATAAACAAAATAAAAGAAGAAACAAACTGATAATTCATTCGGCATTATATTTCAGGATATTTTTCGCACAGCGAAACTGCGACAAAACGAATAAATTGATCCAGAGACATGTAACAATGTTGATTTCTATAACATATTATTATCATTTAATAAAATACGCTGGAACACACGTTTAGCATATATAACAAGATTTATATCATATTATTATTACTATCCACATTACAAGCAATAACCGTTATTAGAAAACGTAAAAAGTTGCAAAATGGAAATTATTATATTTTAAATCATTAATTAAAATATTAATTTTAAAATTGTTTGGCAAAACACTGATCTTTGTTAGATACTTTTTGCTTTTGAAGGTACATTATATAGGAAGTAACTGGATATCGTGAATTCCTACTTAACATCTTGTTTCTAAAAGAAACTATAGTAGAAGTCTTTTTTAATTGTTTCTTTTCTTTTTCCAAATTAACAACATTAAATTCTGTCGTACCACCAGAATTTGAGGGATTATAATTTTTCTTTGTTTTTGTAATACGACATTCTGTAAATCCATTTTTCGTCATGGGCGTAGGCAGCGATCTTATCGTTTGTTGCATAGGATTTTTAAATAATTTTGTCTTTTTAAAAGGATTCATTGGTACATCAGAAAGATTTTCTATAACATCAGGAGAAAGTCTTTTAATTCCTCGTGCATAAGCTTTTATCATTATTTGATCTGATTTTTTTACTTTAATATCTTTCTCTTGTATTTTTTCCAATTGCTTTCTTTGCTTTTTTTCCATATCTCTGTTAGCCTTTATACTTTCACCAGCACGTTTAGCAGCTTCCGAAGCTTCATATTTTGATTTAAAGAATTCGATATTTTTTTGAAACGTCTCATTCGATATCTTCGCATCAGACGACATCGTTGAACTTTTCAAAATCTTTTTCCGTTGTGATTTTTTTAATTGCTCCTTTACTTGCAATGTCGGAAGTACTGACGTAATCTTCTTCTTTTTATTTGGAATGTTTTCTATTTCCACAGATTTTTTATCACTTTTCATTATATTCATAAACTTCTCATTATTTTTATCTTTATTTTCTACGTTTTCTCCCTTATTTTTATTCCTTTTCTTATTTTTCTTACTTTCATTACTAGTTATGACTTCCATTTTTACAGCTTTCTCTATATTTTTCTTTTCTATTGTAGTTGCTACATTTATTTTATCCAATTCCTTAGAAATTTTATTCTTTTTGTTTTTCTTCTTCCTCCTCTTTTTTTCATCATTAACTTTAAATACATTTTCCGAATTTTCTTTTTCATTATCATATCCAGTATGTATATCCAATTTGGAACTCATTTTATTTTTCTTATTTCTCAATTCTGTCTTATCGTTTGAATCACTAATTTCTGCAGATCTTTTTCTCTTAATTGATGTAGGCGAATTTAATTCTAACAGTTCAGTAGTTTCTCCAGGAATAGTTTTATTTTCACTTTGTTCATTATCTTTATCATCATCTATGAAATCAATTTTTTCTGAGGCATTTTTATTTTTTTCAAATTTAATATTTGGCGCGCTATCATTTAATTTCTGTTTCTTTAAATATTTTGTTGTAGGCGTTTCGCTGCATGGCGATATTGTTTTATTTAAATAGGCCTTCTTAGATAATAAAGTCTTAGGAAGATTTGCATCTTTAAGTAATTCTAATAAATCAGTAGAAATGTTATTTTCTATAGAACGTTTCTTTTTTGAATTAGTTATAGTCGACTTACTTGTATCATAATTATCTGATGATAAATCCTTTAAACGTACATTTTCTTGTTCTTCATTAGAAGAAATATTCTGTTTATTAAATTGCTGCTGTTGTAAGATATCAGTTTTAGGAGTGCTACATGTCAATGAAATATTTGTTCCTTTAACTTTTTTTGTGAATATCATCTCAGATTCATTTAACTGCTTTGAAGTTTCATCTATAGTCTCATTATTCTCATTTAATTTTGGTTTCTTTTTTAATTTCTTCCCTGAAGTATTAGAATCTAACTCTGATATGGCGTCAACCTTGCTTTCAGATACAATTTCATCTTCATCTGATTCTGAAAAATTTATCTCTGTATTTACTTTTTGTTTTGGATTCTTTTTCTTGTCACTTTTTACATCAAACACATTTATAGATTTATTTTGTGATTCTTTATTTATTTCCTCACTGTCTATAACCTTAATCTTTTCTTCACATGACTTTACTGTATCCTCTGTACCCTCTATTTCTTTTTCATTTTTATTTTCGATTAGTTTCTTATCTTCTTCATTTTCTATTTCTTGATTTTCCTTTTCCTCCTCCTGCTCTTCATCTTCATCTTCATCTTCTTCTTCGTCCTCCACTTCATCTTCTTCTTCACCTTCTTCAATTTCGTCATCATCAACGACAAAGTCTGCTAGATCTGAACCATTATCATCAGGATCTGAAAATTCAGATTCCGATGCTCTACATTCATCTCCCGGTATATCGTCATCTGAGAATTTCCCAATAGTTTTACCATCAAGATTATATTCTGCATTAATATCAGAATCTATACTTCTGTCTGAAAATTTATCTTCATTAGATTCGTCACCACTTTCGTTATGTTCTTCATTTTCTTCTTCATCGTCCTTATGTTTAAATAAGAAACGAGGAATTCTGGGAGTTTTGTTTCTTATACCACTGTTACTTGAATCAATACTTTCATCGCAGGTATCTGAATCTGAACCAATATGTACCATTGTAGAGTAATTTTTATTATATCTTTTCTTTCCATTGCTTTTTGTTAATTTATCACGTTTATTTTCATTTTTTTCTGAATTAACAGGATTATCATCTTCTTCCTCGCTTGAAGAAATGTTCAGTCTATTACGTTTATTAGATTTTTGCTTTGATTTATCACTTTTATTTAAAGAACTATTTAAAGAACGATTTTTCTTTTGCTTTTTATCTAATGACTGTCGTTCAAGTTTAGTTTCTAATGTATTTACTTCTACTTTATTTATAACATCAACTGTAGTTTTAGCTTCTTGATCTTCAAATACTTTTTGTGACAGAGATACCTCTTCTTCTTCTTCTAATTGTTTATCTAATGATTTCACTAGTACACTTCTACTAACATTACATACAGATATACTTTTTCGTGATTTTTCTTTCTTTGATGCACTTTGTGATGATACATCAGTTTCACTTTTATCAATATCTGTTTTATCATTTAATTTATTTGGATTTTTTTCTACTTCATCCAATTCATTTTTTGTTTCCTTAGTTGACAACTTAGAACTGTTAATAGATTTTTCCATATTCTCTTTTATTTCAGAATTATCATTGTCTTGTGCAGAATCCTTAGATTTAATTTCTATTTTATTCGTATTATTCAATTTATCGTTTAGATAATCAAGTTTGCTTTTTAATATAATCGTATCATCAGAATCATAATCAAATTTTTCTTTATCTTTAGATGCTTTTAATTTTTCTGCAGCTAACCATGCTTTTTTATCAACTAAAAGAAGATCACATTCTGTTTCACTGTCAGTTTCTAATTTTGCTGTAGATATCGAATGCATTGAATTACTTCGAGTTTCAATATTGACATTTTTATTTTTTAGTTTCCATTCATCAGCAGAGATATCTTGAAACAACATCCTTATATCTGAAATGTTATCGCTTTCATCAGCATTTTGAACATCATTCTTCTTTTTTTCCTTTTTTGATTTTGATACATTAAGTTCGCTAACTGATTTTGCTTTTGACATCACTGGTGTATTTGACGATGATTGTACTTTGGATTCCTCTTCTTTATCAGGTAAATCTGCTTCTGGTATGTCATGGGATTCTGCAACAGTGGAAGAATCAATTTTCTCAGGGATAGAAGTGGAAAGTTTTGGAGACTGTAAGTTTATTAAACATTTAGTTGAATCTAATTCGATTTGTTTTGCATTATTAGCAGAATCCTTAATTGAATCATCACTAAATTCTAAAGTAGGAAGAGATGAATCAAATGAAGACATATTATCTTGATTGTCATTAGAAGAATTTTTATCCTGAATTGCATTTGAATCTTTACATGTAGAAACCGTTTCAGCAGTTAGATTACATTTTTTCTCATCATTGTTAATATTTGGTATTTCAGTTGCATTTACGTCATTACTACAATTATCCTCTTTCGCAGATATATCTATAAGTTTTTCTTTTGGATTTACAGAAACATTTGCTTTATCTTTAATTTCATCATTGCTGTTTATTTCTTCTATATTACTTATGTTCTGATTAACAATTTCTGTATTTTTTTCTTCTTCAGTAACTATTTTATCTTGTATTTGATTGTTACTACTATCATTTATTTTAGACTGTTCCTTTGGTATAGAATTATCTTCATTTACTAACACTTTATATGACACAGTATTCAATTCATCTAAGTTTTCAGTTACAGTAGTACTATTCGTGCTAGTATTTTTTTTATGTTCTTCTTCATTAGATGGAGTTTCTTTTGTATCTGACATAGATACAGATTTATTTTCTTCCTCTAGACAGTTGTCTTCGTTTGTATTTACATTATTATTACTTTTTATTATATTATTGCAATCTGATAAAGATACAGAAGGAGATTTTATTAAGCAGGAATTATCTAGTTTTATATTATCATTGTTTTCAACATATTTTTCTTCTTTTATCGATATATCAAGTACAGTGATAGAAATTTCTTGATGTAAGTTTTTTATGTTAGGTATACTTTTGTTTTGTTCAGACACTGAATTACTTATATTCAAACATTTATTTTCTTTATTGCTAGAATTCATTTCCTTTTCCTCTATAGAAGCATGTAATATATTTTCATCTAGTGATCTTGATTCTTTCGATGTACCTTCAAAACTATGTGGCGAATCTGTTGAGACTTCTTTAGTTAATGTATTATCATTGATATTAGCAGCAGAATATTTATCTTTCTCTGGCGTATTATTTTCATCAAATGATGATTTTAATTTTGTTTCGAAAGTTTCACTAATTTCCATATGATTACTTTCAGAAGAATCATCAAGCGGTCCTTTAACTGTTATGAATGTAAATGTGTATTACGAAAGTTGTTAAATAAATAATAAAATGCAAAAAATAATATTTAAATAAAATAATAATTAAATATAATTATTAATAAAATATAGAATATTGTCAAATAAAAACAAGTTACTTTTTTTATAAATTAATATAAATAATTATAAAAGATATTTCTTTATATAATTATATAGCATGCATTATTATAAGAATTATAAGCTAAATAAAAAATATTACTTGCTTTCATTTGATTGCCTTACATATGGTTTTAATAAATCTTACCAGAACAAGGATCCTTTTCTTCTTCCATTTTACCAGTACTCTTGTTATTCTCATTAGATTTATTTTTTGATAATTCAAGTTCTTTATTTGGTGTTTTTATATTGGTTGAAATTATATTGGTAGATGCTGTAATTATGAGAAAATATGATTATAATCATTAATAATACAGAAATGTACATAGAAATAGTAACACTAACTTTCATCAGTTTCAATTAAGATTTTTTCTAATTCTACAACAGGAAAATGCTTTTCTTCTTCTTCTATAAGAGTCGACTGAGAAGGTAGTACTGATGCCCTTCTTTTTGCTCTTATTGGTGTATTAATTACTTCAGTTTTAAGTCTTTCAACTGGTTTTTCTATTGTAGGTTCAGGATCCATAGAACTAGCTCGTGTTTTACGAGTTGTTCTACCTGTAGGTGTAGATATTGTTTCTGATCCAGCTCTTGTCATACGTCTATTTGTAAAAAGGAATGCATAGGCATAAATACATCTATTATATTTATATCTTATATACATATTGATTTATACCTGGGTCGAGTATTAGCTTTTGGCGTATTTAAAGTAGTTGCTGTAGCTATGCTTCTCCTTGTCATTTTCTTTGGTTGTGTTTCTAATAATGTCTCAAATTCTGTATCCACAGAATTTTTACTAGAACGCAAACGCTTCTGAGTTTCTAAAGTATTAGAATCAGCTGTGCCTGCACGAGTACGAAAAGTACGAGAACCTTGTGCACTAATTTCGGTTATAGATAAATCTGGGGAAGAACCACTTTGTTTTGTAGACTGTTTGTTTCTACTACTACGACGAACTGGAGAATCGGTTATGGTAGGCCCAAATCCTGTACGGGTCCTTCGACCTGTCGTAAAGCATTAAGAAAAATTTCGCTATATAAAGAAAAACAATACCTTTATCATTTAATCGAACAATTACAACAAAATATATCGAAATAATAATGAAATTAGATTGATTTTTCTGAAACGATAAATTGTCACGTCTTCCGGATGACCGTCACTCACGTTGATAACTAGACGTAATATTAATTAATAAATACTAATAGATAGAACGATTGTTTAATGTAATATGTAATGAAGCTTTATATTTCTATCATTTTTTAATTGAGAATGCACGAAGTATTAGCAAGTACGTTTTGAATAAAAATGTAACAGATTTTTGTCGATAGATTTCGACCGTTACACGAAGTTGACCCGGTATATTTCTGCGCATGGTGAAGAAAAAAAGAATAAATCATACAAACCTGTTTTCATTTCTACATCCTCGTCAGAATCTCTTATGGATCGTGACATTTTAATGTTATCCTTCAAATTTTATATCACGTACGATAAAACGTTTATTTAAAAAAGAAATAATTCGTAAAAGATAAGTAAACACGTGTTATTATCGGTACATTAACCAATGGCAACTACTTTTCTGATATCCCGCGCGATAGGTTTTGACTATCTTAGAAAATGTTTGTGGCGACATCTTATCGTTACACTCTATATTATTTAGAATTTTTCAATCAGAAACAAAGAAAAAAAAATTCATAACCGTTCAAACACATTTACACTTACTATTACATTTCATTCGTTAATATCTTATAAATCTTTCTCTTTGAGAAGACATGATTATTCTAATTTTTTAAATATATAAATACATTTGTGAAATATTGCAACTAAATACTTATTGAAATCTTTTATTTTATCAGACCAATGAGAAAACGATAATACAGAATTGAATGCAGATTGGTTTATTTTTAATATTCAGAAGAAATATGTATATATTACTTTTCTTTTTGTAAAAAAATATATATTATGATAGAATATAAAAGATTTCGTTAATATATATTCGATAATTAAAACAATGTATTATATTTTATACAATAGTAATTTCTTAAAAGTTGAGTAGATCAGATACAGCTTAACTTTCTTTTATTATTATATTATTGTTCATTTAAAAAATGTAGCTGTTTTATAGCAAAAGATATATATTTATTCCAATTAATATTTTTCTTTATAAAGCGAATTGTATAAGCCCGGCTAGCTCAGTCGGTAGAGCATGAGACTCTTAATCTCAGGGTCGTGGGTTCGAGCCCCACGTTGGGCGAATATTTATTTTTTTCTTTTGTATATTTATTACATTACATTTTTTGTGTTATAACATAAAAAATATCACATTTAATATTTACAATTTCCCTAGTATTTATTATGAAAATAAAAAAATGACCGTTTAAGTATATTTACAATATACTTAAACGAGTGATATATAAAATATATATGCATATATTCAATGATTTTTATATTGATTTTTATCTATAAAATTTTAGTTAAATATTTCGCGATTTAAATCAAAATTAATTAATGAATTTTTGGTGATTCAACGTAATACTGACATCTTTGTATTACGATTTCTCGTAAATTATCAATACATCATTTATCTAAGGCATATTTCATTTTTCTTTTTATTCAGTGATTCATTTTTCATCGGAAGTATTATCGAACTCGGATGACTATGGACCATACCTAAAGACTGGATCTTGTTACTTGACCTACTTTCGTACGGCTTACACAGGGACGAAAATGTAAGTGGATCGATATATACATACATATTCAACATTTTTACTTCAGACCAGATCAAATAAACCCTACCCTATCTAATTTACCGATAACAAAAGATTTACTTTGTAAAAATATAAGACAAAATTGTTTTGATTGATTTGTTAGAAATTTTTATTGATATACGTATATACATGGATAATATTATCGAGTGAAAAAATTATTATATATAAACAATTATGTCTTGAATTATAATCTTTTTCATTATATTTTTATTATAATTATTATTTATCTAAATATTATTCAGACATTAATCCACACACATTAATAAGGATCTTATTTATCCACAAACGAGATAATTGTTTATGAAATACGAGAGAAAAAGAGAAAGAAATTCTCTTTAATTCATTTCCTCTTCAAAGGTGAATAACACAAGAAATTATAAATACACTCGTTTTTCTCTTTGTCTTCGAAGGTGCATTGACAAATTAAGTTACTCGCAAGGATAAGTTCTACATTGGAAAAACTATTCAACGCAAATTAACGTACCATTTTAGGTAGAACAATCGATTTTTAGTGACTGAGATCGATCTGCTAACGCATTGCGTTATACATCTTAATGTAGTTATTATCTCGATTATGTTAAAAACTTTATTGTTCCGTACCGGATCTAATGATTAGATTTCTTCCTGTCGTATCTTCCATGAGAATATGTGAACAGCAGGTCAATCGGTAACTCACTAAAAATATTAATTTCGTGGGATAGTTATTTTTATGATACTCATGTAAATTATTTAGGTCAGTTTTGGATGAAAAGGGGTCACGTACATTTTCGAAGTGAATTCTACAATCTATACGTTTTTTCGAATTGAAAACGTAAATTTAAAAATACATTTTTCGATCTTTAAAGATATTGACTAGAATAACAAATTTTTTCTTCCCTATTAAAAAGTATCATCTATTATTGTAATCGTCAAAATTGCTATGAACAATAAAAATGTAAATTTTTATTTCTCGAAATAATAGAAAATTTAGAATGTATTGAGAAATGAATTATGACGAGGAGGGGCAGGGAAAGAGGTAGATGTGGGGGTGGAGAAGGGGGAAAAAAAAGAACGTGTTATTGTTTATACGAGAAAAGAACGGAGAATGTTAGGCGTCTGCGCATCGGGACGCATGCTATGTATAGCCAATGATATGCCCGATGCCAGGGCACCGGTTCCTTCGTGCGAATTATATGTTCATTGCAGACCTAGTAATCGGCCAACGCAGACGTTGTCCGAGTCTTAAAGTGCGAATATTTTTCGATATAAATAAATGATAGCTTCAATTAATATTTATTAAAAATTAAAAAAAAAAAAAAGTAAAAAAAATTATCGAGCGAACGTTCGATAAAAAGAAAGAAAGAAATACACTTAAAAAATATTCATAGATCACACAATAAGTTCTTAGGGTGATACTAATCGAGTAAGTTAAACGTTAAAACACACAGTGGTGTATTATATTTATCGAGTGTTCGTCTGTGAAAGAAAGAAAGAAAGACGAAAAAGAAAAAAGAAAGAACAAAAGAAAAAGAAAAAGAAAACAAAAAGGAAAGAGAGAAAAAAAAATTGTGAAGTGAATGAAAATCATTATTTCTTTTTATTTTTTTTTATTTTCGTGTATCCAGTGAAGTTTTTTATTCGTATGAATACATAAAAGGTATTATCATATATTAGCAATCATAAATCTTCGAAATGCATAAGTTAATACTTACCAGTGTTAATCTTAGTGTATATATATAATTAAAAGTAAGATTATAAATTTCGGTACTTTCATGAAATGATATTATCTAATCATGGAAGTGTACTCATGGAACAACAGTGGCGGGAATAAACATTTTATTTCAACGAGATAATCTTCGTCTTAGTGCCGGTTGTTAGCTACGGGAACGAGCGACTATTTAATCACTGATAATTATTCGCAAGCTTTGTTAATTCTGTCAACGAAGATTATTTCTCCGCGCATATTTATTCTTACGGTGGTATTATTATTATTATTATTTCGTAACGCTACCTTTAAATTATTACTTCCTTTATCATTTTTATTTCATATTTATCATTACGACATCTTGTATTGTCCACATTTTACGTGATTAAGGGTAAAGAAAACTTTTCAGTGAAAATTTTACAAGGTTTCTTTATCTCTTCTTTTACTATCTCTCTCTTCCTCTCTCTCTCTCTCTCTCTCTCTCTCTCTCTTCATGTTGTCCCTTCACCAATATTCCCTCGTTCGATTCATGGTCGATGATTCAAAGAAACTAATAAAACGTTATCATCCTATTACGATATTCGTTCGTTTCTCTGTTGAAATATTGGATATGATATCGAAGAAAAATAAATCCCTAAAAGTAAGTAATCCTTCATACTTTAAACGTCGTCCAATAATTTCCTTCTATCACTGGTATCTGAAGTTTTTTTCCCTTGGAAATATTTATAATAGCACACAATCCAATAAATGTATATTTCTATCTAATTATAATTTCGTAACAATGATAATCTCGTTAGTAATATTTTAATAGGTTTCCGTCTGATTATTGTAAGCCCAAACTACTGCGAAACGATCGATACCTACCTAAATATATACGTATGTTGCTACGATATCATAGATAAGTCTTGTATCCATAGTGAATCGAGTAAACAGATGCTAGGTATCAATAATGTGAGCCTGTAATATTTTTAACAAAATTTTTATCTTGATCCTTTTCGTTTCTTTCCTTTCCTTTTTCGTTTCTTTTTTTCTTTTCTTTTGTTTTTTTTTTTTTTTTTTCATTTACGTCATTTACATCTCACGTTTTTCCTTTATTATCGCGAATAGAACGTATTATAATGATATACGATATATTGTAATATATATATTGTTGAGTATAACAATATGTAATAGCAATGTGTACCATTGTAAAATCGTTATTTTCATTCGCAGCGCCAAGCTGGATTTTGCGCAAAGAAAGCGACCACCAGTCAAGTCAGTCCTCTGTCCCTCCTCTGGTTACTGAGGGAGAGTACTTTAACAGAGAATGTAGATACCTGTGTACGTATACGTGTATGCGCGTGCTTGTGTACGTATGTGTGTGCGTATGCGTCAAACTGTAGACTGAGGTAGGTAGAGTATTGATCACACCGGTACTTGTCCTATGTTGGTTACATCAAAGGGCCATTCCTTTTTTTTTTTTAAATTGATAGGTACATCACATAAATTCGATCTCGATTAAAACATTTCAAAGGTTCACATTGATATATCGATATATGATGACTCGACGAGTAATCGAAGAGTTCCTTCTAATAGTTCTAAAGATATCATCAAAGCGATGAACGATTAACTTGAGAAAAAAAAAGAAAAGAAAAGGAAAGAAAACGTTTAGGGACCGTCGAGTTTGCACCTGAAATAGCATCAACACTTATTCACTTATAATACGATCGTAAACTTGAATGTTTCTTATTTTACCGTATTACGTACGATTCCCGTTTTATAAAGTGCGTGAGTCAGACAGATCGAGAAACTGTTTCTAATCGTACGGTGTAGTTCTACGTTCGAGGAAACAATTACCATTGAAATTAATCTATTTAGATTTAATCATTAATTCGACGTGACTTATCGATGAACCGTTATCGTTGTTTTAGATATTAGATACGTATATAATGTACATTAACATGTACATATGTAGATAGATGATACATTCGAAGATCATTTCAAAAAATAAGATTATTTTATATTATGCATTTTATTCTTTATTGTTTCTTTTTATTTTGGTCTCTTTCTCTCTTTCTATTTATTTATCTCTCTCTCTTTCTCTTTCGCTCTCTCTCTCTTTCTTTCTCTCTTTCTAAGATTGTCATATTAGTCCAATGATATCATTGGTAGAAGAACTATTATATCGTCGTGCTCGATGCGATTTCGATGGTATCACATGAACTCACGTGTGTGTCATGCAGGCACGAGTTAATCCTCATAAGTTTATATAAACACACATACTCACGTACGTTTGTGTATATATATATATATATATATATATATATATATATATATATATATATATATATCTGTATATGTATACATTATGTATATATACATTTGAAACTACAGGAGAGTATTATTTGCACGTTCATAACATTGACTTGAACTTTTCTCTTTGCTTTTAAAAATATCGAAATAGATACATTTATTACGTTAAACCTTGTTAACGACCTCAAACGAATTATCGTAACTTCGAATAGAAGGTGTTTTCAATTATCAAGTACGAATAATTCTTAAAAATAAAATTCTCTTTTCTTTTCTTTTATTTTATTTAATTAATTTTTCTTCTTTTTTTTAATTTTTTTTTCTTTCATTCGTTCAATTTTGTAAAAAAAGAAATGGAAATTCATTTACTTTATTTCTTTCTATGAGGAAGAGCATGATTCATTTACATTTATGGAAAATTGAGAAGTTCCATTAAACTATAGTTTTTTTCCATGATTATCTCTTCCTTCCTCTTTCCTCTCTCTCTCTCTCTCTCTCTCTCTCTCTCTCTCTTTCCTCTCTCTCTCTCTCTCTTTCCTCTCTCTCTCTCTCTCTCTCTCTTTATCTCTCTTTATCTCACACAGGTTTATTAGATTTCTAATACATTCATGTGTCTCATCTTTTCACCGCAAAATCGTCTATAAAAAAAAAAAGATAATCGATTAATCGGCAAGTTTTATTCCATTGTTGACGCGATAGGTCACGTGATTTCCTGCAGGCCGGATGCTGGCGGTCGCATTCAAAACGACAAAAGTGCACGGACCTACTCGATGCCAGTTCATTTCGCGTTCGTTCATCGTCGGATGTGAAACGCGAAATGTTTTAATTGATACGACGTTCTTATTCGTCAACGATACTTCGTTCGTTTTGTTTCAAGTAAAAAGAAAAGAAAAAAAAAAAAAGAAATTTTGAATAGAAATTATACCTATGGGATCTCACGTGTCTATTCGAGATATGCGTTTGCTTGTTGGATTTGTTGGATTTTTCAAAATGGCCGGTAAGCATTTTTGTAAACATTGCTTTTTCGATTATAAACATTTCTTTTGTTTTTATTTATTTTTATTATAAAAAAAAAAAAAGAAATAAATAAAAACTTTTGTTCCTTTCTCTCTCTCCTTCAACGATTAGAAAAATTTACATATGAATTATTCATAGTATCTTGCGTGTGTCCATTACAAAATACGTGTTTACTTATTAGATTTTTCATAATGATCGGTAAACATTCGTGAATTTTGTAGTTTATTTATTTTCTTTTTTTCTTTTCTTCTGATTTATCTTAATAAGAACAAATTCATTTCTTTCTATTTCATTTACGATTGATTTACGATGGCATTGATGATGAATATTTTTTCATTAATAAACAAATTTTTGTGTGAAATTGTCGGAGGAAATCCTTAATGAAGTTTGAATAAAAAGAAATCGAGCAAAGTATTACGATGCAATTAGCATGAGCCACCATCGAAGAAACCATCATTATCTCCTCAACGAGAAGCTTTATTATGCAAGAGAGGTGTGCGTCTCACAATCGGTACAGCTGTAATAAATGTGTGCGATCCAATATTGATCGCCGTACTGAGTCATAAAATTCCTTGAAACAGATCTCGTTGATGGAATATGAAAGAGTTCGAATGAAAGAGGGAACTTCGATTTCTACGTGATACAATAGAATAATTTCGATCGAAGAGTAAAAACGTTTATGATAATTAATAATTCTACAATATTTTAAGGTCATTTTTAAACAATTTTTTTATACGTAAAATAATTTTTATTTATATATATATATTATTATTTATTTATTTTTTTTTTGTTCTTGTTAACAATACGAACGTTTACATTAATTAATAGTAAATTAATCAAATTTATTATGATCGCGATATAATTTTCTTTTTTTTTTCTTTTTTTTTGTTTTTTTTTTTATTTTTTTTTTTTTTTTTTTTTTGTTAAGAATAAATGTCTTCCGGTAATATTTTTCTTCTTCCATTCATGTACGAATGCGTGCACGCAAAGCCTGGCTCTCGTAATCGTGATATTTTTCTACAATTTGATACGTTCGTAATTCTTTGGCTAAAGGAGACCTTGTTAAAGTATCGCAAGTAGTTTTACCCAAGGTTTCTCCATAAGATCATAATATTTTCCATCGTTGACTAATTTTCGCACGTTATTCATTCTTACTTCCCAACTACGACACGCGTGCCGATTTAATTAACACATTTGTCATTGTTACGCATAACGTTTTCATTCCGTATCGTTCGTGTTGAGGGTGCTAACAATCGATCTTATTGTTCTTGAAAGAAGTTACTCGTCTTCCGGTAAATTATTAATACTATTCGAACTTGAGATTTATAGTTTCCTACAAAAAAAAAGAAAAAGGGAAAAAAAATAAGAGATGAAGAAAATTTTAAAATGAATAATTCGATCATGGATCATTCGTAATTGCAACGTGATATAATTTCCAGTCATTCTTTATCATTTGCATTCATTGTTCCTTCTTATTTCTCCCTCCCACTCTCTCTCTCTCTCTCTCTCTCTCTCTCTCTTTCTCTTTCTCACCTCATTTCTTTATTATTAAGATCTATCAATGCATTCAACGAACGTTTGCTATCCAAACTAGTAGAGCTCAACGAGCGAAACGTAGAAAAACACAAAATCGAAACACAATACGTAGAAACTTGTATCTATCTATCTATCTATATATATATATATATTGTATAATGTGCATGTGTATGTATATAGAATATATGCATCTATGTAGCCTTTACCAATCGTTCGAACTTTTTCAATCAAGTTTTTTTTTACAATTGGTACATAGTTACGTATATACGTGACCGTATAATTCGACGATAAAGGATCTAGAATTTAATCGTTCATTTAAATATGGTATACTTTCACCGTGACATTCGTCCAAACACTTTTGATATCGATTAACAAAAAAAAAAAAAGAAAAAAAACGGAGAGAATGAAAGAAAGATAAAAAAGAAAAAAATTTCTATATCGATGATTAAAATCAACTTAAATGAACGATTTCGATTGGTTCCAACAATGCGGGTACTTCTTAATAGGACCAGCCGATAGATTCATTCCAATTCGATTAATCGAACACCTCTTTTCGAATATTTCATTCTTCTTTTAGACATCATTGAGTCATAGAGTTTTATCGTTTGTTAAGAGTAAAAATAAAAAAAAAAAAGAAATTTTTACTTCCCCTCGTTTTTGCAATTTATTTATTCAAACAAATTATAAAGCGATAAATGTTTCCATAAAATATCTTAAATGAAGTTTATTTGTTCACGAGCGACTTCGTTTTCCTACGTGTTATCATTTTTAATCAAATAATAACTTGTGCACTTATCGACACGTCGATATTATTTTTACTCCTTTTTTTCTTTTCTTTTTTCTTTTCTCTCGATTATATGAACTCCATACAAATAACTCCCGAAATGAATGAATGAATTATTTAATTTATTTATTTAATTATTTATGTATGTAGTATATGACTAACCATGTAAAATGTCTCTTAATTTGTATGAAACAAATCGACGATCATACGGGTACTTTGATTCAGATCTGTTGACATTGAAACAACGGCACAACGTGACACTCCAAACGTGATCCGTTTTCAAATTTAATCTTGAATACTTTTACTTTCATCTTGATATTTCATTTATCGTCTTAATCTCGATAAATTATTTTTGATTAGACTCGCTTTGTTGTTATTATTGTTGTTTTCATAGTCATTGTTTTTGTTGTTGTTAGTGCGATGAATGCATACCGAGTAATATTATTATAAACTTATTTGCAATTGAGCTAATCACTTTCGTTTTATCTCTATATGTCAAGGATACTTCCTTTTTTGCGGTTTTAATAATTTTTTTTTTTTTCTTTCAAGATAAAACGCACATAAATCAAAAGTATGTACCGCCCTCGCTTGTTATCTCAAAGTCGTGAACAAACTAAACAATTTAATAAAATAATAATACGATGTAACAAAAAGAAAAAAATAATCCAATGACATGGCTCGTTTGTAAAATTAGAAAAACAAAGGAAAGTTCATTGATAAATAAATAACTAAAGTTTCACCGGTCAACGTGAGTGTGTTAAAGGAATCAAAAAAGAAAAAAGAAAAAGAAAGGAAAGAAATTATTATTATATTAAAAACATGTCGATTTGTGTAATATAATTTATTTCATTATATTTTATTTTTTAAATTGTTTCTTTTGAGAAATATATCGAGAGAGAGAGAAAAAAAAAGAAAAAGAATGGCATACATTTTATATTACAAACTTTTATGAAGTAACTTTACATTCTACAAATTCACACGATAGTTTTTGTTACTCGATACACTTGAGTGGACAACGATAACCGGACTTAATATACGTATCGTCAGATAGCATACATTGCCTCCTATTCCGAGGTTACGTTCGTTCTTGCATTTGTCTATCTAAGGAATTTAGACGTCCATAGTGAAACCATGTTATGGTTAAGACGATAAAATTGCTTTTGCAACAAGAAAAAAAAAAAAAAGAAGAAAAAAGATTCACTTCAATGAATCATGATTCAATTAACAAATGTTTCATTCTTTTATCATCTTTCATTCTTAACGAATCAAATCAATCAACATTTTTGAAATTTTGTAAAAAACTCAAAAGTACATAAAATATAAAAAGTACATGCATTTATTTCCGATATATTTTGCACTATTTTCTCTTCCTCATACGAAAATGAAAAATTTTAGTGATTAATGCGGGTGTGTAAAACGCAAAAAGGAATGAATTTCAATTGAATTAAAAGGCCGTGTGCAAGAACTCGTTTAACTTAATTACCAGTGATGATGTCGGTTTGCATTAATTTTATTAAACCACTCTTTTTTTTTTCATACGATGTATACCGACATCTTTGTATTCTTATGAAACAAGTTTTCTTTCCTCTTTTCTTTTTTTCTTTATTCATTCATTAATTTTTTTTTCAACAATCTAGAGCTATCCTTCAATTTTCTCTCTTTCTTTTTCTCTCTCTCTCTTTCTCTCTTTCAATTTATTTATGCTACACATATTCATTTGAAAATATTTTATTTTATAATTCATATGGTATGCCTTTTTATAGCGAATTACTCGAAAAGATCGAGGCATGTAGGCCCGTGTCTGTACTCTTTCTTTAGTCGATCTAATATTAGCGTGATCCTCAAAGTCAACGATCTCCTTTCTAAGAGAAAAGAAACAGAGACAGAGAGAGAGAGAGAGAGAGAGAGAGAAAGAGAGAGAGAGAGAAAGAAAGAGAGAGAGAGAGAGAGAGAGAGAGAAAGAGAGAGAGAGAGAGAGAGAGAGAGAGAGACAAAAGATCAGCATCTTGGTAGTTCGTTTCGAGTCGAAAGTTTCGCTTGATTTTCATCGTCAAATAAAACGATCTTCCTATTTTTGGCAAGTGAATACGTATGAGCAACCTTGGCACGAGAAAAGCTTGACGAAAACAGAAATAGAAATTCATCGTTGACGTATATTGTTCTCTTTTACATATATATATATATATATATATATATATATATATATATATATATGTAAGACATTAAATATAATCTCGTTTAATTAATATTTGACAATCTCGTTCATTCAAAAGATACAAATAATTCTAGGAGGATTAATCAATAATAAATGCTTTTTCTTTTCTTTCTTTTTACTCTTTTAATGATTCAAATTAGATCATCCTTAATATTGAAATAGCAAGGATCAAAGAATACATTTATTTTATTGAAAGCGCTGTCGCTAACGTTTAAACAAATATTTTTTCCTTGAAATAATCAATAGACGAGGATCATCAGTCGTTAACTTTCGTTAGAATATTTGGTCATCGATAATATCGACTTTAAATACGAATTAAAGTTCAATGACATTTTTATCGACTTCTTGATAGTTCAAAGATCGTCCAAATAAAAAGGAGAAAATATACAAAAAAAGATCTCTATAGGTTTTTGTAGATATTGTATCGATTTGTTTATATTTGTCTTGGAAGAAGTAACATATTGAAAATACATTCTTACTGACTTTCGTTAGCTGCTTATGTTTATAAACAGTCGTCGTCATCCACGTCATATTCGATAAAATTTAAGGGCATTAAATTAACATTTAAGTTGATGTTTAAGATAAAGTCGATTTGAATTGTCAGTCGAGTTCGAGAATTCGAATGGTTTCCCTCGAAAATTTATCAATGTATTCCTTTAAGAAAATTATATTTCATGTATTTTTAAAGTGAATTCTCGTGACAGTTCTAAGTATATGTGTGCGTATATATATATATATATATATATACATACATACGTATGTATGTGTATATATACATATATATATATATATTTATGTGAGTGTGTTAAATAACTTTCTAGATTTTGATCGGTTAAAAAAAAAAAAAGAAATTTCATTGACTCAATGAAAGATTTTTTAGAAAACCGAAGATTTATAGAAAAGATAAATTATCGCTATATCGTCCCTTTATAGACAACATATATATATATATATATATATATATATATATATATATTATGTATAGAGAACTTTTTATCTTTTATCGTTATTGAAGAAATACTAAAATAATCAGAACTTCGTACTATCTATTGCGAATACTTGCCAAACCCATGTGTGTCTTAGATACCATCATGGTTAATGGGAAATATTTGTACATTTTACGGTAGGATTTTAAAAGGATTGATGATAAAAAATGATTGAAATATAATTTTGAAGGTGATAACAATTGTTCGAAAGTGTCCCTATGACGATTAGTATACCATACGATTTCTCACTGTAAACTTTAAGAATTTCTTCTCTCTCTCTCTCTCTTTTTCTCTTTTTTTGCTTTTTTTTTTTTTTTACACAAAATAAAACCAAAGTTTCTTCGATGAATTTAACGAAGAAAGTTATTGATTTATTTCGTTCAGTCGATGATACGAGATGTATCGGGCATACGGAGACTAAAAAAACGTGGGAAAACATTCGAGAGGTTTTTCTACGAAATAGGATCTCTCTCAAGGTCACTGCGATACGTTTGTCCTCGAAAAATATGTCCGAAGTTCTTCCACTTATCGTATCGGACGAGACTACGTCTGACATCGATCCTCGTAACATGGTCAATCTCGAGGTATTTATATTAATTTTATATTAATTATATTATTGTGTTTATTATGTATATGTATAAGAGATATTCGATCATGTTCTTTCTTTTTTCATAAGAAAACAATAAAGATCTCAATTATTTAATAATTATCAAATTTAATTGTTATTAAAATATAAGTCATGAGTAATCAAGATCCATTTATTTAAAAAAATAAAATTAAAAAAATAAAAGAAAAATACAAAAAGATTTTGTTATTTTTAATTTCAAATTTAAAAAATAAAACAAAGTTTTATTTTGATTTTTCGTTTTAAAATAAAAATCATGATTAAAAAGTATCATGACACTTGATGACATTCAAATAAATAATATCTTTCATAATATTCGATTTAAACTTTAATGTTAAATTAATTCAAATTTTTAATTAAAAAAAAAAAAAAAAAAAAAAAAAATGCTTTTGCGATAAAAAAAAAGTTAAATTCTTTATCTTATTTATTTTAATTTTATTATAAGATAAATAATATAAAATGATCGAAAGGAAATATACTTTCTTGATATATGATTATTTAATTAATCATATCGTTCATGTCCTATGTATTTACGATTTAACAAATATTGAGAAGATAGCAGATGGTGAAATAACATGTGTGTAAGATTTCTTCGGTCTACTGTCAATGCAGGTAGGGTTGCCTGGGGACACCTGGTGGTATTGTGTAGAAAGGGAACGATTGGCTAAAAAATCTGAATGCTTTCGTGCAATGCTTACGGGACCCATGGCACCAGAACGAACCGATCCTCCTGCTCTTTTAACCATAAAACATATCGAAAAACGAGCGTTCGATCATTTCTTCAGGTATTACATTTACAATCCTTATCAACTTTTCTTTTTTTTCTTATTTTTTAATATTCATACAATCGAGAAACTATGCTAATTCTTTTTCAATTCTCATAAAAATCTTACTTGTTGTTATAAATTCGAATTTAAAAGGACACAAAGATATTCCCTTAAAGTCATAAATAATTTTATTCTTTAGATTATTTGATTATATAAATTATTTAAATATCAAGATGAATTCAAAAAAAAAAAAAAAAAAAAGAAAAAAGAAGATACGAAGATAAATCAAGATCTAAATATTGATTTAATATTACTTTAAAAGCTACAAAAAATTTCTTTTTCTTTTTTTATCTTTTAGATTATTTTATTATATCATCTAAACGATTTAAATGTATCAGGACAAATGGAAAAAATGAGAAAGACAAGAATAATATAATATAATGAATTTAATTTCATGTTTCAACGAACATTTGTTTATTTATCTGTCACAGATATCTGAACGACGAACCCATTATCTTTCAATCAGTATCAACTGCCAGAGCAACACTCGATGTAGCGCATCAATATATTTGTTTAGATCTCGCACGTTTTGCAATAAATTATCTCGAAGAGAATTTAGATTCTTCGACTGTTCTCGAAATCTATGAAAATCTTCATCTATATGCAAATAGTTTATCTCCTTCTACGCCTCAAGATAACGATACGGAAGAATCGTCTAATAGACCTTCAGCTCCGCCAGCATCTGACGACGACGAGGGTAGTGAAATAGGTGAATATTTTATTTTAATAATATTGTACAATCGATATTTTCATTTTTTTTTTATTGAATTGAATTATCAATTTTTTTTTTTTAATAAAAAAAAATATATTTATAGCTGCAGCCTGTACCGAACTTCTCTTTCGATGTTTAAATGTCATTGATGCTGATCCTTCAACTGTACTTCTTCAAGAACGTTTCGAGGAATTGAATGTCAAGGAAGTTAAGGAAATTGCGTGCCGCGATACATTGAGATTACCTAACGAAGCTATTCTTTTTGCTGCACTCGATAGATGGGCTGCATCGAATTGTAGAAAACGTGGTGTCGAACCAACATCATCGAACAAAAGGGCATCGTTATCGGACGAAGTTTGGTACTCTGTAAGATATTTACTTATGACGGATAGGGAATTCATCGATGGCCCAATGGCCCATGGTATTTTAACTAGCGAAGAATCCGCTTTTATATTTGCCAAAATTCTTGGACATCCTGGTAAAGAAGAGGTAAACTTTTAGATATTTATAATATCCGACGTTTTTTTTTTTATGATATTTAATTTTTTAATTTAATATTTTTCTTTCTTTTTATCATACACGATAAATTTTCAATTGTACGATATATATATATATATATATATATATATATATATTTTTTTTTTTTTTTTTGATAAAAAGATAAATTAATAGTCATAATGATTATATTTTGTATTATTATTTAAATTATAGATAAATATTTCCACGAGCAATCCTTTATGGAGGCTAACCAATACACCTAGAATTGGGACGATAACGTATCATAGTCAAGGTTGTAGTATGTTAAAATCAGGTAAGAAGGAACGTCAAGATAATAGAAAAAATCGACGGAAAGAGTGTGCCGGTCAAGCATGTTCCAGAATTTGTACCTGTTTCGTGCGCGTCTTAGCGTGCGTATTCGAATAAATCCGAGGATCGAAAGAAATCTTACATTTTATTACTGAATCTCTTATCGAGATAAATATGAAAAAAGTTTTCAACTGCACCTTTTTCTTCATTTTGAATTCGATATTAAAAAATTAAGTAGTAATATTATATATGTAGAATTTATGAGATCGATAATAATCGAAAACAACGAAAAACGTGGTACTTAGATCTCAATCGATGAATTTTCTTTTTTTTATTTTCGATATTCCTTATACAGTGCCATCGAACGTTATAAAAAAGAAGAAAAAAAATAGAACTTGTATGTTTTATATGACAATATTTATATGACAGTAATCGTATTATATTTAATAATTATGTTTAATTGTTTTTCCGAAAGTTAGTCAGACATTTGAAAATAGAAAGTACATACATATATACATACATATAGAGTAAACAGTTTTATTGTCAATTGCCGGAAAGTTAATATATATATACATATACATATATATATATATATATATATATATATATATATACACATACATTTAGACTACAATCTCGAGAGCATTGAAAGAATGAATATTTTTATATATCATAGGCTAAACACAACTTTTATTATTTTTCTCCTAACAGAAGAATGATTAACAATCACGAAATGTTCCTTTATTTTATTGTCTTATTTATTTCTAATAATTGCAAAATAAGAAACAGACAACAGTAACATATAATTTGATAAATAAATTATTAATAATTATTCCTATATATTTATATATATATATATCGTGCTATAATGTTATAGTAATCTAGTCTGACTTTGATTGTGTTCATTATTAACTTAAATTTAGCGAATTTCCTATGTAGTCGAAGTTAGAAGAAAGTTAGAAGAAAACAATTGTAATCGATCTGAGAAATATGCGTACGTTGTTACTTGCAATAATAATCGGCATAAGCATATACATATATATATATAATATATATTATATATACATACAAACATACATATACACACACATTGTCTCGTCCATTCATTTGATTTCAAAGCAATGTAAGTTTGTGCGAATTAATATCGCTTCTAAGTGCAATTATTTAATATGCTATAGATATATATATATATATACAAGATGCTTCGGAAATATGTGGCCAAATTTTGATTGTATCGTGATAATCTAACATGACCTTTTTTCATCCTTAAGGAAAGTAAGATACGATACCAAAGTTTTTGATTATCTATTTCTAAAGCAGCCTATATATACATATGTGTGTATGTGTGTATATATGTATATATATTTGTTTCTACATTTATACAGCTTTTCTATGGCGAATCAAAGACTTTATTATTTACGAACTTTTATACTCTTCTCAAATAATCCGTTAGTATTGACAAATCTTTTTATGTTTATTAATTTCAGTTAGATACGAATGAATAATTAGCTCTTTTTTTTTTTAATTAAAAAATAAATAAATAAAAAAGAAAATAAAGAAAGAAAACGAAAAAAGAAAAAACGTAATAATACATAATTAAATGATTTTGATAGAACACAATTTATCTTCGTATTGACATTCGTTTATAATCGTTTAAAATCCTATTATTGCTATTATAATTCATAATTGATTATCTTCAAGTTAATATTTGCCTCGTTGAGAATTTTATGTATTATTAGAAACGTTATATTGTATTACATTTCTATTATGACCGACCGTTGTGTGAATATTAATAATTATTCTTTGTATGTATATACATCGTTTAGTTATAATATATATATATTTATTAATTTTTGAACGAACTTAAAATTTATGTTATATTATAGATGGAATGTTGAATATGATTGATATGATACTTTTAAAACAAATTATATCTTACAATATTCAATAGTGTAATGACGTTTAATTACGTAGTTTTATGTGTAGACTAATGCCAAACAAAGAGACTATCAAAGTATATATATAAAGTAAATTAATAAACTAAATATCACATTTTAATATCTATGTGTGCTACTCTTTTACATACAACCCAAGTAATTCATAAATAAAAAATTAATTTTATATGAACGATGAATTTTTAATAACTTTTTAACCTATTTTAATTAAAAATTTGGCATTTCATTTTAATGAGAAATTACACTTGATGCACTCTAACAATAATAATGAGAACTACGTTTGAATGCAACGGTGGTTGAGAGAAACAGTTTTGTTGTGAAAAAGAATCGTCCAATGACGTTGAAGATAGATATATTCTGCGCATAACCTTTACGCTGCTTTATGCATACCAGTGTCTATTCTATTTCATCCTATTTTGCATTGAATTAAAATTAATCGAATATTAAATAACGTATGTATTGTTTATAACTTTGATAAGTTATGATTATATTGTTTTATGAATTCATTAATAATATTTAACACATAAATCTAAAACTAGTAAAGAAGAAACACAAATTCAATATTTCAAGGAATTTATTAACCTTTTTACAAATATATCAGTAAGTTATTAATATTTTATGATTTTATTTTGAAAACATTTGAGAACATTTTATTGTATATAGATTTGTAAAAATTCGATATTTTCCCTTTAGAAATGAAACTATCACCGAATGACGAATTACATGATACAAATGTAAATGAAAAACAAGAATACAATTCCTCTGCTTTTTCAAACAAAATGAAAGCATTGGTAGATCAATTATCTATTGCAGAAAAAGAATATAACAGACGTAGAGGAGATTCTCGTTTAGATTATATGGAAGTAAATATAGAATCGAGAGAAATTTGTAGATCACGGCCAATGGAAAATGATAGAAAAAGAAAATATGAAACGCATAAATTTCGAGGAAGACAAAGTATTTTTAAGCGACCAGAAGGACCTGCTCCACGTTCTATCTATAGAAGTATACCGGATTATCATAGAAATCCTCATAAATGGACCAAATACAGTTTGGATGATGTATCTAATGAAGATATGACAGATCATAGTAATACCCGTGTAGCATTATCATTTTTAAGAGAATTGAAAGCACGTAAAATGCAAGAGAGAAAATTGGAAAATAAAATGGATACAGATGAAACAGTTTCAAATACAAATGATATTAAAGTATCATTTAAATCAAAACAAGTTCAATCAACTTCTAAAGTGGAATTTAAAAAGCCAAAATCTAAATCAACTAAATCAGAAAATTCATCGAGTATTGTATATCCAGAAGATAAGCCAACATTTAGAAATTGCAAAGTTATTATGCCGGAATATGTAGTTGGACAGAAACAGATAAAGAAACCTAAGAAGAGTAGAATTCCACAAAATATTTGTCTTTCAACAAAAATTAAGTTAGATCATTTGGAAGAATTAGATTAAGATATGAGAATGAAATAATACTTTCTTAATAAGTCCATCATAAATTATGTATTATGTAATATGTAGGAATATGTGTTGTTTGTTATAATTATAATTATATTTGTAAAAATTTTGGAATTATTAAATTTCATTTTTAGGTATAATTTATTTCGTTGTATATATACATATATTACTTATGGAAAATAAATGGAGGATATAATAACATATAATAACACTTATATTAAATAAACTGATAAATTTGAAACGTGGTTGAATAACATATAACAAAAGTGACGTTAATTAATTTTTGTCTATGAACAAAGCTAATTCCTAAACGCAAGCGCAGAAATAGAATATCGATGGTAACATAACCAATAAAATCAGACAATCCTCATATAGAAACAAATTGAAATATACTTATGTGATATGATCGTTACGTTGGTTTGTTATTAGATATTAAGAAAGTTTTAGAAAGAATATTTCAAATAATCATAAATTATGTATATCTCAACATTTTTACATATATTTCTACTTAGTTTAACGGTAATTATAAACTAAATTTTTACATAACCTTTATCTCATAGTGAAATACCTTGATTTTTGTAAGAATTGCTGTGTATTTTATAATTTGTTTATAATAATATTTGTTAAAAAATTTTATATATTTATTTTTTTAACAGCTAGTTATTATTAACGCAGAATTTTCTGCAGATGATTGTAAAAAATTAGGTTTTAATAAGGCTAACCTGTTATGTTCAACTTGTGATAAATTCAATAAATATAATGTACCAGAAATCTAGTAAGTTTATTAAATAATGAAAAAAAATTTCATTTGTCATAATTTTTTTCTGATTTAAGTGTTTAATGCATATGTTGTTTACATGATTCAGTGACAAATGCAAGGAATGTTGCTTGAAGGATGATGATTATGATGTATCTGGCTTTAAACGATATCCAAAAGCAATTCTTAAGGTTTGCACATGTAAATTTGGTGCATATCCTCAAATACAAGGTACTCGATATTTTTTTTGTTAAAATATTTATTAATTTTTATTAAAATATTTAATTACATATATTACGACATAATAAATCGAGATAAGAAGAAACAGTAATTATAGAATATTAAATCTTTTTAGCATTTATAAAAAGTGATCGACCAAGTAAATACAAAAATTTGCAAATAAGATATGTAAGAGGTTTAGATCCAATCATTAAATTGCTGGATGCTGACAATAAAGTAGAAGATATTCTTGATATACATAAATGGGATACAGATTCAATTGACGAATTTTTAGCAACACATCTTTCTACTGATTAGAAAAAGTGAGGTATTAAATAAAATATCCTATTTTGTATCTTCTTATTGTATCAAAATTGAGTCATTTCTTAATTAAATATGTTTGCATTGTATTTGTAATTCCCTAAGATTATTACTATTCATCCTTTAAATAGAAAATCTTATTCATTCCTTTATATAAATTAAGAAATTTAATGTTAATTTTAATAATTTATTGTAGTATATAATTTATTTAAATAATTAATGTTATAGAATATACATAAAATAAGGAATGAATTATTACATATAACAAAACAATACTTGCAATATTTGTATATTTTATATCCAACATTTTTTATATACAAACATATTGAATATATTAATGCGTGTTTCCTTTCTCTAGGAGAGATAATTTATCTCTCCTAAATTATCTTCTAATAAATTAAATAAATTATCTTCTCAAATCGAAGATAAAAGCAGTAAATTGGTTGAAGTATATTTAGTTGAAGTACAGTTTGGTTGATGTTAAGGCAAGCCAAATTGCAGAGTTATAAAAGATGTGTCAAATGAATGAAAGAAATAAAAAAAAATAGAAAGCGTGATCATGCATCATATTCAAATATTATTCCTACGATATTTAGGCGTTTTACATCTAAAATTCTCATCACATAAATTTTAATCGAAACAATGCTTGCTAACACGTTGTCTTTCATTTATTTTCTATTTCTGATATGTTGATTTTGATAATGACAAAATATTTATATATGGAAAATATTCGCCGCATCTCAACAAAATTACCTTTTGTTGAGATATTTATGAGATATTGAGTATATATATTTATGTTAACACTTTGATCTTACCAACTGAACGAAGGTTTAAATAATAAAAAATTGCAGAACAATATTCGGACATGCCAAGTTTTCTATTAAGTTTATAATGCGCAATAAAAAATAAGAGCAATAAGTAAATTTTAAGAACGTTAATTTTTTGATAACAGCATAGACATTGTTTCACACGCTACAAATATAACTTTACAGATTAGCCTTATACTCGTAAACAATGTATAAGATCAATCTGTTAGTCGATATAGCATTTTGACAATAAAAAGTCAAATTGACAATAATAAGAAGTCGTCTTGAATGACTGAACCAACAATTGAGCGAAGTTATCATTGAGCGAAGTCACTAAGATGGTATGAACGGTGACATTGAATACGATCCTAAATTTCGTCGTGATGCTGGACGATCACCCCTTGACAAGATTAATAGTATCCCTCACCAGTATTATCATATGGAGCATCAGGCATACGTTCTAAGTCGTAATAGTCTTACTTTGTGAAAGTAGTATATTGCTGCTGGAGGGTAGTTTTGTGTTTATCGCGGTCGTTTCAAAACATTGAATCGTTTAAGTGCGAGAGTCTACGAATCTTCTTTAGACACACTTGATTTTTTCGGCTGAAGGGAATTTTTGATTGCCATGTTTCTTTATTTCGCAAAATTTAGTTCGTTGAGACTCCAATGGACTTGTCACCATATTGCAAATGACCTATTGTTTTGAGGCCATGCAGCGCATTTCACCCACCACTATACAGTCAAGCTTGATTTTTTGTAATACGGCCGTTGTATTGAAGTTTTTCCTAGGCAAGTCAGTTTATAATCGAGTTGAATGATGATAATGGCATCAATCGGAGTCGGCCTATGAAATTGTGGATCTGCTTATTTAATGGTAGACGGAATGGATAGTTTGCTGCGCTCCACATATTGCCAGGGTATCGTATGTTGTAATGACGGCAGCATCAAGAAATTTATCACCTCAGAGAATCTGGTTCTCAATGATTTGAGCTGTATTTGAATCAAATCGCGAACTGCTTTACTATCGCTGTGAACTCCACTCCGAAATTTCAACGCGTTTAGGTGGAAGATTTAATTTTCTCAGACACAAAGTGTGACTATGATCCGGTGTACAATAAGATTCGACAGCTGAGATTTGCGTTTCTAAGCTATACTAATAACGTGTATACCAATCTGTTATTTACAATGTGTGGCAGTTGGCAGACTCGCAATGTCAGATCATACAAAGACCACACAAGTGTAGTTTCATCATTAAGTAATGTGTTATGTGAGAGGTTGCATCATCGACAAGACCCAAGTTTACATTTATTCACGTCGTGTTTCCCATGGAGACAATTTTGGCAAAGCATCGGCTTTTCGACGATCTCGCGACTTTACTTGATAGTTGCTACTATTAACTTGGCATACCGAAATAGAGGGTGGCCTGATCCGCAAATGGCCATCCTGCAGAGAAAATGGCCCTTTATGGCCGTGGAGAAGGCTTGCTGAGATTGTGCGCGAGATTCACGTTCATTTCAGCAAAGTCGTTAGTCCGATTGCAGGTTTCGGAAAGCGGGAAAATCTCCTCACTTATTAAGCGTCGAAATGCTTTCGATAGCCGTAGCAGCCTACCTTTGCTCATTAGCCGGCTGTGAGTTTGAGTGCGTCTGTAGGAGTGAGTTTCTCCTACCATGTAAGAATTTGAAAAATTGCTCCTCGATAGAGGAGAGGCACTCTATTAGGGATCATCACATTGTATGCGTATTTTTGTCAAGATGCGAAGTTAGTAGATAAATAAGTATGTTATCGTAAGAAATTATCCTTAATGACCTGATTGATCTAGAACTTTAGATGAACTTCTAGAATAGTGTTCACGAAATGGGCTAACTCGGGTTACGATGCCCTTTGCATTTTTGGCAAGTCGCAAATCGCTTTTAAATGCTTCTCTACTATTAGGTGTGGCAGATTGTAATACTTATTCTACATTAACCAAACGAGAGCATAATTGGATACGATAATGTCTATAGATGAAGTGATTGACGAGAGTTCGTTCTGTAGGAACGACTTTAGATTGTTTAACCGATTCTAGAGTTCGATTGTCGTGAATGGCAAATTTGAATTTATTCGCGAAAGCGGGCTAATCTTCATATTGACCGCTGAAGGTAGGCAGTGAGATTTCTGGTAACTTTGTACTTCGATTACCGTTTAAATTATTAAGTTGGTGCGAATTAAATGTCAGATTCTTAAGTGAATATATTAAACTGCATATCTTTTTCCAAAAGCTGTTTATTTAATCAAAATATGCTCCATTGACTTCAATACACTTTTCCCAACGAGATTTTAATGCATAGATGCCTATCTTGAAGAAATTCTGATCTTTAGAATCAATGAACTCTGATATGGCATTTTTCAGACTGTCTTCATTTTCGTACTGTTTAGCCCGTAAAAAGAGTTCTAAATGTTTAAATAAATAAAAGTCAGTTGGCGAAAGATCCGGTGAATAAGGTGGGTGCTGCAAAATTTCATATTTTAATTCATTTAATTTCGCAATTATTTTGTACGATGTATGCGGCTGAGCGTTGTCGTGAAGAAGTATTGGGCCATGCCGATTAACAAGTAATGAGCGTATAATTTTCAATTTTTCATTTCTTCAATGTACTGGCAATACTTTTCGGCTGTAATTGTCATTCCAGTTCGAAGGAATGAGTAGTGTATTACTCCAGTCTCATTCCACCCAACTGTGATTAAAATTTTCCGTGGATGAAGTGATGGCCGTGGAGTATGAGCACAAGCCTCATTTCTATCAAGTCACCGAGCACACCTTTTCCTATTATCGTAAAGAACCCATTTTTCATCACAAATAATGATCCGATCGAAAAATGGATCTCGATTAAATCGGATTAGCAATGATGAGCATACGTTCAAGCGATCCAGCTTATTTCGCTCGGTTAGTTCGTGCGGTATCCACTTATCCACTTTTTTCCCCACGCCAATTTCAGAAAGATGTCGCAATATTGTTGTATGGTCAATTTCCATTCTGGCAGCAAGTTCCTCTGAAGAAACAGTTGGATTTATTTCCACTAATGCTTTCAGAGCATCATTTTTCATAAACGTTTCGGATCTTCCACGCGGTTCATTTTGCAGGGAAAAATCATTAGATCGAAATTTTTCAAACCAACGCTGCACTTTTCGATCGTTCACAGTATTCTCCCCAAACGCCTGGTTTATATTGCGTGAATATCGGTTGAATTCATATCGGTGCAAAATTCAAAGCAAATAACAAAAGGGAACACTTTTGAGAAAATCTTCTTTGCTGAAATGTGATTCTGCCAATAGACAATACGACTATAAACCAGGCTATGTCAAAAACAAAAACATAACAAAAACAGGGAGACAAACGTTTACATTTAAAGAAAATCCGACATTTCATACGCACCGACCTAATAGTAGATGGTAATTGCGTTGTAAATTTCGTTTCTTATTGAACGATGTTCTCCCGTTTGCGATTCTGTTTGTTTTATTATCCTTTCCGCGGATTCCTGCGTGTTTAGAAAATCATTACCAATATTATATTTTTCTTCTAAGAGCTCTTCCGCCTCTGAGTTGGTGCATAATAATGTATTTTGAATTTCAATAAAATTGGCGAAGACTGTTAACATGTCTTTCAATTTCACACTTAATTTGACTATGTCTCCATCATTACGATAAGTTTCAATCCCATTCTTGAATTACGTTATTTAATCTTCGAAAAACCGCCGTTTGTTTTTGAGGTCACTTAAACTTCATGCGGCAAAGTCTTCCGCATTGTGTAATAAAATAAAAAAGCTACAAGAAGCTCAAAAATAAACAACCTTTCTTAAGAGGTGTAGTGCTAGCAGTATGATGAGTACGAAGGCTGCAGGTCTATTCTGCTGCGACTTCGTTTATCGTCTCGCATTTCATTGTAAAAGATGGGCGACTTCGTGAGGTGTCTGCTTTTCCTACGTGGTAATTTACTTTCTCTTTAGACTGTTCACAAGATCAATGTCGCCAGGATTCGGCTCGAAGGTTCAAAATTATGTTGCGAAATAAGGTGGCAACTAGGAGAGCGTTTCTCGATACGCGTCTCTAACCGAATCAGCGATGTTAATTCATTTGCACGAACAATTTCCCCTTCTCATCATTGTCAGAGCTGTAGACCTACTGGTCGCATGAATAAGGGTGGCAGCATTAGACTAGGGTACCGTTAACAAAATATCGCTCACCACGTTCCCATAAATTAATAGGAGAACGCGCGTTCTTTTAAAGAATCCCGTGAAATTTGCGAGGTAGATACGCGATAATAAATATTGCGCTATAATTGAAGCTATCACAGTGTATCTGTTGAATTAAGTAATACATAAATGTTCTGTGTAATGAAGTGTAGTTAGTTGTGCTGTCTATTTTTAAAGAAGTGTTAACAATATTTAATAAGATTCGAAAGTCTAGATATCGTCAGTCTGAAAGATGTAATTTGACTAACATTTTGCGTTTTTAGAATTATCCGCGAAGGCTATAGTAAAATTAAGAAAGTGAATAAAAAGGGTGGAGTTGTAATATGATCTAAGTATAGACAGGGAAGGTATAGATCCTCATAAGTCGGTGGTGAGTCAGGATAGTTCATTGGAATGTTTCAACATTCCATGTGTGTCTTTTTGTTCTAGTTATCGTGTAAACTAGAGAGTGTCAATGGATATTCCAAGGTTAGGCGGCAGACATCCTTGGCTCGTCACGCCTAAAAGTCTACTTTCACTGTTTATTTATTGCCCGACAAGACATATTATCGAAAACTAGAAATTCGACTAAAAGTGCCTAAGGTCGGACATATGTGGCTACGAGTTTTTTATCTATACGTTTTTATAGCGAGTATGTAACGAGTTACAAAGGGATGATATTTCTTATAATGATAAATGACCTTTCGGAGAAAGTACTGGGAACAATTGAGGGAAGCACGTAAGTGTCAACACAATGAATAACTATAAAATGGAAAGGAATAGATCGACAATACTTTCATTGATCGATCGTAATGTGATATTTCTTTAATACTGATGAACCATTGACGCAGATATAGAATGCGTTTTTAAAACAGGTTTGTCACTGGGTAGTTGCAGACTAAATAATTTTTGAATAATAAAATTTTATTCGTCGAATATTTCAGCTCTTCGGAAAAAGTAAGCTTATATAGACAAAATAAAAATAATAAGAGAAGAAAATGTGATTATGCTAATATTATATTATAATAACTTTGTCGTTTATATCTATAGTTCATACATTTTAACTTTTTATCGAAACAACGTACACTATCTCATTAGTAAAGATGACGTATTGTTTTTTTATGGATATAAATTTAACGCGAAGTCGTTTCGACGAGCGCAAAGTAATTAAATAAAAGTAAGTAAATAAAAGCTCCTATCATTTTAATGTCGTTCAATTCCTGCGGATACAGGTTCCAAATAGAATTTGTCCAATATTTTTGAGTTGCACCAAGAGTTTGAGTTCAAGCATTGCAAATTTCTAACCTACAAAAAGAAAAATAATACATTTCTATTCATTTAATTTCGATTTCTAGATTCAACGTTTTATCGATGCAGTTTCTTGGTCCTGCACGGAATGGAATGTAGGAATAAGGATTACGTCCTTTTGCATTTTCCGGTAAAAATCTATCTGCATCGAAAACATCAGGATTTTTTCAAATATTCGGATTTCTGTGTAAATTATAAATGTTACGTTACAGATTGAGCCGGCTGGGATTAAATAATTCTCTAGAAATCAATATAATTGCTTATTCGATTTTAATGATAAAACGTAAAATTGTGTCAAATGTAAATATAAAACATCCTCAATTGCAGATCTTGAGATATATAAGGAGATATAGAATGTACGCTTGGATATAAACGAAGTGTCTTTAAGACATATTTGTAAATACAAAAATTCTTGAAGCATCGGAATAATCGGTTTACAATCATTTTGTTGTATAACCGTGTTCACTTCGTTTCTTATACATTCCTATAAATCAATAGATAATTTATTATTTACTGTATGTATTAACGATGTAAAACTCGTTTCTTTTGATCGAAATTCGTTAAATCCTTGGAATGAAAAGATCACCTGAGCATTGTGCTTTGCAAAAGATAGTAGACCAAAGCACATCGCCATTGACGTAGTATCGTGACCCTATGTAGATATTTGTCCTAAATTATTGTTATTTTTTGTTAATAATCATAAGGAATTAATATTACAACCTACCGTAAACATAAAAGTTTCGAATTCTTCTCGAATTCCTTCTTCATCTAGTTGATTATCATTCAGAGAAGCGGCTATGAGTAGGTCTAGCAGAGCCAGTCTTTTCTTGAATATTGGATCTGTTATGAAATTATTCGATTAATATTAATACCGAGAATATGACTCATTATTATTAAACTGTACGATTACTTTTATTATTTTCTTCGTGAAAAATCTGATTCTCATCCATTTTTCAACATTTTGTAAATATTTCACATTAGTTTCTATGTGAAATAGTTTCCTTTCTGCTATTATTTAAAATAAGAGTAATTTTTAAGAAATCGATATAATTTCGCAATATTCGGACTGATTTTATTTTCTCATTTAAAGGAAAAACTTTCTTTTTTCGAAAAACCGTGAAGCCTTTTAACAATTCCTTTTATGATTACCACATTACGATAATGCAAATATAGTATGGGTATGAAACCAATATGTCTTACTAGTCTAATAAACGATGCATATTTTTGTAGATTTAATTCTATTTAATTGACAATTGAATTTATTTCTAATAAAAGTACAAATACTTACCTATTAATTACCGTTCTGTCAAAATCATGAATGGCGTGGCGATATTTAGATTCTAGCTCGACCATCTCCTTTAAAGAGGTTTCCATAGCCGTTTCTACCAATGAGTTTGATTATACTAGTTTTCTTCGATAAAGCTCAATGTGTAAAGAGTTTATATAACTAACTGCATATCGCGTATAAAGTATGTTCGGATACAAGTTCCTCAAAATCTTTTATAATCGGACTTCCATTTCATTCCTTTTTTAATTATGTTAGGAGATACTGTGTCTCCTCGTTAAAAGTGGCGACAAAATGTTTAATAATATTAAAGTGGAAGGTTGATGTCATAATTTTTCGTCTCTGCTTCTACTTTCCACCTGTTAAGTAAAACACTTCACGTTAAATATTATCAAATATATTAAATTTATATTTGTTAAAGTTAATACCTGCACTACTTATTAATCCAGTGGAAAGACAATGTTGTAAGAATTTGTAAATTATAATTTTTTCTAGATGTTGCGTACTCTTCAAAAGTATCTACGATCGAAATGTATATATTCTGATTTTCGTTAGATGATGTTGCCAGATAATTTTTAAATTGCAAAAGAAGGAAAGAAATGAAAATCTGCTGTGTTATTGTCTTAAAATTATTTACCTCGACATCTTCCGAATGTAATACAGTTATTAATGAAAGAAAAAGTACCACACTCTGTGGATTGGATAACACTCGATATTTGTTTTCCAATATTTTTCAAGAATTTGGTCTAAAATATTAATAAAATCGTTATGTTTATATTATGGTTATGTTAAGTGACAACTACATCGAGTTGGAAAAGTTGTAAGTTAAAAGATAATTCGTTTGGACGAATTTTACTTCCGATTGAGCTTACCAATGTCAAGTTAAAATTTATATAAATTTCCTGTTATCAGATATGCTTTTAGTCCAGGAATTCGATTGGATATTCTTCTCACTCTTCTATATCTTACAAAGCAGTGCAATACAAGTAAAAGAAAAATTAATTGAATAAACATTTTCAAAGATACGATCGTATTTATATATAAATGTACAATATGAATATAATTTTCTTGATGATTGTATGTAGAAAGAAATTAGATGATAGAGAAATTATCTAATATTTACTTCGTCCGATACTTGCGATACATCATTTTATATTTATCAAAGAGTATTTGCCATACTGAGTAATTATATATTTGAAATGTGCAAATATAAAATGAGTACAAGCAGAAACGAATTTACGCGACCTTACGCATAAGATATTGAGCCCCCAAGTGACAATATAATCTTTATTTAATAACCAATAAATAATGTATAACCTTTTTTTCGAAATTGTATTGTTTATTTAATTATTGCATGAATGGTTGAGATTCGAGAGTGCAGATATTGTTCAAGATTGATTTATTTTAAATAAGTTTCAAAAATTTTGTAATGTCTTTTGAGAGATAAATCTATCAGTATTTGTAGTTAGAAAAGACGTATTAAAATATTATCACTTATATATGAATTAATGCGAAATATTTTATCGTAATTAATGTAGAATATATCTATATAATTATAGTTTTTGTCCGAACGTGCAATTTTAGGAAGCAAAAGTTTTATACGTTTTCTCCTCAATTAAATTTAATTTCACTTGCGTATGTCAATGATCAATATAGATTTTAAGATGCATGAATTCTATGTTCTCCTTATCATTTTCAGATGTACGAATGGTTAACGAATACAGCAGCTATGTCAATTATTACTTGTGACAAAGTGTATCTATAAATTGGAATAAATGATTGTGCAGCACTCGCATGTTCTGATGTTCTCGGTAATAGTCTTTTTAAGACACTGGGAAATAGATTGCAATTGCTTCTAGATTGTAATAATTTTATACAAACGTTAAGTAGCAAATACGTGGTTTTCATACCACTATGTTACGTAATCTTTATCTAACATCTGTTTATGCACATTCATTCGGCTTAGAGGGAAAGACAAATGACGTATACGAATAAGTTTATGAAGTTTGTATAACCCCATCTTCATAAAATGGTATGTCCAAAGGTTATTTGTAAATGTGATTATCTTTCAAATGTAAATATTTTTTATAGCAATGGTAGACATCATGCGTTAAAGGATTATTAGAAATATGATTTATTGATAATTTTATAGTAGGATGAAACGCAGAATGGAAGTAATTGTATATTTATATTATATACCTATATTTATAAAAATTATATATATGAAATATATTTTGTATATAAATATATATGTGTAAAGAAAGTATACTTTCTTCAGGTAGATTGGCCGCGCGTCTCATGTTTCGGCCTTCCATTGTTTTTGTTATCTACAAATTCTTTTGTTACCTACAAATCGAGCCGTTAAGATTTGGGAGAGAAACGAGCAGTTAGAAATAGAACGTAGAAGAGAGAAGTAACAGGGGAGTGTGGTATAAAAATTAAACAGTGTGAATAATAAACGTAAATTGTCGTTTCTTTGTTCACAGAGAAACATATTTTCGTTTATCACCTCCCATAATCAATAAAAGATATTATATATGTATATATAGAATTGAAACTAAATATTCTTTGCCATTTTTTTCGGTCAGATAAATTTTTTGTACACCTTTAGTTTCATTCTTTCTTTCCTTACTTATTGGATTCGTTAGCACAGACAACGGTATCAGTTAAAATCTTTCATCTAAGTGACATATTCAGTTATTTTTTTAAATTAAAAATATACTTTCTAACAAGCCATGACATATATTATTAGCCTAATATTCATATATTAGCCTAATATTTATAGAAATTGTGCAAGTTCAACCAATCTATCGATACAGCAATTTGATGAATAAAAGTTTTGAACGCAAAGAATATTTTTTGTTATGTAAGGTAAAGATATAAAAGATCTGAAGATTATTAATGTAAGTCAATAATGGAAAAACGGATTATGTTGTATTAGCAATTTATTTCATCTTGAAAAAATCGAATATTCGATATGAATCATTTTATAGGTATAAATTTGACACGAAGTGGTTGCGATGAACGCAACATAATATCTCCTATCATTTTAATGTCGTCCAGTTCATCCACAGGTTCCAAATAGAAGTTGTGCAATATGTAAGCTACCATGAGTTTGAGTTCAAGCATTGCGAATTTCTGCCCTACAAAAAGAAGAATAATACATTTATTTTGATCTAATTTCGATTACTACATGCAAGCTTTACCGATGCAGTTTCTTGGTCCTGCACTGAATGGAATGAAGGAATAAGGATTACGTCCTTTTGTATTTTCTGGTAAAAATCTATCCGCATCGAAAACATCAGGATTTGTCCAAATATTTGGATTTCTGTGTAAGTTATAGATGTTTACGTTACAGATTGAACCGGCAGGTATTATATAATTCTCTAAAAATTAATATGATTATTTATTCGAATATGATTTGATAATTGTTTATATTAATATGATGTTAATAATAAACCATTAAATTGTGTGAAAAATTAATTTATCACATACTCAACTGCAGATCTTGAGATATATAACGAGCCATAAAATGAACACTTGGATATAGACGAAGAGATTCTTTGAGACATCTTTCCAAATACGAAAATTCTCTAACCATTTGAATAGTTAGTTTACAATCACTTTGTTGCATAACCGTTTTCACTTCATTTCTTATACGTTCCTATAAATTAATAGATAATTTATTATTTCCTACAGATGTCTAATTCGACTCTTTCGATCGAAGTTTGTTAAATACTTGGAAAGAAAATATCACCTGAACATCGTTGTGTTTTGCAAAAAGAAGGAGAGCAAAACATAACGACATTGCCGTAGTATCGTGTCCCTATGGAGATATTTGTTTTAAATTATTTCTATTTTTCGTTAATAATTGTACGGAGTTAATATTACAACCTACCGCAAACATAAAAGTGTCGACTTCTTCTTGTATTCCTTTTTCATCAAATTGATTATCATTCAGAGAAGCGGCTATGAGTAGATCTAGCAGAGCCAGTCTTTTCTTGAATATTGGATCTGTTATGAAATTATTCGATTAATATTAATACCGAGAATATGACTCATTATTATTAAACTGTTCGATTACTTTTATTATTTTCGTCGGTTTCTTCGGAAAAAATTTGATTTTCATCCATTTCTTCAACATTTTGTAAATATTTCCCCTTAGTTTGTTCGTGAAATAGTATCCTTTCTGCTATTATCTAAAATAAGAGTAATATTTTAATAAATCGATACAATTTCGCAATATTCAGATTAATTGTGTTAGCTCATTTAAATGAAAAACTTACCTTTTTTGAAAAACCATGAAGCGTTTTCAACAATTCCTTTTGTTGCCTACCATATTGCGATAATGCAAATATTGTATCGGAATGGTACCATGGTCTTGCTATTCTAATGAATAATACATATTTTTGTAGATTCAATTCCATTTAATTGGCAACTGAATTTATTTCTAATAAAAAATTAATACTTACCTATAGACCGCTATTTTGCCGAGATCATGAACGGCATGGCGATATTTAGCTTCAAATTCGCCCGTTCCTCTTAAAGGGATTCCCATAGCTGTTTCTACAAATTAACTTTTGTAAATTATTTTTCTATTATAAAGATCAGTGAGTAATGATATTTGATTTAACTAACGGCATATCGCGTTTAAAGTATGTACAGGTAAAAATTCCTGTAAATCTTTAATTATGGGTCCTCCTTTTCCTTCCTCTTTCAGTAATGTTACGAGATATTGTGCCTCCTCGTTAAAAGTGATGACAAAATGTTTAAGGATATTAAAGTGAAATGTTGGTGCTAAAATTTTTCGTCGATGTTCCCACTTTTCACCTGTTTTGTGAAACATTTGATTTAAAATATTATCAAATATATTAAATTTATATTTGTTAAAATTAGTACCTGCACTAGTTATTAATCCGGTGGAAAGCCAAGGTTGTAAAAATTTGTAAGGAATATTTTTTTCTAGATTTGTGCTCTTCAAAAGTATCTACGATTGAAATATATATATTCTGATTTTCATAAGATGATGTTCACAAATAATGTTTAAATTTCAGTAGAAGGAGAGAAATAAAAAATCACTCTATTGTTGTCTTATAATTATTTACCTCGACATCTTCCGGATGAATTATAGTTATTAATGAAAAGAATAATGACCACATTCTGTTAATTGGAGAAAATTCCTTATTAATTTTCCAATGTTTTTCTAGTACTTGTTCTGAAATATTGACCAAATATTTATATTGAATAACAACTCCATCGAGGAATAGGAACTTAACAGATAAAATTTTTTAAATAAAATTATTTCCGACAAAATTTACCATTGTCAACTTGAAAATGATATAAATTTCCTATTATGGGAAATGCTTTAGGTCCAGCAATTCGACTAGAAATATTTCCTAATCTGCCATATCTTGTAAAGTAATGCAATAAAAATAGTATTGTAAGGAACCCTGATATGATAAGGAAGAACATCTTATCAATTCTGTGGAATAGAAAAAAATTCTTAAATAAATATCTTCAATTATATTATACGTATAATGATATTATAATATTATTATAATATTATAATATTATTATAATATTATAATATTATAATATTATTATAGTAATTATTAAATATGCAAAGAAGTTAGATGTCAGACAAATACTGTAATATTCGCTTCTTGTGGTTCATAGAATACGTAGTTTATATTTACCGACAAAAGTTATTAACGTTTATAGAATTTTCATATTTGCTATAGATTTAATTTACGAGTACAAAAATGCACGAAAGCAGTGATGGACTTACGCATAAGTGGTAATAAGATTGACGTGCTTCGTCTGATTAAGAAATGAATCTCTTACATGACAAAATTATATTTAATTTCAAATGTAATGACCGATGTATAATTTTTATTTCCATATTTGCGATTCTAAATGAATTTTATTAGTATATTTCTTATTTTCACGAACAGTTGAAGCAAGAGAATAAATATTGCATAAATTTCTAATTTTTCAATCACCTTAAATATTCAATTTTTTAATGTATACAAAATTAAAAATCATCGTACAACGCAAACCAAAAATGTTGACGTGTAAAATATAGAATATATTTGTGTAGTTTAGTTTTAGTAGTTAGTAGTTTAATCTAATCGTACAGTTTTCTGAATAAAAAACTTTAAATTAACCAATTATTTAATTAAAATTTAATTTGACTTGAGTAATGATCAATGATTAGTACCTTTTACGTATCCGTTTTAGCTCTATGAATGATTAACGAACACAAGAGCATTATTAAGGATTACTTGCGATAATGTTTAACTATATAATGGGAAAAATAATTAAACAACACTTACTTTCTTCGTAGGTCCTAATATCTTTAGTAACAGAGTTTTCAAGACACTGAATATATAAGTGATTCGATCGGTAGAGCGTCTGAACGTTGAATGAGAAATTCTGACAAAACACGATACTTATATTATACTATCCCTTTTTTTTATACCATCGTGTCGCATAATTTTACCTAAATATGATAATTAATCAAAGAAAAACAAGATAATAGTATCTCGTATAACGTTAATTACTTTCTTATGATTTCTTGAGTCTCTTTTAAACACTATGTTCAGAAAAAAATTTTTGAATACAATATATATCGAAGTTGAACTTTTTCTGTTAAGAATATAATGTACGTTTAAGCTTGGTCATACTTGAAGAATTGATATTCGAATAATTTAATTAAAGAAAGAAATCATAAATGGGAGAGACAGATAGAGAGAGAGAGAGAGAGAGAGAGAGAGAGAGAGAGAAAGAGAGTGAGTGGGAGATGGGGAGGTTTACTATATTGTTCATCTTTCTTTATTACACTCTAAATATATTCTATGCTTCATATATTTCTCTTCATTTTTTGAATTTTTAGCAACAAGAAACCAAATCGGTTAAATTAGTTTCATCATTGGGTTATAATTGATTGTACTTTTATATTTGATAAAAAAAAAGCGAAACAGTTTTTTTTATCTAATTGCATTTTCGAAGAGAAAAATAACGATACAAGTTTAATTAGGATTATATATTATAGATAAGCATAAAGGATTAAATTATTCTAACGCCTGATAAAATAAATCGTATTTGTACACGATTATAAAATAAAATATAAAAGCTGTCATTACAAAAGTCACTTTTATGTTATCCTATACATATATGTTCTTTCCTTTTTTTCCAGTCTGCTGCTTTTTGAAATTAATGGTGGTAGTTTCTCAATATTATAACTTTCCTTTATTTTTACATTCAAGAAGATAGAAAATGTATTATTCATAGAGGAATGGGCAGTAGTATGCCGTCCCATTTCTAAATTTATATTTCTTCTTAAAGAAATAATTATACAAATTATAGAAAGAGTCAAACAATACAAAAAAGATTAGGTTTAATGCAAATATAAAAGATAACACAGATATCTATAAATTCATTTAATTATTATCAGACAATTTACTCTTCTCGATATTTAATTTCAAATAATCAAAATTACACTTACCTTCTTACACTTTAATTTTATTCTTTTATCTTTCTTTCGCATTCGAAAAATATTGTCGATTGAAAAATATTATCGAGTATTCTATAGTCGTTACAGTCTGATAATCTTTACATTATGGATTCAGCGATAAGAGGATTTGCAGAATTTGACACAGAAGGAGAAATGTAAAGTAAAAAAAGAAGGGGCAAGGTTTCCGAGATGTCGAGTTTTTTTCTGATTTTCTTCGAAATATCACGTAAAACTCTTTATCCAGGTTCTAAAGTTTTTGAAGCATTTGTTTTAAAATATTAGTAACTAGATATATTGTCGGAAACTAGAAACTCGATTAAAAGTACTTAAACTCGGACATATGTGGTCACGTGTTTTTTATCTATACGTTTCCTTAGCGAGTATGTAATGAGTTACAAAAGGAAGACATTTCTAATAGTGATAAATGACCCTTCGGAGAAGGTACTGCGAACAGTTGAGGGAAGCACGTAAGTATCAACACAATGAATAACTACAAAATGGAAAAGAATAAATAGACAATACTTTCATTGATCGCTCGTAATGTGACATTTCTTTATTATTGAAGAATCTTTGACGTAGATATAAAACGAGTTTTGTAAAACAGGTTTGTTCAATGGATAGTTCAAGCTAAAATTATTTTCGAAAAATAAAATTTTATTCGTCAAACATTTCAGCTGTTCGGAAAGAGTAAGCTTATATACACAGAATAAAAATAATAAGAGAAAATGATGTGATTATGCTAAAATTATATTAGAATAACTTCGGCGTTTATATATATAGTTCATACATTTTAACTTTTTATCGTAAGGACGCACACTATCTCATTAGTGACGTACTGTTATTTTATGATTATAAATTTAACGCGATGTTGTTTTGAGAAGCGCAAAGTAATACCTTTCATTATTTTAACGTCGTCCAGTCCATCCGCATGTTCCAAATAAAAGTTGTGCAATATGTAAGCTACTATGAGTTTGAGTTCAAGCATTGCGAATTTCTGTCCTACAAAAAGAAGAATAATACATTTATTTTGATCTAATTTCGATTACTACATGCAAGCTTTACCGATGCAGTTTCTTGGTCCTGCACTGAATGGAATGAAAGAATAAGGATTACGTCCTTTTGTATTTTCTGGTAAAAATCTATCCGTATCGAAAACATCAGGATTTGTCCAAATATTTGGATTTCTGTGTAAGTTATAGATATTTACGTTACAGATTGAACCGGCAGGTATTATATAATTCTCTAAAAATTAATATGATTATTTATTCGAATATGATTTGATAATTGTTTATATTAATATGATGTTAATGATAAACCATTAAATTGTGTGAAAAATTAATTTATCACATACTCAACTGCAGATCTTGAGATATATAACGAGCCATAAAATGAACACTTGGATATAGGCGAAGAGATTCTTTGAGACATCTTTCCAAATACGAAAATTCTCTAACCATTTGAATAGTTAGTTTACAATCACTTTGTTGCATAACCGTTTTCACTTCATTTCTTATAAGTTCCTATAAATTAATAGATTATTTGTTATTAACTAAAGATGTAAAACCCGTTTCTTTTGATCGAAGTTTGTTAAATCTTTGGAATGAATAAATCACCTAAGCATTGTGCTTTGCAAAGAGGAATTGAGTAAAGTATTAGGTGGACCGGAAAGTAATGTCGCTTTCTTAAATTAAATTCAAACGAACAAATTTTTAACAGGTTTTTATTTTTAATCACAATCAAATATCGACATGCGCAAAAACGACGTTACTTTCCAATCCACCTAATACAATGCCGTTACTCTAGTTTCATATCCCTATGGAAATATTTTTCATAAATTATTGTCATTTTTTGTTAATAATCATAAGGAATTAATATTACAACCTACCGCAAACATAAAAGTTTCGAATTCTTCTCGAATTCCTTCTTCATCTAGTTGATTATCATTCAGAGAAGCGGCTATGAGTAGGTCTAGCAGAGCCAGTCTTTTCTTGAATATTGGATCTGTTATGAAATTATTCGATTAATATTAATACCGAGAATATGACTCATTATTATTAAACTGTACGATTACTTTTATTATTTTCTTCGTGAAAAATCTGATTCTCATCCATTTTTCAACATTTTGTAAATATTTCACATTAGTTTCTATGTGAAATAGTTTCCTTTCTGCTATTATTTAAAATAAGAGTAATTTTTAAGAAATCGATATAATTTCGCAATATTCGGACTGATTTTATTTTCTCATTTAAAGGAAAAACTTTCTTTTTTCGAAAAACCATGAAGCGTTTTTAACAATTCCTTTTATGATTACCATATTACGATAATGCAAATATAGTATGGGTATGAAACCAATATGTCTTACTAGTCTAATAAACGATGCATATTTTTGTAGATTTAATTCTATTTAATTGACAATTGAATTTATTTCTAATAAAAGTACTAATACTTACCTATTAATTACCGTTCTGTCAAAATCATGAATGGCGTGGCGATATTTAGATCCTAGCTCGCCCATCTCCTTTAAAGAGGTTCCCATAGTCGTTTCTACCAATGAGTTTGATTATTCTAGTTTTCTTCGATAAAGCTCAATGTGTAAAGAGTTTATATAACTAACTGCATATCGCGTATAAAGTATGTTCGGATACAAGTTCCTCAAAATCTTTTATAATCGGACTTCCATTTCATTCCTTTTTTAATTATGTTAGGAGATACTGTGTCTCCTCGTTAAAAGTGGCGACAAAATGTTTAATAATATTAAAATGGAAGGTTGATGTCATAATTTTTCGTCTCTGCTTCTACTTTCCACCTGTTAAGTAAAACACTTCACGTTAAATATTATCAAATATATTAAATTTATATTTGTTAAAGTTAATACCTGCACTACTTATTAATCCAGTGGAAAGACAATGTTGTAAGAATTTGTAAATTATAATTTTTTCTAGATGTTGCGTACTCTTCAAAAGTATCTACGATCGAAATGTATATATTCTGATTTTCGTTAGATGACGTTGCCAGATAATTTTTAAATTGCAAAAGAAGGAAAGAAATGAAAATCTGCTGTGTTATTGTCTTAAAATTATTTACCTCGACATCTTCCGAATGTAATACAGTTATTAATGAAAGAAAAAGTACCACACTCTGTGGACTAGATAACACTCGATATTTGTTTTCCAATATTTTTCAAGAATTTGGTCTAAAATATTAATAAAATCGTTATGTTTATATTATGGTTATGTTAAGTGACAACTACATCGAGTTGGAGAAGTTGTAAGTTAAAAGATAATTCGTTTGGACGAATTTTACTTCCGATTGAGCTTACCAATGTCAAGTTAAAATTTATATAAATTTCCTGTTATCAGATATGCTTTTAGTCCAGGAATTCGATTGGATATTCTTCCCACTCTTCTATATCTTACAAAGCAGTGCAATACAAGTAAAAGTATAGAGAATCCCAATAAGATTGTGAAGAACATAATATCTGTAAAAGAAGAAAAATTAATTGAATAAACATTTTCAAAGATACGATCGTATTCATATATAAATGTACAATATGAATATAATTTTCTTGATGATTGTATGTAGAAAGAAATTAGATGATAGAGAAATTATCTAATATTTACTTCGTCCGATACTTGCGATACATCATTTTATATTTGTCAAAGAGTATTTGCCATACTGGGTAATTATATATTTGAAATGTACAAATATGAAATGAGTACAAGCAGAAACGAATTTATGCGTCCTTACGTATAAGATATTGAGCCCCCAAATGACAATATAATCTTAATTTAATAACATAATAAATAATGTATAACCTTTTTTTCGAAATTGTATTGTTTATTTAATTATTGCATGAATGGTTGAGGTTCGAGAGTGTAGATATTGTTCAAGATTGATTTATTTTAAATAAGTTTTAAAAATTTTGTAATGTCTTTTGAGAGATAAATCTATCAGTATTTGTAGTTAGAAAAGACGTATTAAAATATTATCACTTATATATGAATTAATGCGAAATATTTTATCGTAATTAATGTAGAATATATTTATATAATTAGAGTTTTAATACGATCGTAAAATTTTTTACATAATTAAATTTAATTTAAGTTGCGTATTTGTCAATGATGAATACAGATTTTACAATGCGTGAATTGTATCTTCTCCGTATCTTTTTCAGATGTACGAATGGTTAACGAATACAGTAGCGATATCAATTATTACTTGTGACAAAGTGTAACTATAAATTGGGAAAAATGATTGGACTGCATTTACATTATTCGCACGTTCTAATTTTCTCGTTAATAGCTTCTTTAAGACACTGACATATAGTTTGCAATTGTTCCTAGATTGCAATACTGGTGGACGAACGTTAAGTAAGAAAATCGAAATATTTCTAATCTTTAAGATGCAAATATATGGTTTACATACTATTATATTACGTATTCTTTATCTAAATACTTACATCTGTTTATGTACGTTCATTCAGCTTAGAGGTTCAAAATAAATGATCTGTACGGATAAATTTCTGTAATATTTATAACCCTGTCTTTATAAAATGGTATGTCCATATTTGTAAATGTGATTATTTTTTTATAGCAATAATAGACATCATGCGTCAAAGGATTATTAGAAATATGATTTATTGATAATTTCATAATAGGGTGAAACGCAGAATGGAAGTAATTGTATATTTATATTCTATACCTATATTTATAAAAATTATATATATGAAATATATTTTGTATATAAATATATATGTATATATAAAATTGAAACTAAACATTTTTTGGCATTTTTTTCGCTCAGATAAATTTTTTTTACACCGTTAGTTTCATTCTTTCTTTCCTTACTTATTGGACTCGTTAGCATCAACACCCATATTAATTGAAATTTTTTCATCTTAGTGACATATTCAATTCTCTCTTTAATTTAAAAAAAACACTTTCTAACACGCTCCGAAGTAGAACTTTGTATATTAGCCTAGTACTTATAGAAATTGTATAAGTTTAATCTATCTGTCGATATAACAGAATGATGAATAAAAGTTTTGAACGTAAAAAATTTTTTTTGTTATTTAAGGTAAAGATATAAAAGATATAAAGATTATTAATGTAAGGAAATAATGGAAAAATGGATTGTGTTGCATTTGCAATTTATTTCATCTTGAAATCATCGAATATTTGATATGAGTCATTTTATAGGAATAAATTCGACACGAAGTGGTTGCGATGAGCGCAATGTAATATCTGCTATCATTTTAGCTTCGTCCAGTTCATCTACAGGTTCCAAATAGAAGTTGTGCAATATGTAAGCTACCATAAGTTTGAGTTCAAGCATTGCGAATTTCTGCCCTACAAAAAGAAGAATAATACATTTATTTTGATCTAATTTCGATTACTTTATGTAAGCTTTACCGATGCAGTTTCTTGGTCCTGCACTGAATGGAATGAAGGAATAAGGATTACGTCCTTTTGTATTTTCCTGTAAAAATCTATCGGCATCGAAAACATCAGGATTTGTCCAAATATTTGGATTTCTGTGTAAGTTATAGATGTTTACATTACATATTGATCCTGCTGGGATTAAATAATTCTCTAAAAATTAATATGATTACTAATTCTAATATGATTTGATAATTACTTATATTAATATGATGATAATGATAAACCGTTCTATTATATGAAAAATAAATTTATCACATACTCAGCTGCAGATCATAAGATATATATCGAGTTATAAAATGAACGCTTGGATATAAACGTAGTGATTCTTTGAGACATCTTTCCAAATATGAAAATTCTCGAAGTATCGGAATAGTCAGTTTACAATCACTTTGTTGCATAACCGTTTTCACTTCATTTCTTATACGTTCCTTTAAATCAATAGATAATTTATTATTTACTATAGATGTATAACGCGACTCTTTCAATCGAAGATTGTTAAATACTTGGAAAGAAAATATCACCTGAACATCTTTGTGTTTTGCAAAAAGAAGCAGAGCAAAACATAACGCCATTGCCGTAGTATCGTGACCCTATGGAGATATTTGTTCTAAATTATTATTATTTTTTGTTAATAATCGTAAGGAATTAACATTACAATCTACCGCAAACATAAATGTGTCGACTTCTTCTCGTATTCCATCTTGATCGAGTTGATTATCATTCTGAGAAGCGGCTATGAGTAGGTCTAGCAAAGCCAGTCTTTTATTGATTACGGGATCTGTTATCAAATTATTCGATTAATATTTATACCGAGAATATGACTTATCATTATTAAACTGTTCGATTACTCATATTATTCTCGTCGGTTTTTTCGGAAGAGATCTGATTATCATTTATTTCTTCAACATTTTGTAAATATTTCCCCTTAGTTTGTTCATGAAATAGTATCCTTTCTGCTATTATCTAAAATAAGAGTAATATTTTAATAAATCGATACAATTTTGCAATATTCGGATTAATTGTATTAGCTCATTTAAATGAAAAACTTACCTTTTTCGAAAAACCGTGAAGCGTTTTCAACAATTCCTTTTGTTGCCTACCATATTGCGATAATGCAAATATTGTATCGGAATGGTACCATGGTCTTGCTATTCTATTGAATAATACATATTTTTGTAGATTTAATTCCATTTAATTGGAAATTGAATTTATTTCTAATATAAGAATTAATACTTACCTATAGAGCGCTATTCTGGCGAAATCATGAACGGCATGGCGATATTTAGTTTCAAATTCGCCCGTTCCTCTTAAAGAGATTCCCATAGCAGTTTCTACAAATTAACTTTGTAAATAATTTGTCTATTATAAAGATTAATGTGTAATTATATTTAATATAACTAACCGCATATCGCGTTTAAAGTATGTAGAGGTAAAAATTCCTGTAAATCTTTGATAATCGATCCTTCTTTTCCTTCTTTTTTCAGCAATGTTACGAGATATTGTGCCTCCTTGTTAAAAGTGACAACAAAATGTTTAAGGATGTTAAAATGAAAGGTTGGCGTTAAAATTTTTCGTCGGTGTTGCCATTTTTCTCCTGTTTAGTGGAACATTAGTCGTGAAGTATTATCAAGTATATTAAGTTTATGTTTGTTCGCACTGTTACCTGCACCAGTTACTAATCCAGTAGAAAGCCAAGGTTGTAAGAATTTTAAAGGTATAGTTTTTTCTAGATGTTTCGTACTCTTCAAAAGTATCTATGATAGAGATATATATATTCTGATTTTCATAAGATGATTTTGACAGATAACGTTTAAATTGTAAAAGAAAGAGAAAAATTTAAATTAACTCTGTTATTGTCTTAAAATTATTTACCTCGACGTCTTCCGGATCAAATATAGTTATTAATGAAAAGAATAATGACCACAATCTGTTAATTGGAGAAAATTCCTTATTCATTTTCCAAAGTTTTTCTAATAATTGTTCTGAAATATTGATTAAATGTTTATATTGAGTAAAACTGCATCGATGAAATGAAAGTTAAAGGATAAAAGTTTTTCAATGAAATTATTTCCGGTGAAGTTTACCATTGTCAACTTGAAGATGATATAAATTTCCTATTATGGGGTATGCTTTTGGTCCCACAATTCGACTAGAAAAATATCCTATTCTCCCATATTTTGTAAAGATATGCAGCACAAATAGGAGTGTAAAGAACCCTGATATGACAAGGAGGAACATCTTATCAATTCTGTGGAAGAAAATAAAATTTCTTAAATAGACTTCTTCAAGTATATTATGCGTATAATGATATTATTATAGTAATTATTAAATATGCAAAGAAGTTAGTTTAATATTCGCTTCTTATGGTTCATGGAATACGTAGTTTATATTTACCGACTAAAGTTATTAACGTATATGGAATTTTCATATTTGCTATAGATTTAATTTACGAGTACAAAAATATATTGCACGAAAGCAGTGATGGACGTACGCATAAGTGATAATAAGATTAATGTGCCTCGTCTGTTTAAGATCCGAATCTCTTACATAACAAAATTAAATTTAATTTCATATGTAATGATCGATGTATAATTTTTATTTCTATATTTACGATTCTAAATGAATTTTCTTAGTGTATTTCTCATTTTCTCGAACATTTGTAGCAAGAAAATAAATATTCCATAATTTTCTAATTTTTCAATCGTCTTAAATATTCAATTTGTTAATGCATACAGAATTAAAAATCATAGTACAACGCAAGCGAAAAGTGTTAACTAAAATAAATATGAAATATTTTTGTGTAGTTAGTTGTTTCTTCTGATTGTGCAATTTTGTGAAATAAATGCTTTAATTTCTTTAAATTAAAACTTAATTTGACTTGATTAATGACCAATGGTTAGTATCTTTTATGAATCCGTTTCAGTTGTATGAATGATTAAAGAATACATAAGCAATATTAAGAATTACTTGCTATAATATGGGAAAAATAATTAAACAACACTTACACTGTTCGTTAATTCTAATAGCTTCCGTAACGGAATTTTCAAGACACTAAATATATCAATGATTCGGTCGCTGACCGTCTGAACGAAGATTGATAAATTGTGACTGAGCACGATACTTTTACATTACTATCCATTTTCCTTATGTCATTGTGTTTTGCTAATTTTACTTTAATTAAATATTTAATCTCGAAAAAACAAGATAATATTATCTTGTGTAACGTTAATTACTTTTTTACGATTTCTTCAGTCTCGGTTAAAAAGAATGTTCGAAAATAAATTTTTAAGTAGGATAGATATCGAAGTTGTATTTTTTCCGGTAAGAATATAATATGTGCTTTCATGTTGGTCATTCTTCAAATTGATATTTTAATAATTTAATTGAACAAAGAAATAATAAGAAGAAGAGGCATAGGGAGAGAGAGAGAGAGTCGAACAATATATTCTTTCCGATATTGAATTTCAAATAATCGCTATTTCATTGTACGTTGTGACGCTTTAATTTTATTTTTATATCTTTCTTTACTCACGCATCGATCGAAAAATATCATCTATATTATAAATGATATATTTATGAAATATCGTACTATAGTTGTTATAGTCCGATAATTTTTACATTTTGGATGCAGCAATGAGAAGATTTGCTGCATTTGCAACAGAGAGAGAAATGTAAAGGAAAAGAAAAGTGGTAAGGTTTCCGAAACATCGAATTTTTTTTTGCTCTTCTTCGAGATATCACGAAGACAAAGAGCTATAAAAACGTTTTTATAGCGAGTATGTAATGAGTTACAAAGAGAAGATAATTCTAATAGTGATAAACGAGCCTTCGTAAAAGGTATTGCGAACAATTGAGGGAAGCACGTAAGCGTCAACACAATAAATAACTATAAAATGGAGAAGAATAAATGGACAATACTTTCATTGATCGTTCGTAATGTGAAATTTCTTTAATATTGAAGAATCTTTGACGTAGATATAATACGAGTTTTGTAAAAGGGGTTTGATCAGTGAATAATTGAAGCCTAAATAATTTTCGAAAAATAAAATTTCATTCGTCGAAAATTTCAGCTCTTCGGAATATGCATATACAGTTTCTATATAATTTTGTTATATAAATTTATCGATAGGTATATCAATGCAAATTCCTAAATGTTAAAAAATCATGAGACATTTGGACTAAAAATAAAGTTAATAAATATTACGATAATAAATTCATTATTTAGTATTATATCTATGCCGGTTATAAAAGTTTCTCATCATTCTTTCATTTATATTTTCAAGGAGACAGTACATGCATTATTCATTTTACTTCTTAAAGAAAAAATTATTCAAATTATAGAAAGTGTCAAAAAATATAAAAAAGATTTTATTTAACACAAATACAAGACATAACAAAGATATCTACAGGTTCGTATAATCACGATCAGACAATTTACTCTTTTCAATAATGAATTCCAAATAATCGCAATTACATGTTCGTTCTTACACCTTAATTTTATTTTTACATCTTTCTTTATTCACGCATCGATCGAGAAGTGTCATCGACCATTCTATAGTCGTTACAGTCCGATTATTTTCCATCTGTTACATTATAGATGCAGCGATAAGAGGTTTTGCGGCATTTGTAACAGAAAGAGAAATTTAAAAGAAAAAAACAAGGAATAGGGTTTGTGAGTCGTCGAGTTTTTCATGTTTTTCTTCGAAATATCAAGAAGTCAAAATGAGAAAATCGATCAAAAATGGTTGATTAGAATATTTCAACAATGTTAAATCGTTGTATCTCCTAAGATAAATGGAATGAAAGAAAGAAGATTGAAAAAAGGATAAAGATATATACATAGAATAAAAAAAAAGGAAAAGATGTAATTATGCTAATATTATTTTATAATAACTTCCTGTTTATATCTCGAGTACACACATTTTAACATTTTATCCAAACGACTCACACTATCTCATGATATTTTATTTACAATAGACTTCTGATAAGGGTTTCATATTTTGTTAAGGGTAAAATATTCATTTATAAAAAATATTCTATATTACATATATTATCGCTATGATAATCTTGTTATGGTAATCATAAAATTATTAAAACCAAATTAAATAATTGGAGCAGTGATAAGAGAATTGAATTGACTAAACAAAGAAAAAAGAAATAAAAAAGAAAATAAAGGACGCAGGTTTCTGAGACGATGAATTTTTTTTATTTTTATTGAGGCATGACGAAGGAAAAATGAAATCTAGCAAACAATTCTATTCGGATTAATTAATACATTGAAGAATGTTACATAACTGTGTCAGTTATGAATAAATTGAACAAAATAAGGAATGAGAGTAGAGAAAAAAAAGAGAAAATAAATACAGAGATTAAAAATAAGCGAAAAAAAGATGTAATTATGTTTCGTATCTCAAAATTATACATGATAATTTTGACTTATAGATCACACCATCGAAATGATGCATGCAATCCCGGTAAAGATGACGTCCTATTATTTAATAGGTATAAATTCGACACGAAGTGGTTGCGATGAGCGCAATGTAATTTCTGCTATCATTTCAGCTTCGTCCAGTTCATCTACAGGTTCTAAATAGAAGTTGTGCAATATGTAAGCTACCATGAGTTTGAGTTCAAGCATTGCGAATTTCTGCCCTACAAAAAGAAGAATAATACATTTATTTTGATCTAATTTCGATTACTTTATGTAAGCTTTACCGATGCAGTTTCTTGGTCCTGCACTGAATGGAATGAAGGAATAAGGATTACGTCCTTTTGTATTTTTTGGTAAAAATCTATCCGCATCGAAAACATCAGGATTTGTCCAAATATTTGGATTTCTGTGTAAGCTATAGATGTTTACATTACATATTGATCCGGCTGGGATTATATAACTCTCTACAAATAAATATGATTACTTATTCTACTATGATTTGATAATTGCTTATATTAATATGATGATAATGATAAACCGTTCTATTATATGAAAAATAAATTTATCACATACTCAGCTGCAGATCATGAGATATATATCGAGCTATAAAATGAACGCTTGGATATAAACGTAGTGATTCTTTGAGACATCTTTCCAAATATGAAAATTCTCTAACCATTTGAATAGTTAGTTTAGAATCGCTTTGTTGCATAGCGGTTTTCACTTCATTTCTTATACGTTCCTATAATAGATAATTTATTATTTATTCTAAATGTATAATGCGACTCTTTCGATCGAAGTTTGTTAAATACTTGGAAAGAAAATATCACCTGAACATCTTTGTGTTTTGCAAAAAGAAGCAGAGCAAAACATAACGCCATTGCCGTAGTATCGTGACCCTATGGAGATATTTGTTCTAAATTATTATTATTTTTTGTTAATAATCGTAAGGAATTAACATTACAATCTACCGCAAACATAAATGTGTCGACTTCTTCTCGTATTCCATCTTGATCGAGTTGATTATTATTCAGAGAAGCGGCTATGAGTAGGTCTAGCAAAGCCAGTCTTTTCTTGAATATTGGAACTGTTATGAAATTATTCGGTTAATATTTATACCGAGAATAGGACTCATTATTATTACTTTTCGATTACTGTTCGATTACTTTTATTATTTTCGTCGGTTTCTTTGGAAAAAATCAGATTCTCATCTATTTCTTCAACATTTTCTAAATATTTCCCCTTAGTTTGTTCGTGAAATAGTATCCTTTCTGCTATTATCTAAAATAAGAGTAATATTTTAATAAATCGATACAATTTTGCAATATTCGGATTAATTGTATTAGCTCATTTAAATGAAAAACTTACCTTTTTCGAAAAACCGTGAAGCGTTTTCAATAATTTCTTTTGTTGCCTACCATGTTGCGATAATGCAAATATTGTATCAGAATGGTACCAAGGTCTTGCTATTCTAATGAATAATACATATTTTTGTACATTCAATTCCATTTAATTGGCAATTGAATTTATTTCTTATATAAGAATTAATACTTACCTAGAGGCCGCTATTCTGGCGAAATCATGAACGGCATGGCGATATTTAGTTTCAAATTCGCCCGTTCCTCTTAAAGAGATTCCCATAGCCGTTTCTACAAATTAACTTTTGTAAATTATTTTTCTATTATAAAGATCAGTGAGTAATGATATTTAATATAACTAACCGCATATCGCGTTTAAAGTATGTACAGGTAAAAATTCTTGTAAATCTTTGATAATCGATCCTCCTTTTCCTTCTTCTTTCAGTAATGTTACGAGATACTGTGACTCCTCGTTAAAAGTGGCAATAAAATGTTTAAGGATGTTAAAATGAAAGGTTGGCGTTAAAATTTTTCGTCGGTTTTGCCATTTTTCTCCTGTTTAGTGGAACATTTGTCGTTAAGTATTATCAAATATATTAAGTTTATGTTTGTTCATACTGTTACCTGCTCCAGTTATTAATCCAGTGGAAAGCCAAGGTTGTATGAATTTATAAGGTATAGTTTTTTCTAGATGTTTCGTACTCTTCAAAAGTATCTATGATCGAGATATATATATTTTGATTTTCATAAGATGATGATGACATGTTACATTGAAATTGTAACAGAAAGAAAAAAATTTTAATTAACTCTGTTATTGTCTTCAAATTATTTACCTCGACATCTTCCGGATGAATTATAGTTATTAATGAAAAAAATAATGACCACAATCTGTTAATTGGAGAAAATTCCTTATTGATTTTCCAAAGTTTTTCTAATAATTGTTCTGAAATATTGATTAAATGTTTATATTGAGTAAAACTGCATCGATGAAATGAAAGTTAAAGGATAAAAGTTTTTCAATGAAATTATTTCCCGTGAAGTTTACCATTGTCAACTTGAAGATGATATAAATTTCCTATTATGGGGTATGCTTTTGGTCCCACAATTCGACTAGAAAAATATCCTATTCTCCCATATTTTGTAAAGATATGCAACACAAATAGGAGTGTAAAGAACCCTGATATGACAAGGAGGAACATCTTATCAATTCTGTGGAAGAAAATAAAATTTCTTAAATAGTCTTCTTCAAGTATATTATGCGTATAATGATATTATTATAGTAATAATTGGATATGCAAAGGAGTTAGTTGACAGACAAATACTGTAATATTCGTTTCGTGTAGTATATAGAATACATAGTTTATATTTGCCGATAAAAGTTCTAAACGTATATTGAATTTTTATATCTGCTATAGGTTTAATTAACGAGTACAAAAATAGAACACATTTAAGGTGATGAATTAACGCATAAGTGGTAATAAGGCTGACGTGCTTCGTCTAATTAAGATATAATCCTCTTACATGACAAATATAAATTTAATTTCACATTTGATGGCTGATGTATAATTTTTATTTCTTTATTTGCGATTCTAAATGAATTTTGATAGTGTATTTCCCATTTTTATGTACAGTTAAAGCAAGAAAATAAATATTGCATAAATTTCTAATTTTTCAATCGTCTTAAATATTCAATTTGTTAATGTATACAGAATTAAAAATCATCGTACAACGCAAATAAAAAATGTTGACGTGTAAAATGTAGAATATATTTGTGTAGTTAGTAATTTAATCTGATCGTACAATTTTGTGAATAAAAATCTTTATATTATCCAGTTATTTAATAAAAATTTAATTTTACCTGATTAATGGTCAATGATTAGTATCATTTACGTATCCGTTTCAGCTGTATGAATAATTCACGAACACAAGAGCAATATTAAGAATTACTTGCGATAATGTTTGTCTATTATTATTTTCTATAAAATGGGAAAAGTAATTAAACAACACTTACATTGTTCGTAAGTTCTTATAGATCCCGTAACAGAATTTTCAAGACACTGAATTTATAAGTGACCCGATCGCTTGACCGTCTGAACGATGAATGTGAAATTCTAAGAGAGCACGTTATTTTTAATCTACGAATACTTTTTCCTTATAACACTGTGTAATATAATTTTATCTATATATGATAGTTAATCATAGGAAGACAAAATAATAATATCTATTGTCGATTACTTTCTCGAGATTTCTTCAGTCTCGGTTAAAAACAATGTTCCAAAATAACTTTTAAAGTAGAATTTATATCGAAGTTGAATTTTTTCCGGTAAGAATATATGTGCTTTCATGTTGGTCATACTTCAGGAATTGATATTTTAATAATTTAATTTAACAAAGAAATCATAACAGGAAGAGACGTAGAGAGAGATAGAGATAGAGAGGGAGATAGAGAGAGAGAGAGAGAGAGAGACAGAGAGAGAGTAAGAAGGAGAGTGAGTGATGAGTAAGGGAGAGAGAGAGTGAGCGAGTGGGTTGGAGTGTGGGATGGAGAGGGAGCATGTAGGAGTGAGAGAGAGAAAAAGAGAATGATTGGGCGAGAGAGAGAGAAAAAGAGAATGATTGGGAGAGAGAAAGAGAAAAAGAGAATGATTGGGAGAGAGAGAGGCTTACTATATTATTTATCTTTTTTTATTACACCACTAAATATTTTCTATGCCTTAAGTATTTCTCTTCATTATTCGATTTTTTTGCTACGAGAAATCAAATTGGTTAAATTAATTTTATCTTTGGGTTGTAATTGGTTGTATTTTCATATTTGATAAGAAAAACAGTGTAACACTTTATCTTATCTACTTAAATTTTCGAATAGAAAAATAACGATAGAAGCATAATTAGGATTATATATTATAGACAAGCATAAACGATTAAATTATCGTAACGCCTGATAAAATAAATTGTATCTGTATCCGATTATAAAATAAAATATAAAACTGTCATTACAAATATGATTTTTATACTGTCTTATATTTATACGTTCTTTCCTTATATTTTTGTCCAGTATGATGGTTTTTAAAATTAATGGTGTTAGTTTCTCTATAGCACAACTTTCTTTTATTTTTACTAACAGTAAGACAGAACATGTATTATTCATAGGGGAATAGACAGTAATATACCGTCCCATTTTTTAACTTATAATTCTTCTTGAAGAAAAAATTATACACATTATAGGAAGAATCAAACAATACAAAAAAGATTTTATTCAATACAAATACAAGAGATAACAAAGATATCTACAGGTTCATATAATCACGATCAGACAATTTACTCATTTCAATAATGAATTCCAAATAATCACAATTACATGTTCGTTCTTACACTTCAATTTTATTTTTACATCTTTCATTATTCACGCATCGATCGAGAAGTGACATCGACCATTCTATAGTCGTTACAGTCCGATTATTTTCCATCTGTTACATTATGGATGCAGCGATAAGAGGTTTTGCGGCATTTGTAACGGAAAGAGAAATATACACACATTAAAAAAAAGCAAAAGAAAAGATATGATTTTGCTAATAATATATTATAATAACTTCCTTTGTACATATAGTATACACATTTTAACTTTTTGTCGAAACGGCGCATACTATCTCATTATTTTTCATTTACTATCTATTTACGATATGGATTTCATATTTTGTTAAGAACAAAATATTCATTTATAAAAAATATTCTATATTATATATATAATCGCTATGATTATCTTGTTATGATAATCATAAATTCATTAAAACCAAATTAAATGATTAGTGCAGTAATAAAAGAATTGGATTGACTCACCGATAAAAAAAGAAAAAAAAGAGAAAATGAAGGAGACAGGTTCCCGAGATGATAAATTTTTTTTATTTTTTTCGAGACATGATGAAGGCAAAATGGAATCTAGCAAACAATACTATTTGGATTAATTAATACTTTGAAGAATGTTACATCATTGTGTCAGGTATGAATGAATTGAACAAAATAAGGAATGACAGAAGAGAAAAAAAGAGAAAATACATAGAGAGATTAAAAGTAAGCGGAAAAAAATTTGATTATGTTTCGTATTCCAACATTATACATGTGATAATTTCGCCTTATAGATCACGCCATCGAAATTATACATGCATTCTCGGTAAAGATGACGTACGATTATTTTATAGGTATAAATTTGACTCGAAGTCGTTTCGGTAAAAGTAATATAAGATCTAATATTTTAACGTCATCTAGTTCATCCACAGGTTCCAAATAGAAGTTGTGCAATATGTAAGCTATCATGAGTTTGACTTTAAACATTGCGAATTTCTGACCTACGAAAATAAAAATAATACATTTATTTTTATCTAATTTCGATTTCTTCATGCACAAATATCGGTTCTCAATACTTCGGGCGTATTACAAAAAATCAAGATTGACTGGATAGGGTGAAATGCGCAGCATGGCCCCATTACAGCGGATCAATTGCCATATGGTGACAAGTTCTTTGGAGTCTCAACTAAGTAAATTTTGAGAAATAGAGGAACCCGGCAATAATTCTCTTCAACCGTGGAGAACGAATGTGAGTAGTATTTTAATCTGCGTACGCGTCACAAGCAGTAGTGGCTTGCTTTCGCGTATTAGAGTGCTGTGACCTTGAGTGCGTCTGTAGGAGTGAGTTTCTTCTTTCATGTAAGAATTTGAAGAATTGCTCCTCAACAGAGGAGAGGCATTCGATTAGGGACCATCACACCATTTTTTATGAATCTCTTTGTCAAGATGCGAAGTTAGTAGATAAATGAGTATGGTGTCGTAAGACACTAGCCATAATGACCTGATTATTCTAGAATTCGTCGGACTTCTACAACAGTGTTTTCGAAATGGGCTAACTCGTGGAGTTGAAGTATTATCTGAGTATAGAAAGGGAAAGAATAAATGTCCATAGGTCTACAGTGAGTCGGGATAATTCATTTGAACGTTTGAATATTGTATGTGTTCTAGTAATTGTGTAGACTAAAGTGTCAATAGATATTTCAAGGCTATACGTCAGACAATCTTTGCCTGTTACCGTCTAGAAGACAACTTTCACTATTTATTTATCGCCCGACTAGGCACAATATCGAAAACTAGAAATTCGCCTAACAGTGCTTAAACTCGGACAAATGCGGCTACGTGCTTTTTATCTATACGTTATCTTAGCGAGTATGATATGAGTTACAAAGGGAACATATTTCTAGTAGTGATGAAGAATCTTTGACGCAGATATAAAACGAGTTTTGTAAAATAGATTTGATCAGTGAATAGTTGAAGCCTAAATAATTTTCGGAAAATAAAATTTCATTCGTCGAATGTTTTAGCTCTTCGGAATACGCATAATATACAGTTTCTATATAATTTTATTCTATAAATTTATCAATGAGTATATTAGTACAAATTCGTAAATGTCAAAAAATCACGAGACATTTGGATTAAAAATAAAGTTTATAAATATTAGGTTAATTAATTTATTATTTAGTATTATAATTATGTCGGTTATAAAAGTTCCACAACCGTAGGACATTCTTTCATTTATACATTCAAAGAGGCAGTACATGCATTATTGACATTATTTCTTAAAGAAAAAATTATACAAAATACAGGAAGTGTCAAGAAATACAAAAAAGATTTGATCTAACAGAAATACAAGAGATAACAATGGTATCTACAGTTTCGTTTAATCACGATCAGACAATTCATTCTTTTCAATAATGAATTCCAAATAATCGCAATTACATGTACATTCTTACACTTTAATTTTATTTTTACATCCTTCGTTATTCACGTATTGATCGAGAAATGTCATTGAGCATTCTATAGTCGTTAAAAGCGATAAAAGATTTTGTAACAGAAAGAGAAGTATAAAGGAAAAAAATGAGGGGCAAGTTTTCAAAGACACCGAGTTTTTCTCTGTTTTTCTTCGAGATATCACGAAAGCGAAAAAAGTAAATCGAGCAAAAATGAATGGTTGGATCATTCGACAATCATATACCGCTGTATCTCATAAGATAAATGGTTTGATATGAATGAGGCTGAGAAAAATGTAAGAATATATATACAGAATAAAAAAAAGAACAGGAAACGATATGATTTCGTTATTATTATATTATAATAACTTCGCGTTTACAACCGTAGTACACATATTTTAACTTTTTATCGAAATAAACCAAACTATGTCATGATGTATCATTTACTATGTACTTCTGATATGAGTTTCATATTTTCTTAAGAACAAAATATTCATTTATACAAAATATTCTATATTACATATATAATCGCTATGATTATCTTGTTATGGTAATCATAAATTCAATAAAAACAAATTAAATGATTGGTGCAGTGATAAGAGAATTGAATTGACTAAACAAAGAAAAAAGAAATAAAAAATAAATGAAGGAGACAGGTTTCCGAAACGATGGAATTTTTTTTTTTATTGAGGCATGACGAAGGAAAAATGAAATCTAGCAAACAATATTATTCCGATTAATTAATACATTGAAGGATGTTACATCATTGTGTCAGGTATGAATAAATTGAACAAAATAAGGAATGAGAGAAGAGAAAAAGAAGAGAAAATACATACAGAGATTAAAAATAAGCGGAAAAAAATGTGATTAGATTTCGCATCCCAACATTATACATATGACAATTTCGCCTTGTAAGTCACACCATCGAAGTGATGCATGCAATCCCGGCGAAGATGACGTACTATTATTTTATAGGTATAAATTCGACACGAAGTGGTTGCGATGAGCGCAATGTAATATCTGCTATCATTTTAGCTTCGTCCAGTTCATCTACAGGTTCCAAATAGAAGTTGTGCAATATGTAAGCTACCATAAGTTTGAGTTCAAACATTGCGAATTTCTGCCCTACAAAAAGGAAAATAATACATTTATATTGATCTAATTTCGATTACTTTATGTAAGCTTTACCGATGCAGTTTCTTGGTCCTGCACTGAATGGAATGAAGGAATAAGGATTACGTCCTTTTGTATTTTCTGGTAAAAATCTATCCGCATCGAAAACATCAGGATTTGTCCAAATATTTGGATTTCTGTGTAAGCTATAGATGTTTACATTACATATTGATCCGGCTGGGATTAAATGATTCTCTACAAATTAATATGATTACTTATTCTATTATGATTTGATAATTGCTTATATTTATATGATGATAATGAAAAACCGTTAAATTATGTGAAAAATTAATTTATCACATACTCAACTGCAGATCTTGAGATATATATCGTGCTATAAAATGAACGCTTGGATATAAACGTAGTGATTCTTTGAGACATCTTTCCAAATATGAAAATTCTCGAAGTATCGGAATAGTCAGTTTACAATCACTTTGTTGCATAACCGTTTTCACTTCATTTCTTATACGTTCCTTTAAATCAATAAATAATTTATTATTTACTATAGATGTATAACGCGACTCTTTCAATCGAAGATTGTTAAATACTTGGAAAGAAAATATCACCTGAACATCTTTGTGTTTTGCAAAAAGAAGCAGAGCAAAACATAACGCCATTGCCGTAGTATCGTGACCCTATGGAGATATTTGTTCTAAATTATTATTATTTTTTGTTAATAATCGTAAGGAATTAACATTACAATCTACCGCAAACATAAATGTGTCGACTTCTTCTCGTATTCCATCTTGATCGAGTTGATTATCATTCTGAGAAGCGGCTATGAGTAGGTCTAGCAAAGCCAGTCTTTTATTGATTACGGGATCTGTTATCAAATTATTCGATTAATATTTATACCGAGAATATGACTTATCATTATTAAACTGTTCGATTACTTTTATTATTTTCGTCGGTTTCTTTGGAAAAAATCAGATTCTCATCTATTTCTTCAACATTTTCTAAATATTTCCCCTTAGTTTGTTCGTGAAATAGTATCCTTTCTGCTATTATCTAAAATAAGAGTAATATTTTAATAAATCGATACAATTTCGCAATATTGGGATTAATTGTATTAGCTCATTTAAATGAAAAACTTACCTTTTTCGAAAAACCGTGAAGCGTTTTCAATAATTTCTTTTGTTGCCTACCACATTGCGATAATGCAAATATTGTATCGGAATGGTACCAAGGTCTTGCTATTCTAATAAACGATGCATATTTATGTAGATTTAATTCCATTTAATTGGAAATTGAATTTATTTCTAATATAAGAATTAATACTTACCTATAGACCGCTATTCTGGCGAAATCATGAAGGGCATGGCGATATTTAGTTTCAAATTCGCCCGTTCCTCTTAAAGAGATTCCCATAGCCGTTTCTACAAATTAACTTTTATAAATAATTTTTCTTTTATAAAGATCAGTGAGTAATTATATTTAATTTAACTAACCGCATATCGCGTTTAAAGTATGTACAGGTAAAAATTCCTGTAAATCTTTGATAATCGATCCTCCTTTTCCTTCTTCTTTCAGTAATGTTACGAGATACTGTGCCTCCTCGTTAAAAGTGACAATAAAATGTTTAAGGATGTTAAAATGAAAGGTTGGCGTTAAAATTTTTCGTCGGTGTTGCCATTTTTCTCCTGTTTAGTGGAACATTTGTCGTTAAGTATTATCAAATATATTAAGTTTATGTTTGTTCATACTGTTACCTGCTCCAGTTATTAATCCAGTGGAAAGCCAAGGTTGTATGAATTTATAAGGTATAGTTTTTTCTAGATGTTGCGTACTCTTCAAAAGTATCTATGATCGAGATATATATATTTTGATTTTCATAAGATGATGATGACATGTTACATTGAAATTGTAACAGAAAGAAAAAAATTTTAATTAACTCTGTTATTGTCTTCAAATTATTTACCTCGACATCTTCCGGATGAATTATAGTTATTAATGAAAAAAATAATGACCACAATCTGTTAATTGGAGAAAATTCCTTATTGATTTTCCAAAGTTTTTCTAATAATTGTTCTGAAATATTGATTAAATGTTTATATTGAGTAAAACTGCATCGATGAAATGAAAGTTAACGGATAAAATTTTTTCAATAAAATTATTTCCGGTGAAGTTTACCATTGTCAACTTGAAGATGATATAAATTTCCTATTATGGGGTATGCTTTTGGTCCCACAATTCGACTAGAAATATTTCCTAATCTGCCATATCTTGTTAAGTAATGCAATAAGAATAGTATTGTAAGCAACCCTGATATTATAAAGAAGAACATCTTATCAATTCTGTGGAAGAAAATAAAATTTCTTAAATAGACTTCTTCAAGTATATTATGCGTATAATGATATTATTATAGTAATTATTAAATATGCAAAGAAGTTAGTTTAATATTCGCTTCTTATGATTCATAGAATACGTAGTTTATATTTACCGACTAAAGTTATTAATGCATATAGAATTTTCATACTTGCTATCGATTTAATTTACGAGTACAAAAATATATGGCACGAAAGCAGTGATGGACTTACGCATAAGTGATAATAAGATTGACGTGCCTCGTCTGATTAAGATACGAATCTCTTACATGTCACAGTTATATTTAATTTTAAATGTAATGGCCGATGTATAATTTTTATTTTCATATTTGCGATTCTGAATGACTTCTGTTAGTATATTTCTTATTTTCACGAACAGTTGAAGCAAGAGAATAAATATTGCATAAATTTCTAATTTTTCAATCGTCTTAAATATTCAGTTTGTTAATGTATACAGAATTAAAAATCATTGTACAACGCAAACGAAAAGTGTTAACTAAAATAAATATGAAATATTTTTGTGTAGTTAGTTGTTTCTTCTGATTGTGCAATTTTGTGAAATAAATGCTTTAATTTCTTTAAATTAAAGCTTAATTTGGTTTGAGTAATGACCAATGGTTAGTATCTTTTATGAATCCGTTTCAGTTGTATGAATGATTAAAGAATACATAAGCAATATTAAGAATTACTTGCGATAATGTTTAACTATAAAATGGGAAAAATAATTAAACAACACTTACATTGTTCGTAAGTTCATATAGCTCCCGTAACAGAATTTTCAAGACACTGATTTTATAAGTGGCTAAATCGCTTGACCGTCTGAACGATGAATGATAAATTCTAAGAGAGCACGATAATTTTACTCTACGGATCAGTGTTCCTTATAACACTGTGTTATATAATTTTATCTGTACAGGGTAGTTAATTATAGTGGGACAAAATAATAATATCTCGTCTAATGTCAATTACATTCTTACGATTTCTTCAGTCTCGGTTAAGAACAATGTTCGAAAATAACTTTTTAAATAGAATATATATCGAATTTGAATTTTTTCCAGTAAGAATATAATATGTGCTTTCATGTTGATCATAATTCATTAATTGATATTTTAATAACTTATTTGAACAAAGAAATCATAAGAGGAAGAGACATAGGGAGAGAGGGAGAAAAAGAGTGAGAAGGAGAGTGAGCGAGAAGGAGAGAGAGAAAAAGAGAGAGAGAGAGAGTGAAAAAGTGAGAAGGAGAGTGAGCGAAAAGGAGAGAGAGAGAGAAAAAGAGAGTGTGTGGGAGAGAGAGGCTTATTATATTATTCATCTTTGTTTATTACATCACTAAATATTTTCTATGCCTCAAGTAGTTCTCTTCATTATTTGTATTTTTAGAGAAACCAAATCGGTTAAATTAGTTTTATCTTTGGGTTATAATTGGTTGTATTTTCATATTTGATAAGAAAAATAGTGTAACTCTTTATCTTATCTAATTACATTTTCCAATAGAAAAATAACGATAGAAGCTTAATTAGGATTATATATTATAGACAAGCATAAACGATTAAATTATCGTAACGCTTGATAAAATAAATTGTATCTGTATCCGATTATAAAATAAAATATAAAACTGTCATTACAAATGTGACTTTTATACTGTCTTATGTTTATACGTTCTTTCCTTATATTTTTGTCCAGTCTGATATTTTTCAAAATTAATGGTGTTAGTTTCTCAATAGCACAACCTTCTTTTATTTTTACTAACAGTAAGACAGAACATGTATTATTCATAGGGGAATGGACAGTAATATGCCGTCCCATTTCTATATTTATATTTCTTCTTAAAGATAGAATTGTACATATTATAGGAAGCGTCAAACAATATAAAAATATTTCATTTAACACACATATATGAGATAACAAATGTATCTACAGGTTCGTTTAATCACGATCAGATAATTTATTCTTGTCGATATTGAATTCCAAATAATCGGAATTACATGTACGTTCTCACACTTAAATTTTATTCCTATATCTTTCTTTATCCACGCATCAAATCGAAAAATATCATCTAATGTTCTATAATCGTTAGAGTTCGATAATCTTCACATTATAGACGCAGCGGTAAGAGGATTTGCAGCATTTATTACAGAATGAGAAATGTAAAGAGAAAAAACAAAGGGTATGTTTTCTGAGTCGTTGAATTCTTCTCTGTTTTTCTTCGAGATATTACGAAGGCAAAAAAAATAAGTTAATCAAAAATAATTGATTGAAATATCTCAATGATAAACCAACGATAAAAAGAACGAAAAGAATGTGGTTGAGAAAATATTAAGGATATATACATAGAATAAAAGAAAGAAAAAGAAAAGATATGATTATGGTAACATTATATTATAATAGCTTCGTTTATATATACAGTTTACACATTTTAACTTTTTATCGAAATGACGCACACTATCTCATGATATTTTATTTACAATATACTTTATGATATAAGTTTCATATTTTGTTAAGGACAAAATATTCATTATTAAAAAATATTCGATATTAAATATTTTATCGCAATAATTACCTTGTTATGGTAATCATCAATTGATTAAAGCTAAATTAAATTTTTGCGGTGATAAGAGGATTCGGTTGACTCATCGTAGGCAATAGAAAAAAAAGAGAAAATGAAGGAGACAAGTTCCCGAGCTGATAAATTTTTTTTATTTTTTTCGAGACATGATGAAGGCAAAATGGAATCTAGCAAACAATACTAATCGGATTAATTAATACATTGAAGAATGTTACATAACTGTGTCAGTTATGAATGAATTGAACAAAATAAGGAATGAGAGAAGAGAAAGAAAAGAAAAAATACATACAGAGATTAAAAATAAGCGGAAAAAAAGGTGTAATTATGTTTCGTATCTCAAAATTATACATATAATAATTTCGCCTTATAGATCACATCATCGAAATGATGCATGCAATTCCGGTAAAGATGACGTACTGTTATTTTATAGGTATAAATTCGACACGAAGTGGTTGCGATGAGGGCAATATAATATCTCCCATCATTTTAACTCCGTCCAGTTCATCTACAGGTGCCAAATAAAAGTTGTGCAATATGTAAGCTACTATGAGTTTGAGTTTAAGCATTGCGAATTTCTGCCCTACAAAAAGAAGAATAATACATTTATTTTGATCTAATTTCGATTACTACATGCAAGCTTTACCGATGCAGTTTCTTGGTCTTGCACTGAATGGAATGAAGGAATAAGGGTTACGTCCTTTTGTATTTTCCGGTAAGAATGTATCCGCATCGAAAACATCAGGATTTATTTAAATATTGGTCCTTTCCCAGAAGGTATAAACTTACAAATTTATAAAGTTTCAAATACGAGACAATCTGCTTGTTTTCCAATTGCTTACTTTACAATAACCATTTTTTTTTCTATTTCTCTAATGAGGTTAGAAAATATTATAGCTCATTATTAAAAATTAGGACAAAATATTTATGAATATTAAAGCGGAAATAGATATCAATATTTTTCGTCTTTTTTACCATTTGTTATCTCCCGATTGATACTTGACACGTTGAATATGTGTATGATGTATCAGATCTTTCTTCCTCTAATCATTATTTATATTTATTATAAATCCAATGAAAAGTCAAATATTTCTACGTATATATATATATTATACATATTTATATATATATATATAAATATATAATAATATATATATATATATAACATATATATAATATATATAATATATATTATATATATTATATATATTATATATATTATATATATTATATATATTATATATATTATATATATTATATATATTATATATATATAATATATATATAATATATATTATATATATTATATATATAATATATATATAATATATATTATATATATATATATATATATATATATATATATATATATAAAGCACTTTATTAACGAATATAATTATATTGATAATCAAATCTAAGAAAAAGTTAGACAAAACAAAAATATTTTATTAAAATATAACTATATAGTTAGAGTTTTAACACGATCATATTACAGAAGAAATTTTACAAATAAATTAATTTACTTTTATAAATATTTATAAGTATTGTAATATAACCGCATAGCACTTATGCGTTTAAAATTGCATGAATCAAATTGTCTTTTTAATTGTATCAATGTGTGATAATGCATTATGAATATTAAGGATTATTTGTATAAGAACATATAATAATAAAATGGAAAAATATAATTAAATATCATTTATAATATTTCCTCGTTTAATTATTTCTCGGTAGCAGAAATTTTTATAGATTGATCTCATTAATATCATTACATTGTGTCGCGTGATCTTTTGAACGTTGATTAAATAATTTTCGAGAGAAAAAAGAGATAATTGTGTGTAAAAAAATTATGCATGTTAACTCGCAGTAGCATAATTGCAAAACGTATAATGATGTATTTTAAGTATGAACATTTCTATTTAGCTTTATATATGATATTAATATTATCAGCTCGTAAATACTTTAGAATATTCGCGACGTTTGGTAATATTCGTATAAATATATTCTGAATCTTCAATCATTTAAATTACAACTTTTTTTTCTTTTTTCTTTCAACAAATCTTAATTTAAATTTTTAACTAAATTAAATCTTAATTTTTAACTTTTTTTTTAAATTAAGATTTAATTTACTTAAAAATTTATAATGCATAAGATATGCTTACATAAGTTGAACTAACTAATTAAATGATAATAATAGGAATAATTTTTTAAATAATTTATCGAAAATTAATATTTTCAGTCATTTGATTTTAATGACGAAATGAAAATCCATCTGAAATGTAAATTTATTATATATTCAGCTATAAATCCTAAAATATTAGACTAGATATAAAATAAATACTTAGATATAAAAGAAATGTAATATGGAATAAATTTTTCCTTAGATTCAATATCTCTTATTGAATGAACGAATTTATTACTTATAAAGTCGAAAGTACTGTCGAAAGTAAGATTGATTTACATGCTATCCTTTTTATGTTTCTTATGGTACTCATGAGTACTTATGATGCAAATATATACTTTTTTTTTATTTTAAAAGGAATATTGTGAGGATAATTATATCTACAGAAGAGGCGAATTGAATAAATTCTTTCAAATATACAAATTTTATGTAAAGATGAAAAAAAATGCATCTATTACATGTATTTACATACAATAAATATAATTATCTAAATGTGCAATGAAATTACATAACAAATTAATATTTTAATATTTGATTAGTGTGATATTGATTTAGTGTGATTATCATTTTATTTTCCGGTCCAAATTATAAATATAAAAATAATTTTCGTCATTACAAAATTTAATACCAAATTTAATAAAAGAGTAGAGCTATTTTAGTAAAAGCTCAGTCGGTTTAGTAGATCCTTACTATATCGATCGGTGAGTAGTAGTATCATGTCTTGCTTAACAAAATCTTAGTCGATAAGAGTTAGTTTGGTCGTAATAACAAAGTAGTATTTTCCCACATAAAATTCAGTCGGTTAAAGAAGATCTTAATGTGTTCTTAATCGGTAAACTTCAGTCGATAACAATAGATCCCTTTTTTACTAATCGGTTATTATTTTCAAAATAATTACTTTTATGGTATACATATGCATACAAATGTATACATAAAAATGTCATAAAAAAATTGAAATTAAATCAGAGTTTACAAAGAATTTAAATTAAGAAGATTAAATAATCCTCCAAAAATTAATACTTATCTTAATATGATTTGATAATTGCTTATATTAATATGATATTAATGATAAATCGTTAAATTAGGTGAAATATAAATTTATCACATACTCAACTGCAGATCTTGAGATATATATCGAGCTATAAAATGAATGCTTGGATATAAACGTAGTGATTCTTTAAGACATCTTTCCAAATACGAAAATTCTCGAAGTATCGGAATAGTTAGTTTACAATCGCTTTGTTGCATAACCGTTTTCACTTCATTTCTTATACGTTCCTATAATAGATAATTTATTATTTACTATAGATGTATAACGCGACTCTTTCAATCGAAGATTGTTAAATACTTGGAAAGAAAATATCACCTGAACATCTTTGTGTTTTGCAAAAAGAAGCAGAGCGAAACATAACGCCATTGCCGTAGTATCGTAACCCTATGGAGATATTTGTTCTAAATTATTATTATTTTTTGTTAATAATCGTAAGGAATTAACATTACAATCTACCGCAAACATAATGGTGTCGACTTCTTCTCGTATTCCATCTTGATCGAGTTGATTATCATTCTGAGAAGCGGCTATGAGTAGGTCTAGCAAAGCCAGTCTTCCTTTAAATACGGGATCTGTCATCAAATTATTCGATTAATATTAATACCGAGAATATGACTCATTATTATTAAACTATTCGATTACCTTTATTATTTTCTTCGTAAAAAATCAGATTCTCATCCATTTCTTCAACATTTTGTAAATATTTCCCCTTTGTTTGTTCGTGAAATAGTATTCTTTCTGCTATTATCTAAAATAAGAGTAATATTTTAATAAATCGATACAATTTCGCAATATTCAGATTAATTGTATTTGCTCATTTAAATGAAAAACTTACCTTTTTTGAAAAACCGTGAAGCGTTTTCAATAATTTCTTTTGTTGCCTACCACGTTGCGATAATGCAAATATTGTATCGGAATGGTACCATGGTCTTGCTATTCTATTGAATAATACATATTTTTGTAGATTTAATTCCATTTAATTGGAAATTGAATTTTTTTCTAATATAAGAATTAATATTTACCTATAGACCGCTATTCTGCCGAAATCATGAACGGCATGGCGATATTTAGTTTCAAATTCGCCCGTTCCTCTTAAAGAGATTCCCATAGCCATTTCTACAAATTAACTTTTGTAAATAATTTTTCTTTTATAAAGATCAGTGAGTAATTATATTTAATTTAACTAACAGCATATCGCGTTTAAAGTATGTACAGGTAAAAATTCCTGTAAATCTTTGATAATCGATACTCCTTTTCCTTCTTCTTTCAGTAATGTTACGAGATACTGTGCCTCCTCATTAAAAGTGACAATAAAATGTTTAAGGATGTTAAAATGAAAGGTTGGCGTTAGAATTTTTTGTCGGTATTGTCACTTTTCTCTTATTTAGTGGAACATTTGTCGTTAAGTATTATCAAATATATTAAGTTTATGTTTGTTCATATTGTTACCTGCACCAGTTATTAATCCAGTAGAAAGCCAAGTTTGTATGAATTTGTAATATCTTTTTCTATAGGTTGGTTACTCCTTAATAATATCTTCTATCGAAATATATATTTATTCTTTTCCGTAAGATGACTTTGACAGAATACGTTCTGATCTGAAAAGGAGGAGAGAACTAAAAATTAACACTGTTTTTGCCTTGTAATTCTTATCTCAACATCTTCCGGATGTAGTAAAGTTACTAGTGGAAAAAAAAACGTCCTCACTCTGTGGACTGGATATAACTCGATATTTGTTTTCCAACATTTTTCAAGAATTTAGTCTAAAATATTAATAAAATCGTTATGTTTATATTATGGTTATGTTAAGTGACAATTACATCGAGTTGGAGAAGTTGTAAGTTAAAAGATAATTCGTTTGGACGAATTTCACTTCCGATTGAGCTTATCAATGTCAAGTTGAAATTTATATAAATTTCCTATTATCGGGTGTGTTTTTAGTACAGGAATTCGATTGGATATTCTTCCCACTTTTCCATATCTTACAAAGCAGTGCAATACAAGTGAAAGTATAGAGAAATCCAATAGGTTTGTGAAGAACATATTATCTATAAAAGAAGAAAAATGTATTGAATAGACATTTTCATAGTTACAATCGTATTTATATTCATATGTACAATATGAATATAATTATCTTGATGATTATATATAGAAAGAAATTAGATGATAGAGAAATAATCTAATATTTGCTTAGTTCGATAGTTGTGATACGTCATTTTATGTTTGTCAAAGAGTATTTGCCATACTTATAATGACGTATTTGGCAAGTACAAATATGAAATGAGTACAAGCAGAAACGAATTTATGCGACTTTACGCATAAGACATGGGGCTTTCCACATGACAATATAATCTTAATTTAATACCCAGTAATCCATGTATAATCTTTTTTTCGAAATTGTATTTTTTTATTTAATTATTTCATGGACGGTTGAGGCTCGAGAGTGTAGATATTGTTCAAGATTGATTGATTTTAGATAAATTTCAAAAATTTTTTAATAGCTTTTGAAAGCTAAATCTATCATTGTTTACAGTTGGAGAAAAATATATTAAAATAATATTATTTATACATGCATTATTGCGAAAAATGTTATCGTAATAAATATAGAATATATCTATATAATTAAAATTTTTGTCCGAACGTGCAATTTTTGGTAGAGAAAATTTTAGACTAATTTATTATTTAATTAAATTTAATTTCACTTGCGTATTTGTCAATGATCAATGTAGATTTTAAGATGCATGAATTCTATATTCTCCTTATCATTTCCAGATGTACGAATGGTTAGCGAACACATTAGCAATATGAAGAATTACTTGTGACAATGTGTAATTATAAATTGGAAAAAATGATTGGACAGTACTTATATTATTCGCAGGTTCAGATGTTCTCGTTAATAACCTTTTTAATACACTAGCAAATAGATTGCAATTGCTCCTAGATTACAATAATATTACACAAAAGTTAAATAACAAATATGTGGTTTTCATATCACTATGTTACATAATCATTTATTATTATCTAAAGACGTAAATCAGCTTTTATATTTATATTCTATATCAAAGTTTATAAAAATTATATATATGAAATATATTATATATATATTAGATGGACCGGTAAGTAATGTCGCTTTCTTAAATTAAATTCAAACGAATAAATTTTTAACAAATTTTTATTTTTAATTACAATCAAATATCGACATGCGCAGAAACGACATTATTTTTCGGTCCCCCTAATAAATATATATGTGTATATAGAATTGCAACTAAATATTCTTTGCCACTTCTTTCGGTCAGATAAATATTTTCTACACCTTTAGTTTTATTCTTTCTTTCCTCACTTATTGGATTCATTAGCACCGACAACGTTATCAGTTAAAATCTTTCATCTTAGTGACATATACAATTATTTTTTTAAATTAAAAATACACTTTCTAACAAGCCACGACGTAGAACTTTATATATTAGCCTAGTATTTATAGAAATTGTGTAAGTTTAATCTATCTGTCGATAAAGCAATTTAATGAATAAAAGTTTTGAATGTAAAGAATATTCTTTGTTATGTAAGGTAAAGATATAAAAGACCTAAAGATTATTAATGTATGGAAAAAATGAAAAAACGGATTGTGTTGTATTAACAATTTTTTTTATCTAGAAAAAATCGAATATTCGATATGAGTCATTTTATAGGAATAAATTTGACACGAAGTGGTTTTGATGAGCACAATACAAGATCTGCAATCATCTTAACGTCGTCTAGTTCATCTACAGGTTCCAAATAGAAGTTGTGCAATATGTAAGCTACTATGAGTTTGAGTTCAAGCATTGCGAATTTCTGCCCTACAAAAAGAAAAATAATACATTTATTTTGATCTAATTTCGATTACTACATGCAAGCTTTACCGATGCAGTTTCTTGGTCCTGCGCTGAATGGAATGAAGGAATAAGGATTACGTCCTTTTGTATTTTTTGGTAAAAATCTATCCGCATCGAAAACATCAGGATTTGTCCAAATATTTGGATTTCTGTGTAAGCTATAGATGTTTACATTACATATTGATCCGGCTGGGATTAAATAATTCTCTACAAATTAATATGATTACTTATTCTATTATGATTTGATAATTGCTTATATTTATATGATGATAATGATAAATCGTTAAATTATGTGAAAAATTAATTTATCACATACTCAATTGCAGATCTTGAGATATATATCGAGCTATAAAATGAATGCTTGGATATAAACGTAGTGATTCTTTGAGACATCTTTCCAAATATGAAAATTCTCTAATCATTTGAATAGTTAGTTTACAATCGCTTTGTTGCATAACCGTTTTCACTTCATTTCTTATACGTTCCTATAATAGATAATTTATTATTTACTATAGATGTATAACGCGACTCTTTCAATCGAAGATTGTTAAATACTTGGAAAGAAAATATCACCTGAACATCTTTGTGTTTTGCAAAAAGAAGCAGAGCGAAACATAACGCCATTGCCGTAGTATCGTAACCCTATGGAGATATTTGTTCTAAATTATTATTATTTTTTATTAATAATCGTAAGGAATTAACATTACAACCTACCGCAAACATAAAAGTGTCGACTTCTTCTCGTATTCCTTCTTCATCGAGTTGATTATCATTCAGAGAAGCGACTATGAGTAGGTCTAGCAAAGCCAGTCTTTTATTGAATACGAGATCTGCCATCAAATTATTCGATTAATATTAATACCGAGAATATGACTCATTATTAAACTATTGACTTATTATTAAACTCATGACTTATTATTAAACTATTCGATTACCTTTATTATTTTCTTCGTAAAAAATCAGATTCTCATCCATTTCTTCAACATTTTGTAAATATTTCCCCTTTGTTTGTTCGTGAAATAGTATTCTTTCTGCTATTATCTAAAATAAGAGTAATATTTTAATAAATCGATACAATTTCGCAATATTCAGATTAATTGTATTTGCTCATTTAAATGAAAAACTTACCTTTTTTGAAAAACCGTGAAGCGTTTTCAATAATTTCTTTTGTTGCCTACCACGTTGCGATAATGCAAATATTGTATCGGAATGGTACCAAGGTCTTGCTATTCTAATGAATAATACATATTTTTGTACATTCAATTCCATTTAATTGGAAATTGAATTTATTTCTTATATAAGAATTAATACTTACCTAGAGGCCACTATTCTGCCAAAGTCATGAACGGCATGACGATATTTAGTTTCAAATTCGCCCGTTCCTCTTAAAGAGATTCCCATAGCCGTTTCTACAAATTAACTTTTGTAAATAATTTTTCCTTTATAAAGATTAATGTGTAATTATATTTAATATAACTAACCGCATATCGCGTTTAAAGTATGTACAGGTAAAAATTCTTGTAAATCTTTGATAATCGATCCTCCTTTTCCTTCTTCTTTCAGTAATGTTACGAGATACTGTGCCTCCTCGTTAAAAGTGACAACAAAATGTTTAAGGATATTAAAGTGAAAGGTTGGCGTTAAAATTTTTCGTCGGTGTTGCCACTTTTCTCCTGTTTAGTGGAACATTTGTCGTTAAGTATTATCAAATATATTAAGTTTATGTTTGTTCATACTATAACCTGCAGCAGTTACTAATCCAGTAGAAAGCCAAGGTTGTAAGAATTTGTAAGGTATAGCTTTTTCCATATGTCTCGTACTCTTCAAAAGTATCTATGATCGAGATATATATATTCTGATTTTCATAAGATGATTTTGACAGATAACATTTAAATTGTAAAAGAAAGAAAAAAATTTTAATTAACTCTGTTATTGTCTTAAAATTATTTACCTCGACGTCTTCTGGATCAAATATACTTATTAATGAAAAGAATAATGACCACAATCTGTTAATTGGAGAAAATTCCTTATTCATTTTCCAAAGTTTTTCTAGTACTTGTTCTGAAATATTGATTAAATGTTTATATTGAATAAACTACATCGATGAATTGAAAGTTAACGGACAAAATTTTTTAAATAAAATTATTTCCGACAAAATTTACCATTGTCAACTTGAAAATGATATAAATTTCCTATTATGGGAAATGCTTTAGGTCCACCAATTCGACTAGAAATATTTCCTAATCTGCCATATCTTGTTAAGTAATGCAATAAGAATAGTATTGTAAGCAACCCTGATATTATAAAGAAGAACATCTTATCAATTCTGTGGAATAGAAAAAAATTCTTAAATAAATATCTTCAATTATATTATGCGTATAATAATATTATAATATTATTATAATATTATAATATTATTATAGTAATTATTAAATATGCAAAGAAGTTAGGTGGCAGAAAAATACTGTAATATTCGCTTCTTGTGATTCATAGAGTACGTAGTTTATATTTATCGACAAAAGTTATTAACGTATATAGAATTTTCATATTTGCTATAGATTTAATTTACGAGTACAAAAATGTATTGCACGAAAGCACTGATGGACTTACGCATAAGTGGTAATACGATTGACGTGCCTCGTCTGATTAAGATACGAATCTCTTACGAATGTCATAGTTATATTTAATTTTAAATGTAATGGCCGATGCATAATTTTTATTTTCATATTTGCGATTCTAAATGACTTTTGTTAGTATATTTCTTATTTTCACGAATAGTTGAAGCAAGAGAATAAATATTGCATAAATTTCTAATTTTTCAATCGTCTTAAATATTCAGTTTGTTAATGTATACAGAATTAAAAATCATTGTACAACGCAAACAAAAAATGTTGACGTGTCAAATGTAGAATATATTTGTGTAGTTTAGTTTTAGTCGTTAGTAGTTTAATCTAATCGTACAATTTTTTGAATAAAAAACTTTAAATTAATCAATTATTTAATTAAAATTTAATTTGACTTGAGTAATGATCAATGATTAGTACCTTTTACGTATCCGTTTTAGCTCTATGAATGATTAACGAACACAAGAGCATTATTAAGGATTACTTGCGATAATGTTTAACTATTTAATGGGAAAAATAATTAAACAACACTTACTTTCTTTATAAGTCCTAATATCTTTAGTAACAGAGTTTTCAAGACACTGAATATATAAGTGATTCGATCGGTAGAGCGTCTGAACGTTGAATGAGAAATTCTGACAGAACACGATACTTTTATTATACTATCCGTTTTTCTTATACCATCGTGTCGCATAATTTTACCTAAATATGATAATTAATCAAGGAAAAACAAGATAATAGTATCTCGTATAACGTTAATTACTTTCTTATGATTTCTTGAGTCTCTGTTACACACTACGTTCAGAAGAAAATTAAAAAAAACATATATATCGAAGTTGAATTTCTTCTGTTAAGAATATAATGTACGTTTAAGCTTGGTCATACTTGAAGAATTGACATTCTAATAATTTAATTAAAGAAAGAAATCATAAATGGGAGAGACAGATAGAGAGAGAGAGAGAGAGAAAGAGAGTGAGTGGGAGATGGGGAGGTTTACTATATTGTTCATCGTTTTTATTACATCACTAAATATATTCTATGCTTCATATATTTTTCTTCATTTTTTGAATTTTTAGCAACAAGGAACCAAATCGGTTAAATTAGTTTCATCATTGGGTTATAATTGATTGTACTTTTATATTTGATAAAAAAAAAGCGAAACAGTTTTTCTTATCTAATTGCATTTTCGAAGAGAAAAATAACGATACAAGTTTAATTAGGATTATATATTATAGATAAGCATAAAGGATTAAATTATCCTAACGCCTGATAAAATAAATCATATTTGTACACGATTATAAAATAAAATATAAAAGCTGTCATTACAAAAGTCACTTTTATGTTATCCTATACATATATGTTCTTTCCTTTTTTTTCCAGTCTGCTGCTTTTTGAAATTAATGATGGTAGTTTCTCAATAGTATAACTTTCCTTTATTTTTACATTCAAGAAGATAGAACATGTATTATTCATAGAGGAATGGGCGGTAGTATGCCGTCCGATTTCTAAATTTATATTTCTTCTTAAAGAAAAAATTATACAAATTATAGAAAGAGTCAAACAATACAAAAAAGATTAGGTTTAATGCAAATATAAAAGATAACACAGATATCTATAAATTCATTCAATTATTATCAGACAATTTACTCTTCTAGATATTTAATTTCAAATAATCAAAATTACACGTACGTTCTTACACTTTAATTTTATTCTTTTATCTTTCTTTCGCATTCGAAAAATATTGTCGATTGAAAAATATTATCGAGTGTTCTGTAGTCGTTACAGTCCGATAATCTTTACATTATGGATTCAGGGATAAGAGGATTTGCAGAATTTGACACAGAAGGAGGAATGTAAAGTAAAAGAAGAAGGGACAAGGTTTCCGAGATGTCGAGTTTTTTTCTGATTTTCTTCGAAATATCACGTAAAACTCTTTATCCAGGTTCCAAAGTTTTTGAAGCATTTGTTCTAAAATATTAGTAACTAGATATATTGTCGTAAACTAGAAACTCGAGTAAAAGTGCTTAAACTCGGACATATGTGGCCACGTGTTTTTTATCTATACGTTACCTTAGCGAGTATGTAATGACTTACAAAGGGAAGATATTTCTAATAGTGATAAATGACCCTTCGGAGAAGGTACTGCGAACAGTTGAGGGAAGCACGTAAGTATCAACACAATGAATAACTACAAAATGGAAAAGAATAAATAGACAATACTTTCATTGATCGCTCGTAATGTGACATTACTTTAATACTGAAGAATCTTTGACGAAGATATAAAACAGTTTTGTAAAACAGGTTTGTTCAATGGATAGTTCAAGTTAAAATTATTTTCGAAAAATAAAATTTTATTCGTCAAACATTTCAGCTGTTCGGAAAGAGTAAGCTTATATACACAGAATAAAAATAATAAGAGAAAATGATGTGATTATGCTAAAATTATATTAGAATAACTTCGGCATTTATATATATAGTTCACACATTTTAATTTTTTATCGTAACGACGCACACTATCTCATTAGTGACGTACTGTTATTTTATGATTATAAATTTAACTCGATGTTGTTATGAGAAGCGCAAAGTAATACCTTTCATTATTTTAACGTCGTCCAGTCCATTCGCATGTTCCAAATAAAAGTTGTGCAATATGTAAGCTACTATGAGTTTGAGTTCAAGCATTGCGAATTTCTGCCCTACAAAAAGAAGAATAATACATTTATTTTGATCTAATTTCGATTACTACATGCAAGCTTTACCGATGCAGTTTCTTAGTCCGGCACTGAATGGAATGAAGGAATAAGGATTACGTCTTTTTGTATTTTCTGGTAATAATCTATCCGCATCGAAAACATCAGGATTTGTCTAAATATTTGGATTTCTGTGTAAGCTATAGATGTTTACATTACAGATTGAACCGGCTGGGATTATATAATTCTCTACAAATAAATATGATTACTTATTCTACTATGATTTGATAATTGCTTATATTAATGATGATAATGATAAACCGTTCTATTATATGAAAAATAAATTTATCACATACTCAGCTGCAGATCATGAGATATATATCGTGCTATAAAATGAACGCTTGGATATAAACGTAGTGATTCTTTGAGACATCTTTCCAAATATGAAAATTCTCGAAGTATCGGAATAGTCAGTTTACAATCACTTTGTTGCATAACCGTTTTCACTTCATTTCTTATACGTTCCTTTAAATCAATAGATAATTTATTATTTACTATAGATGTATAACGCGACTCTTTCAATCGAAGATTGTTAAATACTTGGAAAGAAAATATCACCTGAACATCTTTGTGTTTTGCAAAAAGAAGCAGAGCAAAACATAACGCCATTGCCGTAGTATCGTGACCCTATGGAGATATTTGTTCTAAATTATTTTTATTTTTTGTTAATAATCGTAAGGAATTAACATTACAACCTACCGCAAATATAAATGTGACGACTTCTTTTCGTATTCCATCTTGATCGAGTTGATTATCATTCAGAGAAGAAAATGAGTAGGTCTAGCAAAGCCAGTCTTTTATTGAATACGGGATCTGTCATCAAATTATTCGATTAATATTTATACCGAGAATATGACTCATTATTATTAAACTATTCTATTATTATTTTCTATTATTATATCTTTTATTATTCTCGTCGGTTTTTTCGGAAGAAATCTGATTATCATTCATTTCTTCAACATTTTGTAAATATTTCCCCTTAGTCTGTTCGTGAAATAGTATCCTTTCTGCTATTATCTAAAATAAGAGTAATATTTTAATAAATCGATACAATTTTGCAATATTCGGATTAATTGTGTTAGCTTACTTAAATGAGAAACTTACCTTTTTCGAAAAACCGTGAAGCGTTTTTAATAATTTCTTTTGTTGCCTACCACGTTGCGATAATGCAAATATTGTATCGGAATGTTACCAAGGTCTTGCTATTCTAATAAACGATGTATATATTTTGTATATATGCATAATTCCATTTAATTGAAAATTGAATTTATTTCTAATATAAAAATTAATACTTACCTATAGACCGCTATTCTGGCGAAATCATGAATGGCATGGCGATATTTAGTTTCAAATTCGTTTCTCTTAAAAAAAAATCCGTTCCTCTTAAAGAGATTCCCATAGCCGTTTCTACAAATTAACTTTTATAAATAATTTTTCTTTTATAAAGATCAGTGAATAATTATATTTTATTTAACTAACAATTATATTTAATTTAACTAACGCATATCGCGTTTAAAGTATGTACAGGTAAAAATTCCTGTAAATCTTTGATAATCGATCCTCCTTTTCCTTCTTCTTTCAGTAATGTTACGAGATACTGTGCCTCCTCGTTAAAAGTGACAATAAAATGTTTAAGGATGTTAAAATGAAAGGTTGGCGTTAAAATTTTTCGTCGGTGTTGCCATTTTTCTCCTGTTTAGTGGAACATTTGTCGTTAAGTATTATCAAATATATTAAGTTTATGTTTGTTCATACTGTTACCTGCTCCAGTTATTAATCCAGTGGAAAGCCAAGGTTGTATGAATTTATAAGGTATAGTTTTTTCTAGATGTTGCGTACTCTTCAAAAGTATCTATGATCGAGATATATATATTTTGATTTTCATAAGATGATGATGACATGTTACATTGAAATTGTAACAGAAAGAAAAGAATTTAAATTAACTCTGTTATTGTCTTCAAATTATTTACCTCGACATCTTCCGGATGAATTATAGTTATTAATGAAAAAAATAATGACCACAATCTGTTAATTGGAGAAAATTCCTTATTAATTTTCCAAAGTTTTTCTAATAATTGTTCTAAAATATTGATTAAATGTTTATATTGAGTAAAACTGCATCGATGAAATGAAAGTTAACGGATAAAATTTTTTCAATAAAATTATTTCCGACGAAGTTTACCATTGTCATCTTGCAGATGATATAAATTTCCTATTATGAGGTATGCTTTTGGTCCCACAATTCGACTAGAAAAATATCCTATTCTCCCATATTTTGTAAAGATATGCAACACGAATAGGAGTATAAAGAAACCTGATATGACCAGGAGGAACATTTTATCAATTCTGTGAAAGATAATAAAATTCCTTAAATAGACTTCTTCAAGTATATTATGCGTATAATGATATTATTATAGTAATAATTGGATATGCAAAGAAGTTAGTTGACAAACAAATACTGTAATATTCGTTTCGTGTGGTATATAGAATACGTAGTTTATATTTACCAACAAAAGTTGTAAACGTATATTGAATTTTTTATATTTGCTATAGATTTAATTTACGAGTACAAAAATGTATTGCACGAAAGCAGTGATGGACTTACGCATAAGTGGTAATAAAGCTGACGTGCCTCGACTAATTAAGATACGATCCTCTTACATGACAAATGTAAATTTAATTTCACATTTGATCGCTGATGTATAAGTTATATTTCTTTATTTGCGATTCTAAATGAATTTTGATAGTGTATTTCCCATTTTTATGTACAGTTAAAGCAAGAAAATAAATATTGCATAAATTTCTAATTTTTCAATCGTCTTAAATATTCAATGTGTTAGTGTATACAGAATTAAAAATCATCGTACAACGCAAATGAAAACTGTTGACATGTAAAATGTAGAATATATTTATGTAGTTAGTAGTTTAATCTGATCGTACAATTTTGTGAATAAAAATCTTTATATTATCCAATTATTTAATAAAAATTTAATTTTACCTGATTAATGGTCAATGATTAGTATCATTTACGTATCCGTTTCAGCTGTATGAATAATTCACGAACACAAGAGCAATATTAAGAATTACTTGCGATAATGTTTGTCTATTATTATTTCCTATAAAATGGGAAAAGTAATTAAACAACATTTACATTGTTCGTAAGTTCTTATAGATCTCGTAACAGAATTTTCAAGACACTGAATTTATAAGTGACCCGATCGCTTGAACGTCTGAACGATGAATGTGATATTCTAAGAGAGCACGTTACTTTTACTCTACGAATACTTTTTCCTTATGACACTGTGTAATATAATTTTATCTATATATGATAATTAATCATTGAAGGACAAAATAATAATATCTAGTGTCGATTACTTTCTCGAGATTTCTTCAGTCTCGGTTAAAAACAATGTTCCAAAATAACTTTTAAAGTAGAATTTATATCGAAGTTGAATAATATATAATAAAATTTATTAATATATATATAAATAAATAATATTAATATATTAATAAATATTTTTATATCTTAAATAATTAAAATTTATAATTATATACCTATTTATACGGTAAGAATATATGTGCTTTCATGTTGGTCATATTTCAAGAATTGATATTTTAATAATTTAATTTAATAAAGAAATCAAAACAGGATGAGACATAGGGAGAGATAGAGATAAAGAGGGAGAAAGGGAGAGAGAGCGCGTGATAAGGAGAGTGAGTGATGAGTAAGAGAGAGAGTGAGAGAGTGAGCGAGTGGGATGGAGAGTGGGATAGAAAGTGAGCAAGCAGGAGGGAGAGAGAGAGAAAAAGAGAAAGATTGGGAGAGAGAGAGAGAGAAAGAGAAAAAGAGAATGATTGGGAGAGAGAGAGGTTTACTATAATATTTTTCTTTTTTTATTACATCACTAAATATATTCTATGCTTCATATATTTTTCTTCATTTTTTGAATTTTTAGCAACAAGAAACCAAATCGGTTAAATTAATTTTATCTTTGGGTTGTAATTGGTTGTATTTTCATATTTGATAAGAAAAACAGGGTAACACTTTATCTTATCCAATTAAATTTTCAAACAGAAAAATAACGATAGAAGCTTTATTAGGATTATATATTATAGACAAGCATAAACGATTAAATTATCATAACGGCTGATAAAATAAATTGTATCTGTATCCGATTATAAAATAAAATATAAAACTATCATTACAAATATGACTTTTATACTGTCTTATATTTATACGTTCTTTCCTTATATTTTTGTCCAGTATGATGGTTTTTAAAATTAATGGTGTTAGTTTCTCTATAGCACAACTTTCTTTTATTTTTACTAACAGTAAGACAGAACATGTATTATTCATAGGGGAATAGACAGTAATATACCGTCCCATTTTTTAACTTATAATTCTTCTTGAAGAAAAAATTATACACATTATAGGAAGAATCAAACAATACAAAAAAGATTTTATTCAATACAAATACAAGAGATAACGAAGATATCTACAAGTTCGTATAATCACGATCAGACAATTTACTCATTTCAATAATGAATTCCAAATAATCACAATTACATGTTCGTTCTTACACTTCAATTTTATTTTTACATCTTTCATTATTCACGCATCGATCGAGAAGTGACATCGACCATTCTATAGTCGTTACAGTCCGATTATTTTACATCCGTTACATTATGGATGTAGCGATAAGAGGTTTTGCGGCATTTGTAACAGAAAGAGAAATGTAAAGGAAAAAAACGAGAGGCAAGTTTTCAAAGACACCGAGTTTTTCTCTGTTTTTCTTCGAGATATCACGAAAGTAAAATGGGTAAATCGAGCAAAAATGAATGATTGGATTACCTTGACAATGTTAAACTGATGTATCTCGTAAGATAAATGGATTGAAAGCAAGGAGGTTTAGAAAAGAATAAGAATATATACACAGATTAAAAAAAAACAAAAGAAAAGATATGATTTTGCTAATAATATATTATAATAGCTTCCTTCGTACATAAAGTATACACATTTTAACTTTTTGTCGAAACGGCGCATACTATCTCATTATTTTTCATTTACTATCTATTTACGATATGGATTTCATATTTTGTTAAGAACAAAATATTCATTTATAAAAAATATTCTATATTATATATATAATCGCTATGATTATCTTGTTATGATATTCATAAATTCATTAAAAACAAATTAAATGATTAGTGCAGTAATAAAAGAATTGGATTGACTCACCGATAAAAAAAGAAAAAAAAGAGAAAATGAAGCAGACAGGTTCCCGAGATGATAAATTTTTTTTATTTTTTTCGAGACATGATGAAGGCAAAATGGAATCTAGCAAACAATACTATTTGGATTAATTAATACTTTGAAATATGTTACATCATTGTGTCAGGTATGAATGAATTGAACAAAATAAGGAATGAGAGAAAAGAAAAAAAAGAGAAAATACATACAGAGATTAAAAATAAGCGGAAAAAAAATTTGATTATGTTTCGTATTCCAACATTATACATATTATAATTTCGCCTTATAGATCACGCCATCGAAATTATATATGCAATCTCGGTAAAGATGACGTACGATTATTTTATAGGTATAAATTTGACTCGAAGTCGTTTCGATGAAAGTAATATAAGATCTAATATTTTAACGTCATCTAGTTCATCCACAGGTTCCAAATAGAAGTTGTGCAATATATAAGCTACCATAAGTTTGAGTTCAAGCATTGCATATTTCTGCCCTACAAAAAGAAGAATAATACATTTATTTTGATCTAATTTCGATTACTACACGTAAGCTTTACCGATGCAGTTTCTTGGTTCTGCACTGAATGGAATGAAGAAATAAGAGTTACGTCCTTTTGTATTTTCCGGTAAGAATGTATTTGCATCGAAAACATCAGGATTTATTCAAATATTGGTCTTTTCCCAGAAGGTATAAACTTTCAAATTTATAGAGTTTCAAATACGAGACAATCTGCTTGTTTTCCAATTGCTTATTTTACAATAACCATTTTTTTTCTATTTCTCTAATGAGGTTAGAAGATATTATAGCTCATTATTATAAATTACGACAAAATATTTATGAATATTAAAGCGGAAATAGATATCAATATTTTTCGTCTTTTTTACCATTTGTTATGTCCCGATTGATACTTGACACGTTAAATATTATGAGATGTATCAGATCTTTCTTCCTCTAATCATTATTTATATTTATTATAAATCCAATGAAAAGTCAAGTATTTCTACGTATATATATATTATACGTACAAATATATATATTATACATATTTATATATATATATATATATATATATATATATACATATATAAAAAGCACTTTATTAACGAATATAATTATATTGATAATCAAATCTAAGAAAAAGTTAGACAAAACAAAAATATTTTATTAAAATATAACTATATAGTTAGAGTTTTAACACGATCATATTACAGAAGAAATTTTACAAATAAATTAATTTACTTTTATAAATATTTATAAGTATTGTAATATAACCGCATAGCACTTATGCGTTTAAAATTGCATGAATCAAATTGTCTTTTTAATTGTATCAATGTGTGATAATGCATTATGAATATTAAGGATTATTTGTATAAGAACATATAATAATAAAATGGAAAAATATAATTAAATATCATTTATAATATTTCCTCGTTTAATTATTTCTCGGTAGCAGAAATTTTTATGGATTGATTTCATTAAAATCATTATATTATGTCGCATGATCTTTGGAACGTTGAATAAATAATTCTCGAGAGAAAAGAGAGATAATTGTGTGTAAAAATATTATACATGTTAACTCGCAGTTGCATAATTGCAAAACGTATAATGATGTATTTTAAGTATGAATATTTCTATTTAGCTTTATATATGATATTAATATTATCAGCTCGTAAATACTTTAGAATATTCGCGACGCTTGATAATATTCGTATAAATATATTCTGAATCTTCAATCATTTAAATTACAACTTTTTTTTCTTTTTTCTTTCAACAAATCTTAATTTAAATTTTTAACTAAATTAAATCTTAATTTTTAACTTTTTTTTTAAATTAAGATTTAATTTACTTAAAAATTTATAATGCATAAGATATGCTTACATAAGTTGAACTAACTAATTAAATGATAATAATAGGAATAATTTTTTAAATAATTTATCGAAAATTAATATTTTCAGTCATTTGATTTTAATGACGAAATGAAAATCCATCTGAAATGTAAATTTATTATATATTCAGCTATAAATCCTAAAATATTAGACTAGATATAAAATAAATACTTAGATTTAAAAGAAATGTAATATGCAATAAATTTTTCCTTAGATTCAATATCTCTTATTGAATGAACGAATTTATTACTTATAAAGTCGAAAGTACTGTCGAAAGTAAGATTGATTTACATGCTATCCTTTTTATGTTTTTTATGGTACTCATGAGTACTTATGGTGCAAATATATACTTTTTTTTTATTTTAAAAGAAATATTGTGAGGATAATTATATCTACAGAAGAGGCGAATTGAATGAATTCTTTCAAATATACAAATTTTATGAAAAGATGAAAAAAAATGCATCTATTACATGTATTTACATACAATAAATATAATTATCTAAATGTGCAATGAAATTACATAACAAATTAATATTTTAATATTTGATTAGTGTGATATTGATTTAGTGTGATTATCGTTTTATTTTCCGGTCCAAATTATAAATATAAAAATAATTTTCGTCATTACAAAATTTAATACCAAATTTAATAAAAGGGTAGAGCTATTTTAGTAAAAGATCAGTCGGTTTAGTAGATCCTCATTATACCGATCGGTGAGTAGTAGTATCATGTCTTGCTTAACAAAATCTTAGTCGATAAGAGTTAGTTTGATCGTAATAGTAAAGCAGTATTTTCCCAAATGAAATTCAGTCGGTTAAAGTAGATCTTCGTGTGCTCTTAATCGGTAAACTTCAGTCGATAACAATAGATCCCTTTTTTACTAATCGGTTTTTACTTTCAAAATAATTACTTTTATGGTATACATATGCATACACATGTATACATAAAAATGTCATAAAAAATTGAGATTAAATCAGAGTTTACAAAGAATAATGTAATATTACGTTTAAGGAAAAAAGTAAAAGGATTTAATTAGATAATTATGTCGTAACCACAATGTCTGATATTTTTCTAAATGTTTTCTAAAGAAAGAATTATAATTTTATTCGAACGATTTAATTATGATATTTAAATATTCGTTAATAATGATTATAAACCGGATAACAAAATATTTACATTAGTGTGCATAGAATCAATTAAGGAAGTCCAATGAATATAATTTATCCAATAATTGTCGATAGATTCGTTAAAACCTTAGATATAAAATTGTATTGCTATTGTTTTATTCATTTTTGAGTAGTTGATGTATACTATTCAAACGTGAGACTTCAGAAGAGTAATTTACTTGTACTACTTTAGTGATCCAATTAGTAAACATGCTGGTAACATATACTTACCTTAATGTATACCTCACTTATATCCTTTCTGCTCGATTTGCATCATATAGCGAAACACTTATGTCCAACATTAATTTGATTAAACTTGATGATTTGATTAAATTTGATTAAACTTTATTCTAAATATAAAATTATATAGATATTAAATATTCATTTACTTTGATGTTTTTTCCATAGAAATATAATAAAAATATCATAATGTTAGAGAGAGAGAGAACACTAATTTATATGATTTATAGATGATATGAGTTGGAATTTGTTAGTGCTCTTTGGAATTTAATGATTAGATCAATTGTAGATGTAGAAAGTGCTAATAAATTCACGAATAAACATATTATGTAAAACCGATGAAGATGCTGACTTCATAAAAAAGATTCATTAGTACGATTAACGAAAGGAATTTATCGAGGTCAGAAATTCTCTTAAACAAAATAAAAAAAATAGAAAAATCAATTAAAAATGTTTTCCTCCATCAACGATGACTCCTTCTTTTTTTTTTCGAAAAGAGAGAGAAAAAGAGAGGGTGAGAGAGAGAGAGAGAGGGAGAGGGAGAGAGAGAGAATACGAAATTCTAATCTCGTAGTATTTATTACAATATCATTCACGTTACTTTGTATTAAAAAGAAAACGTGACCGAGCTGTTTCATTGTAATACCGAGTCATATTTGAATTGTAAATAATATAACTCCCAAAAATAAAAATAATTCATTTCATATTCCGAAATCTTAATTTAACGTTAATGTTACGTTCGTAATATATAAACTTGCTAGTTTATTGTTACGGGTTTATTATGATGGAAGAATTTAAAGGAGTAAAGATCTTCGATGTCACGTAAAAACGGGATCCTTCGATTGATATACTACTAAATTCAACGAAAAAAATATAATCTCGAAAATAATGTCGAATTATCGAGTTGATTAATACGATTTATTCTAAAAAATCAATCCTTTTAGATCGATGATCAAAACAGAACGAATTAAAGAGAGAGAGAGAAAAAGAGAGAGAGAGAAAAAGAGAGAGAGAGAGAGAGAGAAAGAGACAGAGAAGAAAAAAAAGAAATCTTAAAGGATATCATAAAATATTATCGTCAAATTAGAAAGAAAGAAAGAAAGAAAGAAGAAAAGCACATTAAAGACAATACTACTCGTCGACGACGTGGCATATTACAGATATGTATATATGTATGTAGATATGTATAAACTCGAATAGAAAAGCAAGAGAGGATGGTTGGGTGGTGGAAGAGGGATGAAGGGTAGGTGGTTTGTTGCAGGCCACCAACGAAACGGTGCCGACTCCGGCGAACGGCGCTAAATAATCATAACTCAGAGAGACATTTGTAACGCCAGCCTCTCGGTCGTATTTATCGCTGTTGTTGGACGGTTTGTTGCAGCAATAACGGTAATGGGCCTCTCCGCCCACCATACCCCCTCCCTTTACATCCTCTCCAGCGTCCTACCCTCTTACGCTCTAACTCTCCTCCTCTTTCGTCTACCCCTTACCAAGCGATTTATCCTCGGGTAATTAGCACGGCTAATAATTAATGTGGCCGCGCATTGTGCTAATTATCACCGGGAACCTTTTAAGAAATGAAAGAACATCCGAAATAAAACAAAAAAGGACAGGGGGTAGGGGGAGGACGGCTGCTCAAGTGGGATGGAAAGAGAAAGAAGAGGAAGAAAAAAGAAACGAGGAGGAGGTGGTAGAGAAGAAGGAGGAGGAGGAGGAGGAGGGTTTACTACGACGAGGAAAGAAGACGATATTTATCGTGCTTAAGGACTTTGCCGTCTGCGACTCCGACTCTGGAATTGTGCAAATAAAAGAACGTAATAGCGAGAGCGGAATGATATCGCGATGTTCTCTCTCTCTCTCTCTCTCTCTCTCTCTCTCTCTCCATCTCTCTTTCTCTTTCTATCTTTCATTCTCTCCTTCTCCCTCTTTCTCTCTTTTTTCTCTCTCTTTCTCTTTCACTTTTTCTCTTAGCTATCGCGTTACTTAAAATATTCATCATTTCGACGTGCTTGATTTCGATGCAGTCTGGCAAGTGTTCGCCTCGTGATTGCTGGAATAAAACCTGAGTGCCTGAGTATGATCGAGTTTATAATACCACTTGCTTGTTGAATAACGAATCGGTATGATCGATAACAAAATACTCGTTCGTTTACTTAGTTACGTTTAAATACGTTATTATCTGTTTAATCATATAAACCCCCCTCGAACGTCCCGTTGAATTTTCTTTGATTTGATACTCAAAAATCCAACCTAAGATAATAATATGAATTTGCGTAGAATCGACGAGTTTTTCCTAATATGTTTCATTGACACGATAATCGAATTGATATTGAAAATGATAAATTGATATCAATTAATTGATTATTATTGAATAGATCAAATCGAGACATTGAAAGTATATGAGTCAACAAAAAAGAAAAAAAGAATAAAAAGGAAATAAATTAAAAACAAAAAAAAAACGAAAAAGGAAAAGAAAAAAAGAAAGAGGAAAAATAAAAGAAGAAAAAAAAATTCGCTCATAATCGAGTAATAAATTGTTGAAACGATTATCGACATCACCAAATCGTTGCTTGTAGATCCTTTTCTGATATGTTTGCAACCTCTGGCTTATATAATATTTTGAAGCGAATGCAATAGGTAATAGGGTCCTCTCCTGTAACACATAAATGCTTATGTGCTAGCGAAACATAACCTGCCTACATACAGTGTGTGAGCTCATACAGACTACGGCCAACGAAGCCAAGCAGCTATCCATCAGGGTGCTTTTGTCGCCCTAATGAGAGCTTGAATTATTCAGCTTAGCGAACCCCACCTCTTGCACCTTTCCATCCCTACCTCCTCGACTTCCTCTCCTTCTCTCTCTCTCTTTCTCTCACTCATTCATTCACTCACTCTCTCTTTAGCCTTAAGAGTCGTCCGTTCGTATCCCGTTACCTTGCGTATTCGTTTCTTCCCTTTTTTTTCTCCTCGACCATTCGCTTTACGGAATTTGTAAAAAAAAAAAAAAAAAAAAAAAAAAGTGAAAAGAAAAAACAAGTAAAAGGAGGATAGAAGAAGAAGAAAAAAAAAAAAAGAAAAAGAGAGAAAGAAAAAACGGACTTCTCGAAATAGGCACTTATACACATCGTTCGTCATCGTAACTGACATCCAGCTGACCTCTTAATTTCAAAGAAACCAAACTCAGTGCGAATTTCCAAGAGAATTCGACCAACCACGGACATAGTTTAACTAACGTTACAGGGATCTTATTACTATGAATATCGTACTTGTAAATTTGTAATTAATAATTGTTTTCATTTTTCCTTCTCTCTCTCTCTCTCTCTCTCTCTCTCTCTCTCTCTCTCTCTCTCTCTCTCTCTTGAAAGATATAGCTCTGGTAATATTATTATTTTGCCTTTCTACGTATGAAGAAAGAGAGGAAAATAATTCTTGGTGATGGAAAACGCTCTCTCTCTCTCTCTCTCTCTCTCTCTCTCTCTTTCTCTCTCTTTCGCTTTAACGTAAGAAAACAGAGATTTCTCATAATGTATTTACTGCAATTTCACCAGCGAACAAGTTTCTCGTGAATTTTAAAATGTCGAGTTGCCCGTTTGAGTTTCTCTCTCCCTCTCTCTCTCTCTCTCTTTCTATCTATCTATTTATTTCTCTCTCTCTCTCTCTCTTTCTATCTCTCTTTTAAAAAGAGTGGCGTTGGGTATGCTGTAAATGCTTCAGGTGCCCCTAAGACATCGTTTTATCTCGTCTGAACGTATAAATACGAGCTTTTCCCGTCCGCGACCTCTTTCATACATACATAGAGTTTTCTTAGTATTGCATACGCGGTTTTAGGCATCTATGCAAAGCTCAAAAGCTCATTTCCACTGAGATAATTGCACTGTGATATCGCGAGACTGCAACCCTTTTTCCTTCCAACACGAAAAGAAAGAAATAAAAAGAGATAAATGGAGAGAAAGGGATAGAGACAGACAGAGAGAGAGAGAGAGAGAGAGAGAGAGAGAGAGAGAGAGAGAGAGAGAGTAAGAAAGAGAGAGAGAGAGAGAGGGAGAGAAAAGTCTTGCAGATGTGTCGACGACGGCTTTTATTAAAGTTTTCCTCCCTGACGTTACGCGCTACTTTTACGTTACCATTTTATGTTTAAAACTTTCGAGTCCTTAAGTCGATAAAGTTTTGCACTAATCACTTCCTCTCTTTCGTTCTTCAAGATTTTCGTCGTTAGTGCGGCTCTCACGTCGAAAATTCTTCCCGAAAGCGTGCCGCGATCATGACACGGCTTTTACATTATGTATAAAACGTTCTTAAATTGAACGCTTATCAAATAACATTATAATAAATATTTAATCGCAATTATTAATCGAACGTTTCGATCATTATCGCCGTCGTGTTGCGAATATTTTTCGCGATCATTCTCTTTTTCTTTTCCTTTTTCTTTTTTTTCCTCTCTCTCGACCACAACCACCACCCCCCAGCCGAACCCCCGTACCCCTTTCTTTTTCTTCAAACTTTATTATTAACACCGGAGTGCAGCACGTTTAAACGAATTAAAATTTTAATCTCACCTTTTAATCGAAAGCTCGCTCGAGGCATTTTCGAATTTTAACGCATATAGACACCGAAGATTTAAAAGGTCGGCCCCGTTTTATACGAAGTGCAATATGAACGTTAATTACAAATATATATTACCTACGAATGAAAGATTATAAAGTAAATAGAGAGAGAGAGAGAGAGAGAGAGAGAGAGAGAGAAAGAAAAAAAAGAAAAGCGGAAAAAAAATTTTTTGTAATTAACTCGCTTAATGTAGTTGCTTTATCGAATACTTTTACGTTATCGCTAACTCTTTCGTACTTGGAAAAATTTTGCGATTTAGTTGCGGAAAATTGTATATGAGAGAGAGAGAGAGAGAGAGAGAGAGAGAGATAGAGAAAGAGAGAAGTATTTTATGTAGAAAGAAAAGTAGAGTAGAGTAGAGTAGAGTAGAGACCGTGGAAAGAAGATGAAGTACCCTGGAGAAGGAATGCATAGATCTACGTGTATAACTACCGCGAAAAAGATGGGATGGGGGGGTCGATGGAAAAGAGATCGAGTAATGGATGGTAGGGAGGAAGAGAGAGAAAGACAGAAACAGAGACCGAGGTAGAAATAGAGACAGACAGAGAAAGAGAGAGAGAGAGAGAGAGAGAGAGAGAGAGAGAGAGAGAGAGAGGGAAGGAGAGAGTGAGAGAGAGAGAGAGAGAAGAAGAAGAAGAAGAAGAAGAAGAAGAGGGAGAGAGAGCAAGTCGAATGGGCCGCTACATCCGGAAAGCTATTATAGCCGCTCGAGCGAATCTCTATTAAAACGTGTTTACACTGGCTTAGGGGTTGACTGAAGCCGCCCCTACTAGTACCTGCCTTCAACCAACTCCGTTTCGTAGCATTTCTACGTGCGGCGTACGTAGGGTGCGCGCGCAATCCACTCTACTTGACTACGTGTTCGTTTACAATGTTGGTGGTAGTAATAGTGATAGTTGTGGTAATGGTAGTGTTGGTGATGATGGTAGTGGTGGTGCTAGTGGTAGTAGTAGTGGTGATGGTGGTGGTAGTAGTGGTTGTAAAGAGCTATATATACGGAGTAATGCCTATCTAATTGTCGCGTGTATGAATAGTGAATCCCGGAGCACTCGAGGCTATGAGCCAGATCCGAGCTAACACAAGGGGGGAGCCATATGAGCTAATCTATATTATGATAGCTCGACCTCCGGGCCTGGTGCTTTCTCTCCCTATCTCTTTCTCTCTCTCGCTCTCTCGCTCTCTCTCTCTCGCTCTCTCGCTCTCTCTCTATTTCTCTCTATTTCTCTCTAACTCTCTCTTTTTCTCTCTGTCTATCTATCTATCTTTCTCTCTCTCTCTCTCTCTCTCTTTCTCTTTCTCCCTAAACCTACATGAGCACACGCTATATATTTTCGTGTGTGTTGTCTGCTCGTAAACGGTACACGCGATTACACCTACATAACCAGCTCGTCGGAACCGGCCCCTTACGTATTATTGCCTATCAGTGCGGGAGGGTTGCTCGCCCTCATCCCAACTCACGACACTATATCTTCTGACGAGGTTACATTACCCACCGATTCTTCTTCGTTCTCCGTTATTTCATCCTCCTCGGGGTCTATCTTTTCTCTCTCTTTCTCTCTCTCTCTCTCTCTCTCTCTCTCTCTCTCTCCCTCTCTCTCTCTCTCTCTCTTTTGGTTCTCTTTCCTTGTCCTTCTTAGTATGTCAGTGTCTTCTTACTACGAATGTGAAATCACCGAACTATCGTAAATTCATACGATCATCCCTTTCCAATCTTTCATTAATATAGTAGTTATATTTTCTATGCAATAGTATATAAATATTATTCATTAGAAAGGACGAATTTAATTAAAGAGAAAATAGAAAAATGAAACAATGACGAAATATCAATTATATGTGAGATGAATCAGAATAATCAGAACGATTCTTGTTCTCACGAGAGAATTTCAATAAGAAAAAAAAAAAAAGAAAGAAAGAAAAAACATGATCTGTCCCATACGCGTGTCCCATACGCGTGGACAAGATGTTTATCTGAATTATCTGCATTGGGAAAGTATAAAATTACATATTTATCTATCCTACGTTATAGTTCCTTTCCTTTATTCTTTTTTCTTTTTTCTCTTCGTAAAGGTCATTTCGATGCGTTTAATATCTACGAAGTGACATGTGGAAAGTTCATGATACATATACAAGAGAACACAAAATGTATCCTGTTTCTTAGTATGGTCGAGGATCGAGAACGCATTTCAAAGCATGTAATCGGTGGGGCGTCACAGTTGGAAGTATATGGCGGCATTTCGGAGCGTCGAGACGCCGGACGTCGCAATCCAAACGTCCCCGCCTCCTTCTCTTCTCTTTCCCAATCTCTCTCTCTCTTTCTCTTTCTCTCTCTCTCTCTTTCTCTCTCTCCTTGTCCACCATTGTGATGGTAATGTTTCCTAGGAAGGGCTGCACTCTCTCATGGAAAAACGCGTCTCTTTTAAATAAATCGCATCGCCCCGATGAATTACGAGATATACTAAGCGATATCTATCCATCATTGCGATTTATCTTAGCGTAGTTTCTTCGAACAACCTTATGCTTGGTCATTCCTTCTAACAAATAGGTTACTTTAAAAATATCGTGAATTATTAATCGCACGATTAAGAACATATATATATATATATATATATATATATATATATATATATATATATAAATATATATATAAATATATATATATATATATATTTATTTAATTTTTCTTCTTGAAGAGAAAGAAAAATAAAAGGAGAAAAAAGAAAAAAAGAAAAGAAATGTAGATGGCAATAAATATTTTTAACTTTCAAGTTCGTTTAAATGCTAAGAAGAAAAGTGAAATAATAATGGAAGAAAAATCACTGATATAGCGTCAAAAGTCGTTTAACCACGGTGTTCACTTTTAAAAAAGAATATGATGATTTTTTAATTCGAAAGATATATGCGTGGCACGAATACATGATGAGCAACACAAAGAGACAGGGTACACGTGAAGAAAATCGAAAAGTTGGAAGACGTTGTAAGAGAGAGAGAGAGAGAGAGAGAGAGAGAGAGAGAAAGAGAAAGCGAGAGAAAGAGATAAAGAAAAAGGGAAGGTAAGGAAGAAGGATGAAAAGGCACGATAGAAGGCACTATAGATACCGGAAGGCAAGAACTAAGGCTGGGTTGAGGGCGCCATTACGTCCGGCCACCCTTCGGTCCTCCACTTACCCCTAACGACGTTCCGGGCAAATAAAAGTTGATTTCTCTTCCCTCTCGCTCCTCTTCGCTTTGCTCTCAGGCTTTTTCACCCAGCTTCCCTCTCTATCCTCTCTCTGTCTCTGTCTCTCTCTCTCTCGCACTTTTTCTCTCTCCCTCTCTTTCTACCTATCTATCTCTATCTCTATCTCCCTCTATCCCGCTTTCTTTCTAGCTCTTTTCCTCTCGTTTTCTCTGGACTCTCGCCTTCTTTCTTTTTTCTTCACTTTACGGAGTCTCACCGCTTTATCTTTTTAGGTGCCTTCCGCCTCATCAGCCAGCACAGTGGCAGCATTCATTGGTATCTCCGTACGTGAGACGAACCTGAGTTCACAGAGGAAAAATTAAAAAAAAAATATAAATAAATAAATGAATAAATAAATAAATGAATAAATAAATAAATAAAAAATAAGAAAAAAATAGAAAAAAAGAACGTATCATATATTTTCCGCTCGAATCGATCCACCCGATGACGATCGGATAATTCGATGATCGGTTTTATCACGGCTTACGAATTTTTCACGCTTTTACTCTACGCATGTGATTTTACCTTGCTTTTCGATGCTGAAAATCAATTACACTCCATTTCGAATAATTAGTACACTGATGCGTTACCGTTGAATAAGCAAAGAAGACAAAAAAAAAGCAAAAAAAAAAAAGGAAAGAAAAATAAACGGAAAAATACAAGACAATGAAGATTTTATTTCGAAATGTCGTTACATATTGATATTTCACGTTCTCTCGGTCGCATCTCTCTTTGGATTCTTCGAATTTCGCATAATTATCTCTGGAATATGCGTCATTAAAAATGGACATTATTTTCAGTCCGATAAATGTATCTTTGATAACAAAAAAAATTAATTTTCAAATATAAATAATCAAGGTTAGCCTTTATCATATCCATAATAATTATTTTTATTTTAACGTGTACCTGATTATTTTTTGTATCGTATATTTGTATTATTAAAACAAAAAAAAATAAAAATCTATTTACACACCTATGTATTACGATAATTGAAGGATGGAGGATGTATCGAGTATTTTAATTAATCTTTAAAATTCATCATCGACGTATGCAATTTGATGAATTTCATTTATGATTATAGTTGAAGGGATTCGTTTTTTTGTTTTAACTATGACTTGCGAGAAATGATTATTAATTATTTAATTATCTTTTATTATCTTTAAATTTTTTTTTATTTTTTTAAACTACCTGTTTATTTACTCATTCCCTTTATCGGTTCCCACAGGTATAAACCGATACCGACACGTGGTGATACGGGACGACGCGATGCGGAAACCGCACGAGAACGCGCAAATATTATCGCCGCAAGGAGACCTTTTCCCTCCCTCGTCCTTTCGTATAATGGAATTATAAATTCAATACTGGCCACCGAACGCACCTGAGTCTCCTTTCCTCGAAACACCGATAGATTTCTCTTTACCCTTCTCTTCCACCATATATATTCCCCGTTAGTATAGAGTAGTTCATTTGCATCAGTGGCCAACCACTCGCCATCCTAATAATTGTCCGCATGCGGCCATCCGTATTTCGGACATCTCTCTATCTCTCTCTCTCTCTCTCTCTCTCTCTCTCTCTCTCTCTCTCTCTCTCTCTACCTATCTATCTATCTATCTATCTATCTCTATGTCTCTTGCATGAGTTCCTGATAAACGATCTTTCGCCTCTATGATCTATTCCCTTCACCATTCTCTTCGAATGTAGGTATACTTTGATAATTATAACCATGGCTGCATTTGTACGATCAACAAACGTTAAATATATCGTTGTTGTATATATATATACTTATTTATTTATAAAAATAATTAATAATAATTTCAAACGTTAATTCAATCGACAGATAATTTTTATTATCTCTTTGTAATATAATATCTGATTATACCATCATTATTTATATCATTACCGTTAAACATGATATGTCGATGTAAAAGTTTTATAAATATAAGATTAAGTTTATCTTGGTTATATGAATTTACATCATTAACTTTGATAACAATCTGCGATGGTAACAATCAATGCACACGTAACATTCAGTACTATACGGATGACAGATCCTTCGGTATAGCCGTATTATCGAGATTGTACCCTCACCGCCTTCTCTTCTCCCTCCTAATCCTCCTCTTCACTCCTTCCTTTTCCTTCCCCCTCTCTCTCTCTCTCTCCCTCCCTCTCTTTCTCTCCATCGTCCATCTACCCATCTATTTATCCTTCCATCTCTGTTTCCGTGCCTCTGTCGATCTACTTCACTCTCTCCCTCTCTCTCTCTCTCTTTCCCTCTCTCTCCCTCCTTCTCTCTCTCTCTCTCTCTCTCTCTGTCCAATCACACCGGTAGCCGCTAAGTGCGATCCATTACGCGTAATGGAATGCGCCAATTATAACATTTGCTGAATAATTGCCGGACGTTCGGCTGCGCCTGCCGATGATGCAGCCGAGCACACAGGGTATATACGCGAGAGAAAGGGAGACCAAAGGGATGTGCCAGAGAAACGGGAGGGGGGTAGGGGATGGTGTTCAAGCTCGCTCGATAACTCACCCACCATAATACCCACCTACCGGGTGAGTCGAGCATAAACCGTTGATAACTCGTACCCCTTTTTGTCGGCTCAATTTTCGTGGATATCGTTTCGTAAATGGGGAATAGTGTAGGGGTGAGGGGGAAAAAGGATTATTGTTATTTAGATCTATGAGCTTTCGTTCTTTCGAGCTTTCTTCTTTTTCTTTTTTCTTTTTTTTCTTTTTCTTTCGTTCTTCTTGATTTTTCTCTTTTCCTTTTTTATTTTCTTTTTTTTTTTGCTTTTTTCTTTTTTCACTCTTGAATCCTCCCAGCGTTATGTTATTTCTCGAAAATTTCAACGAAGCGCAATAGATAAACGATATGAAAATAATATTGATAATAGGAATACATTGAAATATTGTATATAGTGTTCTCAATTGTGTCGAGAGGAATGAATTTTGAAGGAGAAAAAAAGTATAATAGAAGTTGTCCATTATTTTTTTTCTCCACGATAAATAACGAAATTAAAAGTCGAAAAATTTCCCGTTGAAAAGATTTTCATTGGGCATATTGCTTAAGTGAAAAAGGGAAATACTTTGATTAAAATGTTATTGCGTATACCACCCGGTATGTACAGCTGCGAGGGCAAACATCAAATAAATCACTTAATAAATTTTGCGGAAGTGGTGGCAAACTCTAAAAGGCCACCAGCCCTGCTGCTTCCCAGTGATGTCTCTGGACCGTCGCTTTGGGGTAGTTTATTACTTTATTTTCATCGATATCTTTTTTTCGGTTTTACCGTCTGTCCGTCCATCGGTTCATTACAAGCAACTCGATCGACAAACCGATAAAAATATTTCTCGTGTTCTCGTGGTTAAAAAGGAAAAAAAAAAAAAAAAGAAAAATCATTAAATAAAAACACATAGCTTAACGTATCTATGGATAACAGTATGAGCGATAATTGATCGAGAGGAATGTAATTATGACTTGCATTTTAATTATCTTATACACTCGTCAATTATTATTTATACTATAATAATGAGTATAATGCGCTCGTTAAATGTATTTCAATATTTATTTGTTGAGCTATATAAAAGGAGATAAAAAAGACAATAAGGAAAATAGAAGAAACACGCGTAAAATTTCATTCTAATAATCACGAAAATCTCATCCAATTGTTTCAATGGACTTTCTACGTTTGATTATAACGTAATTGAAAATGTCGGAAGTTTTTGTATAAAATTCTCGTAGTAGCTATTGGTTATATGTAATCTACATCGTTTCATGCGCTTTCTCCGACCGTTTTGCGTAAAAACGTTCGTATAGCAGGATATAACAGAGTTATACAGGCTGCATTTTTCCATCGGATGGCCCGCAGATCAAAGTGCAGTGAATGCGTATAAAATGTTAGTAATGCGCGCAATATAAAATGTTATTTATAAAGCTACTATTGATGGAAAGAGTTCCATCTGTAGGGATGAAATTCCATTAGAAATTTCCGAGTACATTTAACGTATACAAACGTAAGTTCGTGTTAATCCGTTCGCTTTCAACGCTTCCTCTTTTGTACTCTTTTCTCTCTCTTTCTCTCTCACTCTCTCTTTTTTTTCTTTTGTATTTCTTTTTTTCTCCCACCCTCTCCTCTTACTGGCAAGCTTTTCCCACTTCGCGAAATCCACGTTGTTATCGTTTTTACGTGGAAAAAGTTTAAACTTACTAATGTAATATTCAGAATTCGACATAATAAAAATATTATTTCGCTAGACCGTTACTAATACATTGGACGATTTTCTTTCGTCAGGAGATAGAAGGTTCAGAGAGAGATAGAGAGAGAGAGAGAGAGAGAGAGAGAGAGAGAAAGAGGGAGAGAAAGAGAAAAAAAGAGAAGACATGACAATAAAAGAAATAAAAAGTTAATAATAAAAAAAAAGAAAAAAGGAAAGAAAGAAACAAAAATAAAAAAAACAAAAAAAACAAAAAAAACAAAAAAGGTAAAAATAAGAGATCGTGATATGTATCCTAGTGATAATGAAGATCCCTGGAGCACGGCGAACATTTGGAAAACGTTATCCATGCTTTTTCATGGACGACGTAGAGGAGTTTTGCGTAAAAACGTCGTTTGATATACACCACGTTGAGTGATCGCGTTAATAGAGGGGCTGCGTTTTTTTCATCATTAATCCGTGCCGATCAAAGTGCAGAGTGGAACCAACAGCGGCGAGTAGAGTCGGTACTTCCGGCGGACAGATTGATAAAGCGAAAGAGGAAGATATATATATATATATATATATATATATATATATATATATAGAGAGAGAGAGAGAGAGAGAGAGGGAGGGAGTTGAAGAGGGGGAGACTAGTCGAAAACTACGTTAGTGCGCGTGTTTTCGCGCGATTCAATCCGCGGTGAATTAACCAACCGAGGAAAACCTCGTTACCTTCGAACCGACGAGACCAGGCTTCATTCCGTTCCGTTTCTGCTTTCTCGAAACTCGAAATGACCTATGTATGTATGAATGTATTATATGTATTTATATATATTTACGTATGTATACGTATGTATGTACGAGCATTCATCTTTTAAAATAAACGTCGAAATGTTTTCAATAGCAAATAATTAAACTATTTAAAAAAAAAGATCTTATATAATATAAAGTTTAGATAATATTCGGAATTTCTTAATGTACACCCTGTATATACATACATACATACATATATATATGTATGTATATGTATATATGTATTATATATATGTATATGTATATATGTATGTAGATATTAGGTATCAGGAGCGTAATATACGACTACCAATATTTCTCGAAACGAAGGACAAGTAGGAACGGCCACGAAGTGGATTTGAAAATTGAAAATCATTGCGGTTTCTGATCCCCTTAGTTTCACCAGACAACCTCGATAAATTCTCTCCGTTCTCGTCTTCTCGGTGAAGCTTTATCCTTTATAAGACGTTATACCGGATATCCTTTCCAAGAGATTTCTCTTTCTCTCTCTCTCTCTCTCTCTCTCTCTCTCTTTCTTTCTATCTTTCTATCTCTATCTTTACCTCTATCTCTATTTCTATTTCTATCTCTATCTCTCTCTCTCTCTCTCTCTCTCTCTCTCTCTCTCTCTCTCTCTCTCTCTATCTCTTTATCTTATTCTTTCTCTCTGATATTTCGATCCTTAACACGGTATCATTTTTATCGATACTCTTTCGAATCCTTTTTCATAAATGCTTTTATCTTCGATAATCTAAAAGCTTTTTTTTTATATACATTAACGACAACTCCTAACGCAGATTTACGAGCATATTAAAAGGAAAGAAAACTGGAGGAAATATTTTTTTTTTCTTCTTCTTTCTTCTTCTTCTTCTTCTACTACTTTTTATTATTATTTATTTTCTTGTTTTTTTTTGGTTTTCAATTCATTCCATACCTTAAGAATCATTATTGCACTCATTGCAACAACGTATGTACCTACTTACCTTTCACGATAATTCTTTTTTCGAGGACTGTTCACGGTTTGACCGCAAAATGGCCTCATTTTTGCTATAATTCCATCATGTCAGAAACGAAGACGATAGAGAGAAAGAGAGAGAGAGAGAGAGAGAGAGAGAGATAAATAGGGAGATTCGCGGTCGACGCTAAGGTGCAACGAAGAAGCGATAGAGACGGACTCTCTCTTTGTGTTGGTTATAAGTCACGGGGCGTGTTCCCGTTTGGCTTTGACATGCAAATTGCCTGACAATGAATTTCGTAAAACCTTTTACCACGAAGGGCGCTTGGGGGAGTGAACGAGAGCCAAGCTGAAAACTCTCTCTCTCTCTCTCTCTCTCTCTCTTCCTTTCTCTCTATCTCTATCTCTATCTCTCTCTTTCTCTCTATCTCTCTTTTGGAACGTCCCGACGCATGCGGCAGCAGTGGGCGGAAAAGAGAAGCGGAAGACGCCAGACGACGTTGCGGTATTAATCACTGTCTACCGGCATCAAGAAGGTTTCCACCTTTTACGCTTCCTTGCCGTTGAATCTCGCGATATCGTGAAAGCTCCCTCTATTTCATATTCACTCTTGATTCACAATCGTGTAATTGCATACGGAGAGGACCGGGATTAAATGAGAAACAAATGTTTGTCTTATTATGAAATATCTTTACTTTTAATATACTTTTTTTTCCTTTTTCTTTTTTTTTTTTTTTTTGCAGAAAAAGAAAATGTAAAAAGAAAGAAAAGGAAAAAATAATAAAAAATAAAAAACGAATGAAAAAAAAAGATAAGAAAAAGAAGTATCAGATTTATCTCGCGTATTACTTCTTATTATTTAACATATGTATTTAAAAATAAACTAATGATTTCTCTCTCTCCCTCACTCTCTCTCTCTCTTTCTCTCTCTCTCTCTATCTATCTATCTCTTTTTTCTTTCTTTCTAAGAGATATAAAGATTTTCTTGAACGACACACACAAAGTCGTAGTACGTTTAAGAGAGATCGTAAGGATCTTAAAGTAGAAAAGGTTAGAGATGTACAAATCGACATCCGGATTTTTCTCTTGGTGGTTAAAGCAAGAAAAAAAAAAGAAGAAGAAGAAAAAGAAGAAGAAAAAGAAAGAAGAAGGGCGGTAATGGCTCGTTGAATCCTAGGGGTAGCCACGTAAGGAGTATCGAGAGACATCGTTAAGCGTCGATCGCTTCGCCCGAAGTAACTTGGCGCCTAGCTTTTCCACCACCTTAGACTCTACGTCTTTATCTTTTATTTTTCAACATCATCCCTTTCTCTTCCTCCCCACCTACTCCTCGCACTTCCGTACATTTCCGCATCCCTCATCATCCAAACGTTATACACGGTGTTGCAGAAAGTGGTACGAGGTTAGGTAGGACTACGCGTCTTGCTGTAGACTAGCTACGACGACGATAACGACGGCGGCGACGACGACGACAACGACGACGATGGGCGAGGGGAGATTCGTGGAGATGGAAGCAGACGAGCCGCGAACGCGAGCGCGAGAACGAGCTTAAGCTCGAACGCGCGCGTCTGCCCGCGCGCATCTCTCGACATACAACACACTACTATAATGATAGTCGTCGTATGTTGATAGTGGGTAGTAGTATTGGTGGTGGTAGTGGTGGTGATGGTGGTGGTGCTAGTGGTGGGGAAGAATGGGGATAAACCATGATGTCGTTGATTAATACGGTTTACCAGTAAGTGTAACGGAGTGTGCAGAACGGGTCTATGTCTCCCCCTCCCTCCCACCCACCCTCCCACCTTTCCACTCTCCACCACTACCATCACTACCATCACTACCACCACCACCATCATCAGCAACGAGTACCACCACCTTCTTCACCACCACCACTTCCTACCAGCTACTATCACGATGGCGCACCTCCGAGCCAGAAATCTACTACCCTCTCCACCAACCTCGTGGAATTCGTTGAACCAACCCGGAGCCACGTGCCGATCAATGGCGTCTTGTCTCTGGTTGGTCGAGCCGAGGACAACCCCTCGTCTGTTCCTCTCCCTCTCTCCCACGCTCCCTCTCTTTCTTCCTTTCTCTATTCCAGCTTCGTCGTTTCCTTTCTCCCTCTGTACAACCCCTCCGCGTACTCTCCAAGAGGGTTGATCCCATAAGAGAGGGCGAGCTTTCCTTATGAGAAGCATTGATTGCCAACAACCCCTTCTGCTGTTCTTTCTTCTTTCCGTCTTCGTCTCTCACTCCTCTACCTTCCTCTTTCCCATCACCGTTTCTCCCACTTATCCTTCTCCTCCTCTTCCTCCTCCTCCCCCTCTTCCTTCTTCTCCTCCTCGTCCACTTCTTTCTCATTTTTCCTCTTTTCTTTTTTCCTCCATGCTCCTCACCTCCTCCTCTACAAAGCAATAACTTCTCCGCATTTTCATGTTGTTCAACGATGCGCAAAAGATTTTACGTTTATACGAACGTGTACGAGTGTTTCATCGTTTCGGCGAAGAACGTCTGACAAAAGTTAAGCATTACTACTGACTAAAGAAAAATCGTTTGAACATTAATTTAACCCAACGATTTCTAAACGGCCCAGCATTTATATTTACGTATGTATGTATGTATATACATATACATATATATATATATATAAAATGTGTGTATATATATATATATATAAAATTTTTATAAAATGATAATGAATGGCTTGTTAAAGTTCTCTTAGAAAAGTAATATAACGCGATGATATTGGAAATCTGATGAACTCGATATCCATCCATTTGTGTCACGTTGAATGGAATAATAATTTGTCTTTTGAAATTGTATAACCAAGCGACTTCGTTATACGGAAATGTTTCGAACTAATAATAGAACGTGGAGTTGGAATGGTGTATGTATGTACATACATACGTACATACGTACACCGAATCGTACCTATATATATATGTATATATATATATATATATATATATATGTATATATGTATGTATATATGTATGTATGTAGGTATGAGCTTTCAGAGATAAATACACAACGAGAAATGACAGATAGAAGACATAAACTTTCAATTTATCACGAGAGAACAAGTTTATTCGAATATCTCACTACCACAGGTTCATACACTACATAATAATCGCTAGCTCGTAACATAGTTTTTCTTTAGACTATCTTTAATTAGCACTGACACTTAATCAGAAGGTAATATACACGTCTCTATGGGTTTTTAACTAAGTTTTCCTTTTTTTTCTTTTTTTTTTCTTTTTTTTTTTTTTTTGTTTCTACGCTGTACTCACGAATTTCAGAATAACGGCTCAGAGAGAGAGAGAGAGAGAGAGAGAGAAAGAGAGAGAGAGAGAGAGAGAGAGAGAGAAATGTATTCCTCTTTCTTTTTCGTTTTAATTTTTTTTCTCTTTTTTCTTTTCTTTTTCTTCTTTTGTTTTTTGCTTTTTTTATTTGTTTATATCATTCGTCGACGATCAACGCTTCTCTCTCTTTCTCTTTCTCTCTCTCTCTCTCTCTTTCTCTTTCTCTCTCTTTTCTCTCTCTCTCTCTCTCTCTCTCTCTCTCTTTCTCTCACTTAAGGCATGATACGAGTAATCGTACGAATCGAATCAAATCAATTATAACTTCGATCCGTTTGGTTTTGATTCTTTATTTTTATTTTTCTTTTTCTTTCTTTCCTTCTTCATTTATTCATTTATTTATTTAGGTTTTTATTATTTTTCTTTTCTTTTTTTTTTCTCTCGACCAGAGGAAATTCTTCGAATCTTTCGAGTACTCGAGTATTATCGTGCGACTTCATAATGATACGAAATTAATAAAGTACATTATGGGCGTGTCGATCCTTAACGATTTGACGATTATAATTGGGACTTATTGTTAAAGAAAAAACATAATGATAACGATTGCGATGCGAAAATTTTCTCTTATCTCACGCTTATTGAATCACATTTTACATCATTCCCATTCGTTTATTCTCTTTCTTATATTCATAAAATTTTCTATACAAAAATGATCATTTCGAAATACTATGTTGAAACGATTAAGTTAGGTGTTTTATTATTATTATTATTATTATTATTATTAGTATTATTATTATTATTATTATTATTATTATTATTTATTACGTTACTACGTAAAAATTAGATTGCGCTAAAGTGACAATTAGGTATAACAATTAGGTATAGTAATGTCGCATCGATGAATTACTTTCTCATACCTATTAACGTTACAATCATTAATGGGTTTTGCGATGTCTTAAAAAAAAAAAAAAAATAAACAACTCGAAACGATATTTCATCGTTTCATCAGACGATATTTTCTTTTAATTTATCTTCATATACGTATCATTGTTGTTTGTTGCGGACGGTGACACGAGTAAATAGGAATCATGATCATGTTTCTGAATATATATATATAATAAATAAGAAAAGAAGAATGAAAAAGGATGCAAATTTTTTTGAGAGGACTCGAGTACTCTGATCCGATCATTTAAACGGACAATTTGTGGAGAAAAATGTTCAATCTTTAACTGGCATAATCTTACGCGTCTTACCGTTAATCCGCTATCGTCAGAAATTATTTAAAGTACAATGGCGTATAATCGCAAAAATATTGAATTGTCGTGCTCGAATTGAAAATCGTATATTATAATTTCCCTCCCGTGAGAACAACGCAAAACAAGTAGTTCTATTTATTTAAGAAAACAAAAAAAAAAAGAAAAGAAAAAGAAAAGAAAAATCTATGTTTACAACAGTACGTAATTACAGAACGACGCGAAATCACAAAATCGTTGGGGGGGGTTTCTCGTCGTTCATTTCGCAGCTAATCTATAATAACTTTTAACAATGCATCATCTACGTTTGTAATTAACGAGAAAAAGGAACGAAAATAATACGCTAATAGAAGATAAAATAAGGGTGGTGGATGGATGGGGGGGCTGATTCACGAGGGACGAGGATAAATACAAATCGATGCTATTTTATATAATATAATAAATCTCGAGCGTGATTTTAAAAAGTATCTC